>NC_137051.1:1655000-1870000 GCF_032717465.1 Coenobita brevimanus
GACAGATAGATAGATAGATAGATAGGTGGACAAATGGATGGATGGATGGTTAGATAGAGATTGATAGATGGGTGGATGGATGGAGAAGTAGATGGGGAGATGGATTGCGGGAGGGGATAGATAGATAGATAGATAGGTAGAGAAATAAAAATAAGGAATAGATATAGGAAGGTAGATAAAAAAAAATACATGGATGAATACATTTAAAAACCTCAACAACTCGAGGTTTGTATTGAGTATGATGTGCAGTGTGTATGGCCAAGCAAGAGGTGATACAAAAGTGACCAAGGCCTGAGAAATGCAGGTCGTTGTATCATCTCAAAATAGTATACTGTATGTGGTATGGTTTTGGTTATATCTGGAGCACCATAAGTGGAATGAGCTTATTACACCTGCGTGCGACAGTGCGAGAGGGTTACGTAATTGGCTAGGTTTATTCCTCTGTCTGTCCGTCTATAAGCAAGATCATGGATAAACTATGGAATGGAATCACACCAAAACTAGCATAATGATTGACCACCATGAGAGGAACAATGTATTAATTTTTGGCCGAAGATGTCGTAGGTCAAGGGCAGGATCAGTTCGGTGTTGGTCCGATTTTGATAAAGTGCGATGGAAGTGTTCAGGGTCAGGAGAGGGTGGTGTGATTCGGATAGAACAACCACTCGAAGGTCAAGGGAACAGGGCAAGGTCAAAGGGTCGACTAGAAGGTGCCGTTGTTGCTGTGTCCTCCTCCCTGTTACGGTAATATTTGTAAGTCTTGTATTTTCATGTTTACGGATCATGGTTACCCCATTTAGGAGCCTGAAGGTGGGGAGAATTGAGGTGTGTTGCATAAGGCTGCCGTAAGTGTGTGTGTGTGTGTGTGTGTGTGTGTGTGTGTGTGTGTGTGTGTGTGTGTTCCCAGTTTCCTTGCCAAAAATGGTGTGAATTACTAAACAAAACTTTCAAATGTTATTCAGCCACCTCCAGGCAATTTTACTCAGCGTCAGAACAGACACATTGGTGAGACCCTTTGTACACACACACACACACACACACACACACACACACACACACACACACACACACACAAAAGCAAGCCAAGTGTTTTAAGTAAGTCTTATAAGAGTTGCGTGTTTGTGATGATGATGATGCCAGATTAGGATGCTTAAGACACAGGCGCAGTAAAAACAAGAGTGACTAAACTATGTGCTAAGGTTAAAGAAAGGAGAATAATGGACGCGTGTTAATGTTTGCGAGTTTAGATGTTTGTGGTATGCGTCTAGACAGGCACGCGAACTCAGTAACCCCGCACCCGCTCTTTCTCTCCCACGTAAACATTATGACCCGGCGCCCTCTCTTTCTCCCTGACGTAAACAATAGCACGTGGATCTGCGCCTTCGTCTTTGTTGATAGTTTTATATTTCACACTTGGTTCATAATTCATTCTGTGTGTGTGTGTGTGTGTGTGTGTGTGTGTGTGTGTGTGTGTGTGTGTGTGTGTGTGTGTGTGCGTGCGTGCCCGTGTGCATGTGCGTGCATCAGGGGATCAGCTGATTGTGAGGGCGGGTGGTGACGGTGTGGCAGGCGACCAAGAGAGATTCTGCGAACCTCATGTTTACGAGCAGAGGAAACACTGTACTATTTTGATAACAAGGGACCTGCCACCAACACACGGCGGAAGGAAGGGGGTAAATATTTTGACACCCAGTATACTCCACCTACACCGCCATTTTTAAAGTAAGGGGACTCGCCATTTTCGTGCCAAAATTTTGACTTCCCGTTTCAGTCTTGTACATTTTTCATTATAGTTTCCTCTGATGATGGTGGTGGTGATGATGATGATGATGATGATGATGACGACGTGGAAAATGGGGGTGGGTTGATGATGATGATGAGGAGGAGGAGGAGGAAAAGGAGAGTCGGGATGACGATGATGGTATGATAAAAAGAATAAAAAGCTTTCTACTCTGTGTGATTCTTTCTCTTTTAGTTTATTATTTGATATGTGTAAGGTATTGATATAAAATTTGTCTGATTAATTTAATATGTGAATAAGTTGTTGACGGTCATAATCATATATTGTACAAGTAGGGTTTATTAGCGTCCTTATATTCTCGTAAAAACTCCCTGCTGATATTACATAAATCTTACACACACACACACACACACACACACACACACACACACACACACACCATTTTAGATTTATGCTTGACACCCACTAAAGATGCTTGGGAAAGTCATGGCGGAGGGATCTTGATAAATTAGTTGAGTGGATGGTGCGTCGAGGATGAGATATGGCTGGATTTGGAAATGTAGGGGGCGAGAGAGAGAGAGAGAGAGAGAGATTGAATTCTCTATTTTCTAACGTTTGCTTGAATTCTTTCTTTATTTTTTTATTTCATTTCGGGCTACACAGAACGCAAACTTTAAAAAAAAAAAAAAAAAAAAAAAAAGAATTCAAGCTCTGACCTGCCTCTTTTCCACCTCACATTTTCTCATGTCACAGTGGATCATCTACTTGGTTGGATTTACGAGTGAGTTGCCATATTCGCGCCAAAACAGCCTGGTGAGCTCGGCCCTACCTGGTACATTGTCATATTTGGTTGGTGTGGGAGTCTCGCCGTGGGTACGTGTTGGGGATGGACGTGTCAGGGAAAGAATGTGGGATTTATGAAGTGGGTGGTTGTGCAACGCCTGGTGGACTAGTGGGTTACGGTGGCCTATAAGGGTGTACGTCCAAGAGATGGTTGGGGTTTATTGCTCATACCGATATATAGGGAAAGCGACAATATCCTTTTTCAAACTAACGTCCTAATATTGCCATTTCTCTTTCTTGACTGGTGACTTGTAACAATAACTCTGCACTAGAATATGATCCTAGTCATGAAGAATTGGCATGGAAAGGATGTAGAGCCACAGTAGTTGCCATCTCATTTCTTATATTGAGCTACAAGGACAAACATCTGGGCCAAATTTAGGTGAAAGGTCTATTAGTTACATGCCTTAAAATTCAAGATGACGCCTGGCCCCGGACCCCTAGGCTTTTGAAGGGGGAAATAATGGGTTGGATGATAGCATACATGGGTAGACAGACAGAATGAGGTTGTTAGAATTAGGTATTTGTGTTTTCTTGCAGTGACACCCGTACCCACCAACCTAGTCAGCTGATTCTTAAGCGTCAAATCCATTATTATATGCTAGAAATCAGGGGCCAAGGAATGTTCTGGTGAAATCATGCATTTGGATTGTACCTTTGTGGGTGTTGTTTTAGAGATTAGGTAAAGTTGAATTTATTATGCTGTTTTTAACTTGGCCCAGATTTTCGTCCCTTTTCAACTTATTTCACGTTCAGTGCAGAATAAGACGATGCTGTGACTCTACTTCCGCTCCACAGCACTTCTTCGTGACTAGCATCATTTTCTAGTGTTAATCTACTGTTACATCCAGCGTTCGAGGTGGAGTGGTGTCAACTGTAGGCCAAGTTAGGGTAAAAAGAGTACGAGTATAGTGTGCGGCCATTTTTCCCGCCAAGGCAGCCAACTTATCTTCACGTCTGGTACAATCTCTCATTTTGTATATATTTTTGATGCTAACCAGGGGGTACGTGTTGGGTACAGACATACTTGAGAAACAGGCTAATTTTAATAAATGGAAAGGTCTTAATGTTAAATATTGGGGGATTTAATGTAACGTACCCAGATTTTCCCGCCAACACTGTCAGATGTTCCTTACGTTCGCCTAGTACTCTGAACCCTTTTATATTTTGGTTATCAGTTGTGAAATGTACGGCGGAAGTCATACTGAGAGCATGTTATTAATTTCAAGTTTACAGATGGGGTGGTAAGGGCTAGTTATTTTGTGGTGTTTACCTCCACCAACGTGTCCACAAAATATCTCAAAAAGGTATTGATGGATTCCATTGACATGTTGTGGGATATGTGGGTCATGGGTCAAGGAAGAGTTTGTGAAATTTTGGTGGTGTGAGTGGTGTGGTATAGGCATTGGAGGAGGTATGCGCTCTCACGCTGTCTGGTGTTTGTGGTCCTTGCCCCACCAATAACAGATTCGTGCACCGCTCCTCAGAATTTTCGTAACTGATATCTCCTTTATGGTTGGCTCAGCACATGTTCTGTTCCAGCTAATGCCAGAGGATTTTTAGTGATGCGAGAGGTGGGTCACAGGAATTTGGGGTAATAGTGTCACCATTAACCCTCTCACGGTATTGACAACTCTGCTATTTATGTCTACTTATCTCCCGTACGGATTTATCCAGCAGGGTATTAATTGGCATCAGCGTGAGGGAGGGTAATGGAAGGTGGTGCTCGAGGTCTTTATATTTTGTGGGTGTCTAGGGTGAACCAAGGCCTCCCAAAACACATGTAGGCGGCCTGGGATGAGCGTACATTACCGGAATTACTTTCGCCATCTCGTTCCCGCCAGATCAATCCGGTGTCCACTGTCGTTTTTACCTTTTATTTATTTCTATTTGTGTGTGTGTGTGTGTGTGTGTGTGTGTGTGTGTGTGTGTGTGTGTGTGTGTGTGTGTGTGCTTACTGTAACGTGGAAATGTGGATTGATTATTATATGATTTATGGTTAATATTGGAATGCTTCAATTTTCTGTACGTTTGCTAGATGAAGCTGCAGGGTGTTATGAAAATTGTTTATTTATTTATTTATTTATTGGCACTGAACCGTGATTAATGTTCTTTTACTCTTAGTGTGACAGATTGATAGGTATGCTCACACTGAGTTTGAATATTTGTTTAAAAATACCTGAGAGAGAGAGAGAGAGAGAGAGAGAGAGAGAGAGAGAGAGAAGCATGACATAATATTCCACCCCAAACCAGATATAGTTCTACCTACGGATTTTATGGTCCAATTCTCAGTGTCATCGGCTGTAAGACAGCATAGATTTTACTGGGCTTAAGAGAGGAAAGAGGAGGAGCATGTTCGTTGACCGTGGGTATCCCCTAACACATTTTGCTAAGCGATTTATTCTGGACATCTGTAGTGAAGAATATCTAACTTTTTAGCCCCTTAACCGCGAGTATTGGCACCCAGATTCATTTGACTCAGACGTTTGTGTCGATATACCCGTAGTTGTAACCCCCTCTGAACCCTGTGGACTGCTGGCTGAGATGCGTCCCTGATCATTATCCCTACGAGAGAGTGGGATGTGAGGGAGCTTTGTGTAACCTGGCAGTGGATCCGCCTGCATCGGTGCCACAACGTGAAGGCGTCCCCCTCCACCGCCAGGGCCTAGTGGTGGGTAGGATAAGTACTTGGAGCACCCTCAAGGACGGCAGATTATTTCCGGTCAGCTGAGAGAGAGAGAGAGAGAGAGTGCGCGTGTGAGGTGTGAGTTGCGCAGTTGTGATGAGTGGTATGTTCGGGGAGTTGCCAGGTTACGTGGTGTGGTGTGGTATGATGTGGTATGATGACGTGGTGTGGTGTGGTATGACGTGGTGTGGTGTGGTATGATGACGTGGTGTGGTGTGGTATGATGTGGTATGATGACGTGGTGTGGCGTGATATGATTTGGGATGATGACGTGGTGATGTGGTGTGATGTGGTATAATGACGTGGTGTGGTGTGATGTGGTGTGGTGAGGTATGATTTGGTGCGGTATGGTGTGGTGTGATGTGGTGTGGTGAGGTATGATCTGGTGCGGTATGGTGTGGTAACGTGATAGTGTCGTGGTGGTGGTAGGATGTGTGTGGTGGTGTGGTGTACATTGCTGGTGTTGGTAATGTTTGATATTATGGTGTAGTGTGTGTGTGTGTGTGTGTGTTTGTGTGTGTGTGTGTGTGTGTGTGTTTGTGTGTGTGTGTGTGTGTGTGTGATATGGCAAGGTATATATAACTTTAAATCACCTTTGGCCAAGATCGTACTATTATTCGCATTCTCGTTACCTGGAGACGAGTTTGTTCTTCCTAGATTTTGTAACTGGAGTGGGTTGACGGAAGCCTTAGTGATCTATCTATCTATCTATCTTTATCTGTATCTTTCAGCTTATCTATCTGCCCATCTCAATCTGTTTATCTTTCTATCAGTATATGTGTCAGACGCCTTAATGAACCGCCTCTAATAAAGTTAATAAAATCGCTGGGGAGCATCAGAAATTCTAATAAAGTCCTCGTGTTGAAGAGGTTTAATCAGTAAGGGTCAGGAGTGGGTTAGATAAAGCACTATTTTGGGCCCTATAAGTGGCTGGCAGGTGTTTTGATTGTCCCGGACTGGTGGGTGGGTGGGGTGGTAGGTATGTGGTTGTGGTGGTAGGTGGGTGTGGTGGTTGTTTATAAATGTGGTTGTAGTTCTTTGTCGATGATGATGGTAGGTGTGGTTTGTGGTAGGTGGGTGTAGTGATAGTGGTAGTTGGGTGTGGTAGCAGTGTTGATGGTGATCTGATATGCATGTCTTGCGATATGGGTGGGTTGAGACAGATGAGTAGTAGTAGATGGGTGGGTCAGTGGGTAGGTGGGTGAGTAATAGGAGGATTGGTGAATGTGGATGGTAGGTGGGTGAGTGGGAGTCGTGTATGGGTGTTAAGTGGTTGGGTGGATGAGAGGGGGAGTAGCGGTAGGTGGTTAGGTGGGAGTGGTATATGGATATATGTATTAGAGTTGGATGGGTAGATGGGTGAGTTGGTGTGGCATGTTGGTGAAGGAGCCATGTGGATACGAGTAGTTGGGTGTATGGGTGGCTGAGTAGGTGTGGGTGTGGGTGTTTGCCTTTGGGGATTGGTTTTGTCACCAGAGCTAATTGTGTGCCGGAAGTAGTGTAATGTTTTGAAGTCAGGTGTGTGTGTGTGTGTGTGTGTGTGTGTGTGTGTGTGTGTGTGTGTGTGTGTGTGTGTAAAGTTAATACATCCTAACACATACTCTATACTGTATTGCAATAGCAGGGATGCATCAAACACTGCCTGCTAGAAAGTGTTGCATAGAGGCTGATAGCTGGTAGGGGAAGTGAGATGTAGTGTGGGCAAGGGGCGGCATTATAATGGTGGTCTGTGATGGAGTGAGAGGATGAGGCAGTGAGTCAAGTGGTAACCCAGAGAGAGAGAGAGGGGGGTAGTTTAGATGGGAGAATGAGTGAAAAAGAGTGGTATCCTTTCGATAGACTGTAAAGATGAGGCAGAGAATAAGTATTAACCTTTGGACAAACAATGAAAATCGTGTGTTTGTGGATGAAAATGGAAAGAGTGGAAGAGCAGAAAGGAGGAGGCGTAGGAGACAAGGGAAAATTTAGTATCGTGAGTCGCCCAGATAATCAAGCATGTGAATTGCCAGCAGATGTGAGCTGGGGTAAAGGAATGCGCAAGAAGGCTTTGTTTCGCGATTATACGAACAGGTGACGGTGACGCAATAGAAAGAGGTCCCGCCAAGTCATTTGTTTTTTTCCTGACAAGTTCACTCACACCCATAATCGTCCCACGCATTCCTAGCCGCTCACAAGCACGCTCTCACAATAAGCTACCGGTACATACACGAGAGAGAGGTGGGGGGGGGGGCGTGCTCTGCAACCCATGTGCTCTCTACAGAACTGTAAAACAGATTACATTTTACATTCTTTACTCTTCTGCACGTCTTTAAATATTTCCGTGCTTGCTCTTTTTAACAAGCATGTGTTTATTTTATATATTTTTCCTGACGGATTAACCGGATGTTGTGGTGGGTGGGGGAAAGCCTCTCTCTCTCTCTCTCTCTCTCTCTCTCTCTCTCTCTCTCTCTCTCTCTCATGCGCATTGTTGGAACCAGAGTTTGGCTTACAAATACCTTGCCTTCTGTTCATTCAGAATTGACCAGCAAGGTCAGGGGCACGCTGAATTGTTACCTTGTGTGTGTGTGTGTGTGTGTGTGTGTGTGTGTGCGTGTGCGTGCGCGCGCGCTTACTCTGAGACAGTAATTTCCTAGAAACTGTTAGCGTGATCATAGAAACAATTAATTTTAAATTGTCGACGGAAGTGAATCATGATGGTCTCCCTGATGCAGGAAGAAATGTAGTTGCCATAAGATTATCACCTGTTTTGACCAACATTTTCAGTGACTTATTTTTAAATCAGTTTCTAACACTGCCATGACTATTTTGCACCCCTTCCTTCGCGTTTACAGTTTATCAGAAATCTCATATGATGTGCTTCGTTATTTTGAGGATATATTAAGTACTACAGTTTAGTTGTCTCTTGTCTGCCTGATAAGAGGAAAAATAATGGGCGGACCATGTTAGATGAAAATGAGTGGTAGTGTGTTTTGACAAAAGGATGATTTGAATAGATTTTGAATAACACATTAAACGAATCTGAAGTGCAAGCATAACGAGTGTACGCCTTTACGCTTCAAAATATCGGATAGCAGGTGTATATACAGTAAGTATGAATTTACGGAACTTTTTCGGATGTAGACCTGTGCGCACCGCTTACGTCCTTGTAGTTACGGTTACGAACGCACTAGGAGGATGACTCATGCCACTCATGCGACGCGTTAAGGCTTCTGTAACGTGTGTTGATGGCGGGGTGTGAGAAATATACTCTGTTCATTTTAACTAGGCGGTAAATTGCCGTCCCACCATCTGTTTTGCCGAGTTGTAATACGAGAGCAACACGAATACATTGTTAGTCACGAAGAAGTGCTGTGGAAAGAATGTAGAGCCATAGTATTGCCGTATTCTGCTGTTGAGCTACTTACAGTATATTAAGGCTATAAGAGACAAAAACTGTAGGATGTGCATCTGTGAGACCAACAGATTGATAGATACAGACAGATAAATAGTGTATGTATAAGATTGAGGGTCAGAATGATAGCAGTGTACTGTATACGGAGACAAATAGTGCAAATCAAGGCTTGAGAGAGAGAGAGAGAGACTAACAGTATCTCTCAAACCTTTCACCACGCACAAGAGCCCGGCTCCTCCACTTAATACAGCAGTGCTTCATTAGCCGCTTCAGAAAGATGATGTCATTTTTATTTCGCTCTTTCTGTCTTCTATACTTGGGAGTACTGTACCTACTTCATTCATGAGTAAAACAAGAAGGGGGGGATTCCTTCTTCCTTGCATTATATATATATATATATATATATATATATATATATATATATATATATATATATATATAGATAGATAATATATATATATATATATAGATAGATAGATTATATATATATATATATATATATATATATATATATATATATCTGAAAAACAAGCACAACAAAGGTGTGCCGAGCAGGACATGAGCTTTAATAACAAATAAATAGTAATAAAACACCAAATACACAATTACAAACACGTCAGATATAGCACGTACAAGATAACAAACATAAAACAATTACGGTACAAGATAACACATACCGATACCAACAATGAGAAATACACAGCAGGGCATCAGCAACAATAACAAATACTGCACAAAAACACCAAATACATAACATTCATGACAACAACAACAGCAGCAGCAAGACCGAACAACTAAGAAGCAATGCCACGGCACAGCAAATCCATCCCCGGCAGTCATTTTCGTGCTGACTACAAACACAACAGGATATCAAGTCTAAGATGTCACATATCAATTTTGGAGTAAACCGGGTGAAAATTGTGGATTTTATGCCCATTTGAAATTTTATGCCCGACCCACTTGACATTGACCCCCCTACCGCTAGCTGGGGGGTGACCCCACTGATGTAATTAGGCATGTTATAGGATGCAGATTTGAAAGCTGCACCAATAGGTTTTGGTTTCATGTCGATATGACGAATTTGAAAGGAGTTATGGCGAAAAAAAACGATTATTGCCCGTCCCCCCCCCCTCTTTTTTTTTTTTTTTTTTTTTTTTCTACAGCCTGGGCCTGGACCTGGACCCAATTTGGCCCAAAATTTGATCAGGTGATCAAAAGGTCATAGCCCATCATCCCTGTAATTTTAGTCAAAATCGCACTAGTAGTTTCGCGTAAAGTTGTTAACAAACAACAAACAAACAATGAAAACAATGCCCGTCCTCGAGCCCCTCCGGGGCGGGGACGGGTAATAATGATGGTGGTAGTGATGGATACGTATGCAGCCACCCACCGTCTCGTCCCTCCATCCTCCCTTCCTTCTCATTCTGTCTTTGATTCTTATCATTTTGGTTATCTTCGTTTGATTTTTTTTTTTCCTTCCTCTCATCCTTCTTTCTAAATTTACTCCCCTCTCCCTTTCAGTTTCTCCAAGTTTGTCACTTTTTATTAATTCTTTTTAATTGTGTTTTTCATTCTTCCTCATTTCTTAGTGTCCTTCCCTCCTTCCTTCGTATCTTATTATCTTTCCTCTTTCTTCTTCCCTCATTTTTCTTCGCCCACCTGATCTTCTCCATCCACTCAATCATTCATTCATGTTTGTAAGTCCATGAACATAGAATTATTGAAAATAGGTGAACCGAAATGGACAATCTGCTGGGTAGGTATTGGATAAGTATATTAACAGGAGAGAGAGATACACAGAGAGGTAGGCAGATGGTTAGATACCGTATATTGTATGGATATATGAATGGATCGACAAAATGAATATAGACTAAATAATCAGGTGCCAAAAAGAGATAGTTAAATAAATAGATAGATTTCAGAATAAGTGGGTATACAGACAGACAGAATATACTAAAATTGGCATTAGAGGGACACAGAGAGAAAAATATACCTCCAGAGACGCAATGGCAGAAGGGGTGAGAGTTCATCATCCTTGGCACTGCATCTGGCACTGTGCTATGTTGAGTGCCACATGACAGCTGGGGGTGCCAAATCCACAGCCACAAATATTGTAATCGCTAAACTTGCCCTCAAAAATTGGTAGTGTCGCTAAATGCAGAAATCTCCGGCAGTCATTTTTAAGAAAGTTAAAGCTGTAGAATACTAGAAGTTAAAAATTGTCATAAAAGGAGGTAAATATATTTACCTCTAGTGGGAAAAAACAAATAACAGCTAACTTGGCAGCCCAAATTATGGAGAGAGGCAGGAAGAATTGGGGCATGGAGGGGAAAAATGAAAGTCAGGAGAGCAAGGATGGGGAGGGGGGAGAATGAGGAAGAGAAGGGTCAGGAAGAATGGGGATGAGAGAGAGACAGAGAGAAAGCAGTCTTGGGCTCAAATTCATAAACTCAACTTGATTGCTAGCACCTCTTAACCAAGAATTGTTTTTTGCAGATAAAAGCAGATGGGAAGTTTCTATACTGTATTCACTTTTAAACTTTGTTACAAGAGGCAGTTTATCAGAAATTTTGTGCGTTAATCCAGGAACCATATTGTTGTAATGACAACAAAGTTTGTGGTCGAGTAATTATTATACTCTTTACTGTAGGCAGATCTTTGTTAATTTAAAGCAGTTGTTGGGGTTAAGGGGGTGTTACCTCTTCATCATTTTAGCCCTTTTCAATGCAGTGAATACTGTTTTATTTCAGGGGCGTAGCAGCTGAAATTACTAATAGTGTAGGTACTAGAAACAGTTTCCATTAGCCCATCAGTGTGATGACGATGACTTTTTATGCCTCCGCTTACCTGTGGTGGAGGAGGCACTAACTGATTGGTCTGTCCTTGGGTGTGTGCATGCATGTGTGGGTCTTTGCGTCTGTAACATTGTGTTGGGGGCGATATCTCTTGAACCCATTGATGGATTTCCACCAAATTTTTGTCATCGATACAGTATGAGGATATGAGGAGCTAGGTCAAGGGGTCAAAGGTCAAGGTTGTATGGGGTCAACTTAGTTTATCCTTTTGGATGCAATATCTCTTGAACCCCATCACAGATTTTGACCAAACTTTTGTCAGTGATACAGTATGAAGGGACGATGAACTGATTAGGTCAGCAAAATCATGGAGGTTGTATGGCGAATCCGTGCGCAGTGCGTGTCAGAGGTATACCAAGTGACACTTTGCGTTGAAAGCTCAGGGTGTGAGTTTTCGGCGATTAATTTGATTTCTATTATGACCACTGAGCAAATGATTTTGTCCAGCTTAGGGAAAACATCCTCATAGTGAAGGATGAAAACCCTGAAACTTTTTGTATAATGTCACTTGGGCCTTAGTCCAGTAACCAGTTTCAGTATGTCCTGAACTTGGGTAGCCTAATCTTGAACCCTGATGGAAATGAATCTTTTATATATAAATTGTTGGAGAGAGGGCAGCTGATGGCAGAGGATATGATGAAATGGAGGGAATTCATTAATGACCTCCCCTTCTGCAGGGATTAAGATTTCTAACCATAGATAAGATAGTTATTTCAAATTCAGTCTGTCTTTGCTATCACCTAACATACATTTTCCATCAACAGTTCTGTGCTATAGTGATGACAGTGCTGAGCCTGTGTGGTGTAGTGGGCCACTTAGTTCCTGGTGTGGTGCTGGTGTACGTCATGGCGATGCTGTTGATGACCGGCCCAGGCATCATGCTACACCTCCTCCCGGACTCCTTCTACACACGGATCAGCAAGATGCGCGCTGCTCTCAGGGGAGACAACTCTGCTATGGGTATGATGAGGATCGGGGTTACATTAATGACTTACCTTGTGTTGTAAAG
This sequence comes from Coenobita brevimanus, assembly GCF_032717465.1. Classification (NCBI taxonomy): domain Eukaryota; kingdom Metazoa; phylum Arthropoda; class Malacostraca; order Decapoda; family Coenobitidae; genus Coenobita; species Coenobita brevimanus. Next base: position 1,667,526 of record NC_137051.1, read on the forward strand.
TATCAGTTAAGGAGGTGTATTTTTACATAGAGATTGTTTGTCTGTTAATTTATAATACATTACCCTTTATTGTAAATCATTATTTATATATGTGGTGATATAAATTGATGTGTTAGAGGACAAGGGTTGTTTGCCCGATCAGAAGAGCATGGTACTGTATTTATTATGTTTTGCACAGATGTAAATGTGTTTTACATTTTCAGAGACTGCTCATGCAGCAGAATGTAATATACTGTATGTATTATAATATAAGTGATATAATGCTATACTGTACTCTATGTCTACATTCATTATTACTGGTTGACAGAAAACTTAATGCATGTGCTCTGACCTGATAACGATCCATGACTGTATGTCAGCTAATTTGAAGGCCAGATTTAGTAAGATGGGAGGCTTGATTTGAGTAGTAACCAAGGAGACTCATTCCTGCCTCATAAGTAAGATTCACAAAATTTTGTGCAACCACTACTTGGTATTGAGGTTGTGAGAGCCGTCCAGTTACATCAGGTGAAAGCAAACAGACTATTAAGTGCATGTAGTTAAGGTATCAGATGAAAACAAGCTACCGGTAACTATTAAGTGCATGTAGTTAAGGGATAGGTTTCCAGACATCCATATTTCAAAGTCTGGGTTGTGATGGGTGGTAGTATAGAAGTTTGTGGGTACAGTAATTACATTGCAACTACCCTGGATGGAGTCAGGGATTGGGTGTTAGGCAGTTGAGAGTTAGAGTAAAATTTGGAAATGTGATATTTGTGGGACTTAAGGGTAACACGATGATGTTTGTATAAAGCATTATGTTATAATTATAAAAATATACTTTAGATGGGTCATAAATTAAATACTGTATTAACATCCTTTGCTTCATGAACTTTGTAAATATTTGAAATGAAGTGGTTGCTTTGATATTGAAATGAAAAGCATACTGGTTTTCACACACATGAAATCATATCATAGGTAAGGAAAGACATGCCCAAGGAGCATCTGTATTTATATGCTCCAGCTCTCTCTAGAGACCTTAAACGTGTTCCTGGATATGCTTAGAGGCAGGTAAGCTGGTGTTATAGGTGGATAGACAGACATGCCTGAAGAGCATCTGTACTCACAATACTGTTAACATTTCCATTCCAGAAACCTCCAATGTTTCTCTGGATAGTGACATTTCTGAGTTCCTTCCGGAGTTGCAGTCTCTGGAGGCTCAGGCGGCGCTGGATGTGCCCCTAACCTCCCAGGATCCCCCAGAGGTGGAGGAGGTGGCCCCATGTGAAGCAGGTGGCAAGGGACGTGGGGCAGGCGAGGGGGTGAGGCGTCGTGTTGGCAGGGGGCGTGGTGGTGGCCGGGGACAAGCTGCCTCTGTTTCCTCCACTAGATTCAGTCAAGGTGTGAACTGTACTTATATTTGCATTCTTAACCTCCTCACTTAGATGACATACAATATTTTTCATTTCTTCATGCTGTCTTGCATTAGCTTTATACGTATTAGTAGAGGATTTTCTAAATTGAGTTGGTGGATACAAGAGGTCTCCTCAAAAGCTACACTCTGTCATCTAGATATAACTAGAGTAGATTATAAAGTACATTGTCAAATTAAAGTAGTTAACTCCTAATCAGTGAAGTTTTTTTTATTTTAATGTATAATCTATGTTTAGGAGAGACCTTTTTTGTGAAAGGTGCAGAAATAATCTATGGATTAACTCAGTACAGTGACACCTTGATTTATTTCGTGCTTGCTATTTCCAAATTAATAATATTAAAATTTGGTTGGAACTTTGATTGTGAAATGGTATGCAGGAACAGCTCTTATTTAGCTGTTTCTCTGTTCCAGCTATCACTTATTCAGTTGATGATGTTGGTGAGTATAATTGTGTGAATGAAGCAGATAAGTGATGAAAAAAAACAAAAATAGATGTATAGGGAAGGTGTTTGTAGTATATATATGTGGAAAAATATGCCACAGCATTACACAATGCCATATATTGTAGCTGTAGTGTATATGTATGTAGCTGTTGGTAAATGGGAGGTAAATGTATAGATAGTAGATATATATTAGTATCTTTGTTTTTTTTTATTGGGAGAACATCATCATCATCCAGACCTCCTTTCTCACCTTAGGGCAGGACATTATGTATATGAAAATAAAATAACTGAATTAGCTATTCTTACAGCCATTTTTCTCAGTACAGTACAACATTACTGACATTTTCCTTGTTTTCAAATTCTGTACAGTTTCTAGAGTATTCATGAGAGTAAATTCTTGATTTTCCCACCCTAGATGAGAGTTCCCTTTTGTTTACCCCTGGTCTTCCTGAGGACTTCCCGTCTTACGACAATGACAGTGTGGAAGACCTGGACGCCCCTGACATAGAGCTTCCTGAGCTGCCTCAACCCCAGACCCAGAGTCAGGGGGGACGCTTCCAAATGGAGTTTGTGTCCTCGCACTTTGGGGACAGCAGTGACGAGGAGGAGGACTTTATGGAGGGTCTTTCCTTTGAAGTACAGGGGCAGAGTAGGCTGGACGCCCCACCAGTAAGGCCCCAACAGCAGCATCAAGCTCCCACCATCATACAACAGCAAATACCAGCATCAGAACCACTAGGACAGATTATGAGCAGTGTTATAGCTCAGAATGCAGGTAATGTCCTATCAGCGCTGGGACAGAACCTGGTAACGTCAGTGATAGGACAGAGCACTACAGTCCCCCTTGCCCACCAGCAGCAGCTTGAACCTAGTCAGCTGCTGCCCCCTGCCAGAATGACTCGCTCTCAGGATTCCACTCTTGTGTCCTCGGGTGAGTTTGAGGACGATTTTGAATTGATTTCTGATGAGGAGTTTCAGTGATAAGGCTTGAGCGGGTCAGGCCCCCCCTAAACGTGATATACAGTAGTAATATTTATAATTTTTAATAGATATCTGCATTTTTTAGGAAAGTTTTATTACAACTCTTGTAACAGAAAAAGTCATATTACGATGAAATTCCATGTTTGGCATTTTTACGATGCAATAATGAAGTTCTCATATCAAAGTGATGGCTGCCTTAAGACATGTTTCTCAAGATTGCCTTTTGCAGTGATAGTAACATGAAAGAAATTTACTAGTTGTGCACTTCTTAAATATTTGTGGTTCATTTACATTCAATAGATTACAAGTTAAATTACTGTAAATAATTTACAACACACAAGTACAGCACTATGTACAGTGTGTAAGAAACATAAATGTGGAACTATTAATACACTGCCCTTATAATGCATAGTATTACTGTTACTTGGTCTTTGTAGAGAATGTGTCAGCATGGGAGCAGTCTTTACAAGGAATATCTTTGTACAACCCAATTTTTTTTTTTTTTTTTTTTTTTTTTTTTTTTTTTTTTAAACACAAAAATGCTCAGTAGTTAACAGTGAGACTAATAATACCTGTACACAAATGACATTAGCTTCAGACCGTATTGAGTAAAGTGAGTGGCATTAGTTGGTTTTCTAGGCTCCTGTTCTATAATTAGCTTCCAGCAATTTGCTCGTGTGTAACTTTTTGTCATGTAGTTAGTGCACACAACCTGTTTGTACCTGATTGGATGTACTGTTAAGCTTTCATTGGAAATTGGGTGTGAGGGGTGATGGAGGGAAGGATGGTACACATAGCCTTGTCAGAGTTACCCACGGAGCCATTTGCAACCAGTACTGACATAATGCTGACTTAGGGCTGTATTTCAGAGGTTTTATATGGCCTTCTCCTCAGCAGTTTTATTTGCACTTTTATATCTTACATATTGTTAATGCAAACAATATTGCTATTAAAACAATATTAAAAAACCTGAATGAAAAGATGTGGATGTGTAAATAAATTGCTGAGAAAGAGATGCTATGAAGCCTCCTGTGCTACCTAGAAGACAATTCTTTTTACCCATAGAGGAGAGAATAAGGTACTAAATGAACTCGTGTAATAAAACTGACATACGTAAGCTGTAGTACCAGTAGAGGATAGACTTAGCCACAGAAGTAACTGATACAATGAAGCTCACATTTTCTCTTGGTGCTGAGTTAATCCCAGTAGATGGTAGAATAAATTGCAGGAGAAACATTTAATGAAACTTGAATTTTCGTAAGGCTATTGCTCCACATTATGGTACTTGTGGAAGTGTATGTACGAGGATGAATGTTTGCAGGGTCATTTTGGTTTGTTGTGTCATCAGTTGTCCAGCCTTATCCTTGCTCATTTGGTAGTTTAATGACCAAATCATGTTAAGATTTTTCATGTATACCATAAAAAATTCATGGCCCAGGTGGGGGGGAAAAAAAAAAAAAAAAAAATTTGGTCAGTCTTTAGGCAAGTAATTAACCCATAATTCTCAGTGGTAACTGGTGTCCGTCAGGTACTTGGTGGTTCAGTGGTTAGAACTCCCCATTGGAGTGGCAGCTCGCATAGGTTTGATCCCTGTAGGCGACAAACTTTTTCAGTCATGTCGAGGTGCCAGGGGGAATATGTTGGTCTTCTACCTTTAAGTTTGCGAGACTGTGGTAGGCTAGTCTCAGTCCCATTTTGAAAGGGTTGTAATGGGATTAACTGTTACCATTTGAACAAGTGTTAGTAAAGTGTTCAAGTGGCTCCGTTAGCTCCTCAAATGGGACTTAGTCTTGAGAGTCCCTGCGAGTGCTTTTGTCGTGTTGTGTTGTCAGTCAGAGGTTGGAAGGTAGTGTGGTGGCCTGTGCTATTCTCATTGATGAACCAGGTGATTGAAATTTGGGAATGCAGTTTTGAATTTTGGTTTTGTGGCCATTGTTGAAGTTAATTTGACTATGGATGACATAAACCTGCTTTTCAGCATTGTGTCTTATGCAAAAATACAACAGTTTTGGCTGCCCAGTAAACACAGTTTTGAAGTTAAGACCTAACTGGAGTATGTTGTAAGATTTGCAAGGCATAAATATAAAGAATATGCAAGTGTACTCTAATTTAGTAATGCATTGGTGCAGATTTTTACTTTGGTAGCATTTAAGTGAGATAACTGAAACTTGGAACTACATTGCAAAAATTGATAGTTGGTTAAGATGGTTAGTGTAAAGATTAGTTATAGCTATTGGTCAGCCTGTTAACCCATTCTGCCCAAGGACAAAATCAAATTCTTGCCGCCACTGGATTTTGTGCAGCTGAGAAAGGATGTGAAGTAGTGAGGGAAGTGTCAAAAACTGTATCTAACCACCCCAGTTTCAGAATAAGTAAATAAATTCCCCTGAAGATACCAAGAATAGTGGAAAAAAACATCATCATAGAGGAGAGCTTAACCTCTTCACTAGGATAATATTTTATTTATTTCTTGATGAAGAGAAGGAGAGGAGTGTTGAGAGAGAATGAGAAAGCTTTGTGAGGATAAGATAGCCTGGAGGTGTTTCTCTCATAGTCATCACTAGCTGGGGATTCCCGGGATGGGAGTAAGGCATCAGAGATGCTGATGATGATTTTGAGAATAGAGGGATTTGATACAGGCAACATTAACCCATTTCCTATTGAGGTGCTCTCCAAAGCTGAACAAAATCATTTCAAGGCAACAAGAATAAAATACAAAAAAATGTCCTGGTAGTGAAGGGTCTAATTGTAAGTCTCTGTGGCTAGTCACGACACCTGTTGTGAGCTGTGATTGCAGTTAATCTCTCTAATTTTTAGCCAGCTAATGTTATCATTATTATTTATTTGTGCTTACTCATTAATTTAATTTCTGCCTTCAAAATTTGGTGGCAGGCAGAGGAAAAAATGGGCTTAATTTCTATTATCATTTCATAATTAGCCTGTTAATTTTATAATACGGTATTTATTTGCTATAACATATTTCTTCATTCGTTTAATGTCTTCCCCATAAATTTGATGGCATACATGTGAAAAATGGCTTCATTTCAGGATTCTTCAGACTTTGTTAATGTTAAAGTTTGGTTATAACTTCATAATATGCAGTAAATATCATGCCATTAACTTGATAAATGATGACATTAATTGGTGCGCAGTTTTTTCTCTTCTCGTTTTGATGCAGGTGTGGTATATTAACATGTGCTAATATAGGATAGACTGTTTGTTGCTGTGGCTTAAGTGATGGACAAAGGAAGTTTTTAAAATGTTTAGCCAATTTTAATTCAGTTGTTGATACTGGCAGATTATTTTATTCAAGTTAGGGAAGACATTGTGCTGAAGGAATTAATAATGATATATCAAACTCCTTAAGTTCATAAAGTCTCTCATAAACTGAATAAAATTGTTTGCAAGTAGCATGACTAGATTAAAAAATGCATCATGGAAGTGGAGGAGTTTACCCATTCAGTCTGATGAAATGTTTACATGCAACCACCTTCACTATTGTGTACTACAGGAATTGGTGTGTTGGAGGTTAGTGTTCAATTTAGCCTCCAGGTAGACAGCTTTTAACATCATTATTAGACTCATTTTGGTTCCAACGCAGTCAGTTGCAACATTAATACATTGGTGCCACATTGACCTCCCAATGCACCTCTGCCTGTAGTACTTATAAGTGAAGGTGGTTGTACACTCTGTTTGATATGGTGCTGGGTGAAGACAACTCCATTAGTGAAACTGAGATGGGATGTGATATAAGAGGACAGTGGGATGTTGGTATGGGCTTTACTCTTCATGTGTGCAGCCTCTATATGTAACCCCTTCCACCCAAGGACATTTATTTTGTTCTTGCTTCCTCCAGACCATTTTATTCATTCTAGGAAGGATCTGCAGTCTCCTACATTGCATAAAATTGTTTGGAAGTGGCAGGAATAAACTAAAGGAAAGTCACTGGATTGAAAGGGTTATATGAGCATGGCAAGTAGAAGACATATAAGGTCAGGAATATTGAGCCTACAGCACTAACACAGTTAAAAATGCCAGAACAATTTGAACTTAATATATAATGACAGGGTAGAGCAAAATTATAATGCAGACTTAAATGTGTTGAAGATTCACTCATTGGTTTACTGTATAATATTTAACAAAGTATTATGATTATTTTTGATGAACTAGTACAGTCCCACAGAGTTTTGTACAGAATTGCATTGCCTGTGTTGAAATGTGAAAAGACTACTGTAATATAAGGGATTATTTATTTACTATATGTATAGAAAGTAAGTTTGAATGCTCATATACTGGTAGTGACTGGGAAAAATTGTGGATAAGAGCGGAAGGGTAGTGAATGCTAGGAGTGTCAGAGGTGATTATGAGAGTGGAATGAGCAAGGAAAGGGAAGCAGATGGAGGAGAAATTTGGTAGGAGAAGGGTATTAAGATCTGAGACATTGTTGGTTGAGGAGAAGGGAGGAAAGACAGGAAAAAGGGGAAGCATAAAAAATCATTGTAAGAGCCTGAGGAATATGAGACAGAATTAAAGAACAGGGAAAGTGTGAGATTAGTATGCAGGATATTACTTTAGCTTGGATTTATCATACAATTTGACTAAGAAAGGAAGGATAGGAAAAGTTGAAGCAAAGAAATTCAGTGTAAGAACCTGAGGAAATGTTAGATTTCATTAAAAAAGAAAAAAAAAAAAAAATGGAAAGGTGTGAAAATAATATACAGGGTTAGTTACTTTGGCTTGGGTTTATCATACAGCTTAGTAAAGTTATGGATTGAGTAGTGAATGCCAGAAATGTGCACAATTTATCCCAAAAGAGCATTACTGAAGTAAACCCATCACAGATAAAAGATGAACATGACCAAGGTGCAATTTTGTCTATTGAGCATGAGGGGTACCTTTTTCAGTTTTATTCTAGCCATCTCGTGAAGATTTTATTCAGCTTTGGACCAACTTATTGAGCTGAAGGGGTTACATAGAGCATTAATAAACCATTTCAGTACAAGAGGTCTCTCATAAGTTGCATAAAATTAGTTTGGTAACAGCTAGAATATATTAAAATGACCACCACTTGGGTTCAGGGGTTTTATTGGAGACTGCTGTGTATAACTTTATCCACTCTACCTATACCATTCTGTACATAATTAGCTACGAGCTCTTAGCAAACCAACTTGTGTAAACAGGATGTAAATATTTACCATAATCCTGATATATCATTGTGATTTTTATTGTGTTATAACTGACTTGGTGTACTCCTAATTGGCCAGTTGCTTTTTGATGTTGAAGCTGGAGACTGGTAATGAAAGCTATAATAAGGGAGTTGAACTCCTGCATAGTTCTGGAAGTTATGTGGTCTCCTGCATAATGAATTCCACCTCTTGGCAATTCTATATAACAGTGCTGTGATCAGCAGATGTAGCGCTATGGAAATTAATGGTAATTGGCTTGATTTACGTTGAAATCTAATGGACCACACTTACCTAGCCATGGGTCCATACACTCCAAGTGGGGTAATACAGGATTAACTTTGTGCATATATATATATATATATATATATATATATATATACAGTATATATATACACAGTATATGTATATATATATACTTGTATATATCATCATCATCATCCAGACCTCCTTTCCCACCGTAGGGTAGGGTGAGGAGTAGCAATGTCCGGACAGCCCAAATTTGTCCAGTCCAATGGGCCACACTTCCATTCACTCATCAGTCAAGCCTCCGGAATCCTGGCTCTATCGGATACGCCAAAAAACATTTACCACGTTCTCTAGCTTCACGTAAACGTATCCGATATACAGATATATATTTATGTATATATATATATAAAGTACATAGTTTAACAAATGCCACTTGTTGAGCCATGAGCTTTTGCACAGAGATGGTAGGAGGTGGTGTTCATCTTGTAAGGCATGCATTTTAAAAGAATAAGTGATAATTAGAGGGAGTTTGTGCATGATAAGGTCAGTTACATTTGCATCACTGAGGCCAAGGGTTTATTTCTGTACTGATTTGGTCAGTTATATTTGCATCACTCAGGCCAAGGGTTTCTTTATGTACATGCACATGCTGCAGTAACCTAGGGAGAAGGTTTTGGTGTAGGATATCAGGCTGTATACTGTTTGTGCTAACCAAGTGCTGGATGTAGCACTTACATCACCAGAATGTAGCTGAATGTAAGTTGTTGTTTTTGTAAATACAGTGTAAGTATCATTTAATTCTATAAAGCTCAGAAAACTGAGGTACAGGCTACAGTTTTATTACCGAAATTTTTGTGGTGGTACAACTTTTGCAAATTATGTAAAAGATATTTGTTGCTGCAAACTTATCTTTAATACTTGAATGTTTTGAGAGTCAATGATTGTTTTTATGTTCAATGGAGATTGTCAGGTTACAGTGCCAGAATCACAGCCTGGGACCAGAGGCAACAATGAACTTGTATGTATTATTATTATGGTGAAAAATTGCATCCTTCTTAGGTTTGACATATGAAGGGTAATAAAAGTGAAATGGGTCAGTAAGAATAAATTGATATGTTCATTTTATAAATCAGTTGCCATATATCATGCATTGTAACTTTTTCGTTATTTTTTATTATTGTATATTCGCTTCTCTCAGTACCAGTATTTGTTCACAGATTTGTGCATCGTAATTCCAGTGAATCCAGTAACTTTCAGCAACCAGTTATTCAGATGATATTTTATCACAACACCTGATAGCCATTTAATTGCATACCTTAAAGTGATTTTATTTGGAAGAGGCATATTTGAAGGTAAAAAATTTCCTATAATAGATTAATTGTGTTGAAACTTCTTTGAGGCAAATAAAATAATTATTGAAAATCTTAAAAGAAGTTATTTCCAGTAAGAGGAAAAATATTATCCTGATCCTCTGTAATTTGAAATAAAGAGATCTTGGTGATAAAAATTACAGTTTGTGCATTATAGGTGTAGTAATGGATGTCACTGTAGCTTAAGGTGGGGGAAGCTGACAGTCTCCAGCTTAAATTTGAATACAGTATTAATACGACTAAGTTTTGTTCCTAATTAACGTATACCTTGTGATTACAGCATATTACTTATTTCAGTAGTTCTCTTAGCATAGGTTTGAGCTCATTTTTTGGGCTTGAGCTAACCCATTGAAACTGGGGATGTCTTTTTCAGCTTGTTCTTGCCATCTCCTCATGATTTTATTCAACTTAGGATACTCTTCAAACTGGAGGGGTGAGATACATTCTGTAAATCCCTTCACTGTGCTAGGTCCTTCCTAAGTTGAAAAAATTGCCTGGTAGCACCTAGAATAAACCAAAAAGGATGCTGCCCAGATTCAAGGAATTAAGTGCTTCAGAGAATTTCTGTTACTTGTGGCTGGTGTTATTTATCATTTTGGGAAGGATTAACATTTATTTATTTTTATATTTATTTCTTCCTTTACTGTCTTCCAAAAATTTCATGTTTTTTTTCTCAGAGATAAAATTTGTGTGTAAGTTGTACGGTAAGCCAAATTTGTGTGTAAGTTGTACAGTAACCCCTCCAAGGCAAGGATTTCCATATTTAATAGTACAGGTACTTTAATGCTGAGTTAACTCAGGACAACTTAATACAGAGGCAGATTGAACCACTTAAGATTTAACTCTTGTCATTCAAACAAGACTCTTACAATAAATCCAGGACTACATGACATCATCAGACTGAAAAGTTTACGTATTTAAGTATGGTTGTTGTACAGTTGCTCAAAAAAGACTCCACTGTAGTTATGTTTGGCGGAATACAGTTAGGCACCAGGTAATTTCTCAGTTAACATGCCTTCTGAGTAATATAAAGAAAAGTTTCCAAGTAGCATTCCACTAGGATATGCTGTGAAGGATCATACTTGAAGTAGCTGGCACTAGGTATGTGATGGTAAAAGGGTTTTTATTAATATAATTGCTGGTGTAGCCAGACATGTAATACACAGCAACATACATACACCTCAGCACAAAATCTGACAAACTTTAGTGCTCATTATTTTAAATATATGTTTGTCAGAGTTTGAGAAAAAACCTTTGGCTCTGAACATAAACCTTTCTTGAAAACAAATGCTTTGAATACATCTAAATGATGAATTACTGACTAACATATAATTTATATTACTGTACTAAATTTTCAGGAATCCATTTTTTTTTTTTTTGGGGGGAGGGGAGGGGGTGTGGATGCATGTGAACAAAGTATAGTAATATTTATCAATACTTTTAATAAATATGATGTGCTATGATACTAACCACAGCCTTGGAGGGCCTACTGTATATCAGTGACCAAGGGTGAACATTTAGGATGCCTTGTAGTGGCAGAGAATGGACAACTCTACTCTCTGGTTTTAGATGAAACAAACTCAGCAAAATTATTATATCCTAGCACACGGCTCCCTCTGGGGAACTCCATGATGAGATGTCCATAAGAGAACAATCTTCAGGCTTCTGTGTCCTTACATTTTGCTCTCTCTTTGTGTCACCCTTCCTCTTCTTTCTCTCACCTATGTACTCTTCACTTCCTTTTCTTCACACAGTATATGGTACAGTCTTCCTCTTCCAACAGTACCCTCATTCTTAAAGTTATAGTGATAATAGCCTTTCCAAAATTGCTGTGTTTCTAAACTTGCAACCACCATAATGATAAAAATGGATTAAATGCTCATGTTTTACAGTCTAGGCAAAGTATGCAGTAAAAGCATTGCCAGATAGAGTGAATTTAGGACAAAATGGCTGAGTTGTTTAATCTCTTGTTTCACCAGGGCAGTAACATTGGCAGCATCGCTATGTGTAACGGTGCAAGAGGGTTACTGAAAGTAGTATATTAATTTGGTGTTCACAATTGTTACCTACCCATTAGCATTTAGTATTTTATCTAAGGACAGTCATTATTTACAGTATGAGCTGTATTATGTGATATGTATACCTTTTTTAAGTGGCATGTTCATTGTCAGGAAGTGGGTTTTCATGTACTGTAGTCTCAATGTGTTTGAATAGGCTAGTTTTACCAAATCATTATATTTTAATTATGCACTTGTGTATAACTACAATATGTACTATTGTGAAATTAGTAAATATGAACAAGTCTTTGCTGTTGTGATTAAAAAATAATATGTTAAGTGTCCTCAAGGGATTGTGAAAAGGGCAATGTCTGATGAACATGGTGTCCACATATGTAATCTCTTAGCCTTTCATTGAAGTAATGTTCTTGATACTACCAAACAATTTGTTGAACAATAGGGGGGAATTTTCAAAGTGAGGGGTTTAGAAATAGCTTTCAGTTATCCTTTCACTGCTAGACATCATTCCAAAGATGATTTAGTCATCTGGAGGCAGGATGAGTGAACCACAATAGTATGTCATTGTAATTGTATCATATCGTATCGTATTGTTTATAAAGGCTTGAACATGCTTGCATGCTTTAGCCTTGCTCACCTAATGACAGCTGTCCATGTTGCTTGATCTCAGGCAGCCTCCCTGTTCAGTCCCTTATCCCTGGGGTCACATGCACTGACCTCATCTCAGGTCTTTTTGGTGTGCCTCAGCATTCACACCACTTGCCCTCTACTCCCAGTTCTCATCCTTTCTGCATGCCAAAACGTCTTAATTTACCCCTTGTCATGGCAGTACTAATACATTCAAGTCCCATCCTTCCTCTGTACTCTTCAGTGAGAATCCTTACCCCAAAGGCCTGTCATTCTCTGACCCACTTCACATTCATTTATTTATTATCATCTCTGTATGTATGAGGCTTTTTCATATTTTGCATAGGCATTTTAAAGGGATTTATGGGATTAAATATCAAACCATGAAAACACTCAAATTTTCATATTCCATGTTTTTGTATGTTCAGTAATCTTCATGACAATTTGCACAGAAGAATGTCCGTGTACTGTAGCTGTGTGGAGACAATTTTGCATTTTCTTGGGAATGTTGGTAGTTTCGTATGTTATTTGTATTATGTAAATTTTTAGCCTTTTTTTTTTTTTTTTTGTATAACCAGACTGTCCAACCACACACTCCTTTACTCTTTTAGTAGTTGACTTCCTGTTTCTCAGTGTGTTCCATTTACACAGTCTGCACATAATTTTTTTTACATTCGCCTTTCCATTGCTCTCACATCTGACTTTCATACTTGTACCATACCATTGACACACAGAAATGTTAAAATGGCATGAACACACCTTCTTGTCCTCATACAGCCTTTGTACAGAGTCCTCTGTATCATGCCTAGGGTCTTGGAGTATGGCCACCTTTTTTCTATACTCCACTTCTCCCTTCAGCTATACCTTTGCCTCTCATTTTCTATCCTTGCACCAAAGGACATATACTCTTGCACCAGTGTAAGTCTGTTCATTCACTGGCACATCTATCACATGCCATCTCAGCAAAAAGTCTATCTATCTATTGCCAGACGCCATAATCCCGTAAGGGGTGGCCATTTGACTTTGAGTTATTGGTTTTATGGGGAGGGGCACTAACCCTCCACCAACCCACTTGTTGACACGTAGGGAGCACGTATGGGTTGGTTATATGGTTACCACCCAGCGTTGTAAATGGTTTCTTGGCTTACAGGAAACCATTTGACATGTCACTCAATATAAAGCCACCTGTAAAGGAAAGAAGAACAGTCAGTGACAGGAAAGATGGGAGATATAGGAAGAGAGGAGGGAAGGCACTACATCAAGTGAGTGGATGATGGTCGCCACCACCACCTTGTCATGGCAGTACTAATACATTCAAGTCCCAATCCAAAAAGTGCTTTATTAAAATTATGAAGATTATGATTCTAAACATTTAGAATAATTTTCTGCTTTCTTTTGGTAGTGTTTGCTGACTTCAGATCTATAAATGTTACTAGCAGGCGGGCACAAAATAGACCAAAGTAAGGAGTACAAACAGGTAAACCCATCTAATCCATGTTACTGAGAAAACAGACTTAAAACTGAAAATTATGATCAGTGAAAGGAGTTTGCTTCATCCTGATAGTGAACATGGTATGCAATTTTTAACAGTCCTTGCATGCTGTTATTATAGCCTTAGCACGTGTGATGAAGCGATACTGAATACAAACGCTCGCTCAGTGGTTGCCAGTGTTTTGCTAAATATACCCAGTAACTCTGTAACTACATAGAGCAAAGTTATGGTCTCTGAGAGAAATGAAGTCACTGGATGTACAGTGATGTTGGATGATGAGGAAATGGAAAATGTGAGCACATTTAAGTACTTGGGTAGTGTGATGAGTAAGGATGGAAGTTTGGAGGGTAAAGCGTTGAAAGGGTACAAGAAGGAAGAAAGGTTAATGGTTCTTTGCAAGCAGCAGTAAGAAACAGAGAAGTGAGCATTAAAGTAAAAAAGTTGCTGCATGACAGTGTTGTGATACCAACTCTAATGTATGGAAGTGAAGTTTGGACCTTGTTGGAAGGACACAAGCCAAGAGTGAAAGCAGTGGAAATGAGTTACTTGAGGTGGATGTGGAGTTACATGGAGAGACAGATTTACAAATGAGGAAGTGAAGGAGCATTGTGGTGTGGATATGGATGTGATAGAAAGCATTAGGAGAAACTCATAGAGGTGGTTTAGCCATGTGGAGAGAATGGAGAGCAAGAGACTTACGAGGTGAGTGTGAGTGAGGTGGAGGGGGGGAGTGGGAGGGGGAGGCCAAGGATGAAATGGAGGGATGGAGTGGAGAGGTATATGAGAGAGGGAGATGAGAGCTGAAAGCAGGGCAGTGAAATGGCAGGGGACTTGGTGACGTGGAGATGAATTGTTTGTGGCCATCTTTTATGGGATTAAGACGTTTGACAATAGATAGATAGGTACTGTAGAGCTTTATAGAGGTTGTGTTATGCTTTTCACATCAGGAACTAGCAACTTGGAGAGGTAATCATAATTCATGGTGAAGGGGGAGTAGTCTGCGTGAAGTACAGTACTGTACTATGAATCCTCCTCATGTTATGTTAATAAACAGCTTGTCATGCACTTTCACTTGAGTTTACTCTGATAAGATTAGCAGTTATCGTAACACGTAGTGGTGGAGAACGCCTGCTCTAAACTTGGGTGGGGACAATAATTTCCTGTCTTGTTGATCCTTTCACTGTTCTGTAGCACTTGGGTACTGGTAGTATTGTTCTTTTAATTGGATAGTACCAGATTCTTGTGCAGTTGAGAGAAACTTCTAGCATCTGAAACTTTTAGCAAGGGGCTACGTTCTTTTAGTCTCCATAATTGTGCAAATAAAAGTCCCCTAAAATATAATACAGTTAGTGTAGTACTATAGGAGTTAAGGCTTATCTGATTGTGAACTTG
Source organism: Coenobita brevimanus (assembly GCF_032717465.1). Lineage (NCBI taxonomy): Eukaryota > Metazoa > Arthropoda > Malacostraca > Decapoda > Coenobitidae > Coenobita > Coenobita brevimanus. The sequence continues at coordinate 1,682,692 of NC_137051.1, forward strand.
GTAGATTGTAGGCCAAAGTTGCCCTGCTTCTGCAGTCCTCTACTTGCCTTTTAGGGAAAAGGGAGAGATTTAAGGAACATTTGTATTATAGGCAATTCCACTGCCTACTTTACTCATATTAATGCCAGTACATCATGGCCTCTGCTTGTGGCATCATACATTACTTTGATTCTGTGATAATCTGCTGTCAATTTATTTTGTAGACATAGTGCCAAATGGGTTTTTAGATGTGTTGTTACAACTATATACTTTATATACAGGCAAAGGATGGAAACTTTTTGTACATATTTGGAGTTTAATTTGTGGAGGTTTTGCATTGTTCTGCTCTTTACCAGGTGAAATTAGAGAACTCTCAATATTTCATTTTTGTTCCTTTGATGTGATGTATCCGCCATAATAAGACACAGCTTTTCCGTCTGAATGGAGCCATAGCAAAAATCAGAGAGAATTAATCAGAATTTCAGAGGTCTTGTTTGTACAGCACAGTTCTGCAGCATTTAAGAATCTACACAACCACCCAGGAAGATATGGAGAGAAAGGCTGAGAGGATAACCAGACATGACATTGACAACAGTGGAACCTTGGCCATCATGGCAGGAAATGTTGGATAATTTTATGACAGCCACATCATTGGCATATTATGGGTTCACTGCCAAAATCAGTTTCAGTAAGTGGATTACAAATTCCACTGGCTGATCTGAAATCAAGCTGTGGTAATATAGTATGTGTATTCCAACAAATGTATCAGGTTCGTGGATAAGGGGCTCTGTAAAAATGAAAATCTGTAAGATTGACTACCGTATATGTAATCTGAGATGCCACACGGATGCATTTACAACTATAAGAAGTACGTTCTAAGTGGACTATGTTGCCTGATGAGTGGGACTGCTATGCTGCTACAACCTCATTACCATGGATGCCATTGCTGAGGGGACATAAGTGGGTAGCTATAAATGGTATGAACTTAGTTTCACATAAAACACTGGGTAGTCAGAGAAAGAGGCATTGCAGAGTCTGGGGAACCATCCAGAAAACTACCAACTAGGGCCTTCAGAACCTCTGCACAAAATCTGGGGCTTGGAGGGTAGCAAAGAGTGTGGCATCAGGACACTGCAGTCTAGACGATGTCCAGCTCTGAAACAGTGAAATAAAGGAAATGTAAACCATTGATGATCTAAGGGAAATGTGTTGTTGATGTTAGTCTAATGCAAAGAAGGGAAAATGAATTACACAGTGTATAGACTCACATACTAGGGAAATTTGCTAAGCCATAGCCAACAACAGACTTCCTATAAGGAACTGGAAGGGCAGGATAGCCTATCAGTGTAGTCAATCCACCTAAAGACTTGTTAGAGAGCAACCACAAGAGAGAGTTTCAGAGGGTCAGTAAGAATATTAGGACTGGAGGCTTCCACCAAGAAATGGTTTCTGTGTCACATATCTGCTAATGAATGTGGTCAATTGAATAGCACCAGATAGGGGCAGAGACCAAGCGGTCTTTTAGGATTTGGTATACCTTATGTGCTAGAGGAGCAAATGGTTTAATTTCATGTGATGTATAGAGATATTATCCCACTTTGAAGGGAGAAAGAATGCTCCCCCGAACTAGACCTTATCAGATCATAATAGTCATGTTAGGTGACAGGAGGGCGCTACCCCTTCCGGTATGGCAGCTGGCTCTAACTCACGGCCCCTCCGGTCCTGAGTTCGACTCTTTACCACTGAGCCACCCTGCCCCCATAAGAAGGAAAAGAGAATGGACACATCAAACAGCATGAAAGACAATGCAAAGAGCTGGTTTGTGGATGCCGTCCACTTAACTGACAGCAGTAGTACTAGAGGCGAGGATACAAGTCACCCTGCTTAAAATATTATTATTGTGCAGGTGAAAGAGAATCTTGCCATCAATACTCAAGGTATAAAATTCCATTCAGGGGTTAAGTATTATGAAAATACCAAGTCAGACTAATAACTTCTGAGGGTTGAAGCGAAGACGCCTAGGAGATGAAACGGGCAGTCGCTTTGACATGGCGGAAGAGAAAATGAAGACAATTTTATGCACCATTAATTCATAGACGACTCCCAGAGGCCAGGGTGACATTGAAGTTATTCTCATGTGACAAATATCTGCCCGGTTTGTGGAACAATGAAGAGTGAAACGAAGACAAAGCCTTGGAGCATCCCTCTCATGGCGTGGGCGGGAGGCGAGGACACCAACCAGGGACACTTACGATAAGGAACACAAAAATACAAATGATCATTGCATTGGGCCTGTTGGCTCATACTTAAATGTCTCTTTCAGTGGATAATGTATGAGCAGACAGTGAAAATAAGACGAGATGGCAAAGAACAGCCATCTGAATCGTTAAGCCAGAACGGAATCAGTAACCCATTTTGCATTTAGGCCTATAGATGACAGAGTCAAAGTACCGCATATATAAAACGTACACACACAATTTCCGGAGTTTAGCTACTGGTAGTGCTGTTGCGCGTAGTTTGAAAATAATCGGATAGTCTTACGACTTCGATCTAATAAGTTAGATGTATATACAGTATATCAGCTACTTGAAGTTCAAGTTAAGCATATTATTGGAAGACATCATAAGGATATTTGATTATTGCCAAACTACACGTAATGGCTTATAGTGACGGAATTCCCTATTGCAACACCTGTGACACATAGTTTAAGCTCGTGGTGCTGCGGCTGCCAGCACTGTAAACACTGAGGGGCTGAGGTGTCTTTGCTTGTGTAAACTTTGGTTGAAGATTATTCGCTCTGATTCTACAGTACCACGTAGACACGTACGTATTAACGATAAGATGATGCTTAGTACTGGAAGCAGAGTTAATTTCAACTGTAAAATATGACGATTTTCATGCTTTCTCATGAGGGCATTGAAACAGGACCTTGAAGTGATACGTTTAGGTTTACCACCATAGTGTTGACGTACCGTTCGTTTCAGTAATAATCAGACTGAGTACAGATTGAGCCACTGGATCATTAGTAACTTGACACTAAAAAATCATTATTATGAGAGAACAAAGTAAATAATGTTTCCATGATGTCTTGCATAGCTCATTACCTGCCTCCTTTTCTTGCTTGAGCATGAAGGCATGCTTATATCACATCAGTGCAATAATCAACATGATGTCAGTTGTGTTTGGTATAGTACATATGCTAAATGAGAGTTTAGACTTGTTCATTCTGACTCCCTGACTTTTTTTTTTTATTATTATCATTTTTTTATGCCATAGCTGCAACTATTCAATCAGAGAATATGCCTTGAATTACTTGAATATCAAATTCAGTTTTCTCCAGCCATGACAGTGTGTGCAGGGGGTGATTTGAGTCACTGTATACCTACTTACTTTGCTTAATTTGTCGTATCCCATCCACTACTGTATTGATGCCGCAGAGGTGGGCATCTGATGGTACCAGCCAAATCTACTCAACTGAACAGTGTATATGAAGCAAGTTTGAACCAAGAGTGGAATAGCCTTGTATGGGGGGTTGGTCAGGAACTTGTGACAGCCTTCTGTGCATAAAGTATTTGGAGGCAGCAGGGGATATGTCAGTAAGACAGGAGATACAGAGGCAGATAATTAAAAAGCTGCATCCCACTGTAGGTGAGACTCATGGACTGTGGTGCCACTCTCAGCAACACACCATCAGCTATCCTTACATAGCAGAGGCCACATCTTTGTGGGTGGCATTTGATCTGTAGACCCACATTTAGGGCCAGCTGCTCTAAAACCTTTTCCAGACGTCTGTCTATCCGTGTATCTATAGCCAGATACCATATTCCTGCAGTGAGTGGCCATTTGTCTTCGAGTTAGTTGTTTTATGGGGAGGGGCACTAACCCTTCGCCAACCCACTTGCTGACTCATAGGGAACATGTATCAGAGAGGAGGGTCTGGGGAGGCAGACCCCCCCAGTTAGGTGTTCATGCTCATTGTCAGGTTTCTGCGTATACATAATGTCATAGTAAGTGACTGTGATTATGGTCTACCTCTGCTTTTTTTACTCACCATGTGTGATCTTAGATTTTTATAAGGCTATTATTTGCTTCGGTAATGTGATATGAACTGATTGTGTGTCATAAATTTGGTCTTGGTGGAAAGTATTACAGTACAGAATAACACCCCCTTCATTACTGGTATGGCAGTTCTGTTCTATGGGTTGAGTGTACTTTGCTTTTAACCTTACCCAGGAGACTTAACTGATGCGTGGTCAGATCTTTTGCTGCAGTATAAAAAGTACGAGATGGTACCGGTATCAGGAAGGAACTTGTAGGATGATGGATGACTGGGAGTTGGTATTCTGCTTAGCAGAGCAGAGCTGGTTTTGGTGGGAGGACGCACAGTTTCCAGGGAAAATCAGAGGAAACAGCCAGAAAGTCCCGCCAGCCATAAGGACCTAAAAAAAAAAAAAAAAAGGATAAATGTGATTGCCTAATAGAGATTGGAGTATTTCAATGAGCAAAAGAACACCTTATAATACATCCCCTAACACAAAACTCAGAGGGAGAAATATACCAGTATGCTGTACCTGCATTTTACAGGAGGGATGTAAAAAATATATATAGATAGATAGATAGATAGATATACATACAGTATATACAAGAGACCAACCTGTGCATCAGTAAAGTCTTGTGAATAAGGTAAGAATGCAGAATATAGATATTTTTGCTGCTAAATTCTTGACCTGTTTCATCAGGCACTTATATAGTATAATGCCCTTAACATATACATTTAGCCTGAAGAGAAATATTGTAGAAAAAAAAATCTACATAACATCCTATCTCGATGGTACAGTTATATAGTTTTAGTGCTAGATGATCACATGTACACGTATCCACAATTGTGTTGATTATGTTCTAGTTCTGGATTAGGGTGATTTTATTAATGCTGTTATGTGTGTACAGTATTAACTGAGTCCTTTTACTGCAGACAGGGTTAAGGCAGGATGTCTCTTGATGCTGAGGAACAGGATGATGAGTTGCTGGCATTGTCCAGCATATACGAGGAGTCCTTCACATCCAGCCAGAGTCAGGATGGAGGACCAGCGGATGGGCAGAGTGGCGACCGAGGAGGGGAACTGGCCATCTCACTTGACCTGCCACCAGATTTTACATTGCTCACTAAGCACATAGATGCAGATGGTAGGTCTATACTGCAGTACTGGTGGCCCTCATTTAAAATTTTTAATTTCAGTAATATGGTACTGATGACAAGGCCCCACTGTCCTGTGTAATGCAGAGTCTTTACTTAGGTACAGTACTGTAATAAAATTGGTATCACTGAGAAAATAATATGAACCATTTTCATCTATACTTATCACTCTGAAATCCTTTAATTTTGTTATGAAGATTCTTACCTATTTGTTTGAATGGACAGTGTATTTTAGGAATTAGGATGTTCCTAATTAATGTGGCAGAGTTGATACATTATATATGCAGAGTATCATAGTTTTCATCCATTGACACAATCAGTCTTGTACAGTATATATCATTTTAACCCTCAGGAGAGATTGTAGAGCAGAAGCATTACACCCAGTACCTGCCTCCAATCTACCTTCATTTCACATACCCTGCCACGTACCCCTCTCAGGACCCTCCCAGCTTTACGCTCTCCTGCAAGTGGCTTACCAGAGCTCAGGTAAAATTACTCCTCAGTATGTTTAATAATGTAAGGAACAGTTTAGAGAACTTTGGCATGGAAGAATAATGTATAATATGAGAATGAGATATGGGGCTGTGATTGGATTACATAAGAAAAAAAATTTAGAATTTACATAGTATTCAAAATGGTGAACAGTGACAGGGTGCCAAGTAAATATTTGGAGAGTAAGATAATGTCGGAAGAGGATGACTATAAGTGGTTTGGGTGAGACTGTGTGAGAGTAATTGGGAAAAAGGTTGTACAGATCTAGGAGAGCTCATGCAAGCAGCTCAAGAAACATGTGGAATGAGGTCCTGAATAGGGACGTAAGGATTAGGTGACTAGACAGGGATGCTGAGGAAGACTATGTGCCTTGAAGAGCACCTACCAGGCAAACAGTGTTGACTCAGGTAAGCATAGAACTCTGTCTTCAAATTGTAGCTATGTTGTGGTGTAGTGTTTAATAGCAAAGTATGCTGTTGCTATACAGTAAGTTGCCCTTTTTCATTTATTTTTTATGCTGTATTATAGTAGCTTATAGAAAATTGCCATCCATTGTTACCTTTAACTCTTTGGCTGCAAAAACTATGCATCATATGTCATGCAGTGCTGCTGTGCTCAGGCAAAAGTTAGGGCATCAAAAATTATAAAAATTATCACAGTTAATGTTTTGGTTGAGAATTGACCTATCATAGCTTACGATGGGGCAATTTTATAGAGCTCAGAAATTTTCACAGCCAAAGGGTTAAAGGTGTTTTACCAGTACCCATATCTTTAATTTACATAAACTTGTTTGGAAAAAGTTGTAATATTTTGGCAAACATCCTGTACTTATAATGAGGACTGCCTGTATATTAACCCATTGAGCCCAGCAGACATAAATTTCAGTTAATTATGCCATCTGATCATTTTATTTGGCTTAGGATTGACCCTTCAAATTGGAGGAATTAGATTTAGCCTTAGTAAATTCCCTCGATATGAGAGGCCATTCCCAAGCTGAAAAATATTTGATGTAGTTCTGCTCTCGGGTGACTGCCCTATCCTCTCTTCCTTCCTCCTTTCATTCCATCCTCTTCTGTCTTTCTTTCCTTCATTCTTTCCTCTTCCTTATGCCTGTGGGTGACTCTGCTTTCCCCCTTCTGTCTTTTTTCCTGTCATTCTTTCCTTTTCCTTCTGCCTATGGGTGACTGTACAGAGTGACAAGCTAAATGGTTTCCTGTACACCAGGAAACCATTACTACGCTGGTTGTTAACCGTATAACCTGTCTGTGGCACCTGGTGGTTTTGTGGGTAATTAAGGCCTTCCAATCAGATTGAGCCTGTACACGTGTATATCCAAGGGGTGGTTGGGGTTTTTTGCTCACGTAATGCCACTCAGGGATGAGTGAGGTTGGTCACTCATCTTCAGTGTTAGGATCAACTTGCCTAGCCCCGGGCTCTTATGCTCCTCATGGGGCAACACTGGATTAGATGGTGATGAATGAACAGTAAGAATAAGCTAAGGACCCAGATTCAAGAGGGTATTGAGAAAGGAAAAAGATATGATTGAAATAGTAGAGAACATTTTTGAAAAGGAGATTATTGTAGAACGTAGTTATGGAGACAACAGTGATATTGACCTTGTTTTCTGGTTATTCTAATGTGCATCAAAATGGCATGTTAGCATAACTGTCCCTGAGATAAACAAATGAGGAATTTTGGATTGTTGCCTCCCGTGGTGACTGACTTCATTCCCCCTTATACATTTACTGCAGATTATCGATTTAACGAATTAATTCAATCAACCCTCATTCCATTACATCGAATTTTCCACTAAATCAAGTTCCGTACCCCAGACTTAATATCATGGAAAAATTTTCCAGTATTATGAACTATTTTCCGCTAAATTCTTGAAGGCAACGCAAACCTAGTGAAGTATGCTAACTCTTATTGCTACACACAACAGTCTGAACCCATAATTAATACCCCCAGAAATGCATTATAGTGTACGGAATTTCTCTAGCGGCATTACGCTCGATTTAACAGAAATTTTCCGTTAAATAGTGCAAAAATACTGGAAAAAAATAATTTTGTTACCCTGGGTTTCTGCTACATCGGTGTTCGTTAAATCAAGCATCTGCTGTTTTTAGAATAGTTACCTGGTAAGTTTGAAAGGAATGAGAATGTTTTTGATTGGAGATATGAATGGAAAAGCAGGGAATGTGAAGGTGGATGGAGTAGTTGGTGAGTGGGGTGTGTCTGCAGAAATGCATGAGAATGGCAGTACTTTAGTGGACATTTGTGAAAGGAGGGGGTTGGTGATAGCCAATATCCTCATTAGACACAAAATGATCCACAGGCATACGTGGCACATGATGAGAAGGGTGGGTGGTGAACTGAGTGATTGGAAGGCAGTGATTAATTATGTGTGTGTGGATGACAGAATGAGAAGGTGTGTAATGGATGCAAGAGCATACAGAGCTTGGGTGAGTGGACTTTCTGACCACCATGTGGTGGTGGCAAAAGTCAAGGTTCAGTTGCAGTGGAGGATTAGAAGGAGGGAAGGACAGGAAGTAGTAGTTCATACAAGAAGGGGAGAGAAGTTGCAAGAGGATGGAAGAATGGCAGAATATAAGAGAGAAGTGGAGGAGTGATTTGGTAAATATGATTTGGAGTAGGTGGAAGGTGTGTGCAAGATATTCACAGAAGAAATCTGTGCTGCGTGTGAGGTGGTGTGTGGGGTGAAGAGAAGATAAAAGGAGGTTCAAGGAACAGCTTGGTGGAATGAAGAGGTGAGACAAACTGTGTCACAAAAGAAGAAGGCATATAGTGAGTGGTTGGGCAGCTTGGATGTGGAGGAAGTTGAGACACGAAAAAGAGAGTTATATGTAAAGAGGACAAGAGAGAGAGGAAAAGATAAGTAAGAGAAAGAAGAGAGTGGGTGAGGAATATGGAAGGAATTTGAGTTTAAAGTGGAGGGAATGTAAGAAAATGTTCTGGAAAGAGGTAAAGAGAGTTAGACAGGGTGATAAAGAAGTTAATCGGGAAGTGAAAGATAAAAATGGTAGATTGCTAGTGGAGAAGGGAGAAAAAGTGAGCAGATGGAGTAAACACTTTCAAGAACTGTTAAACATAGAGAATGAAATTGATGCATGGATAAGTGGCTGGGGAATGGCTGGGAGAAGGAGGGAGGTGAGAAGAGAAGAAGAAATCAGTAGGATGGAAGTGGTGGAAGCAGTGAAGAAAGTCTAAATGGGGAGAGCCCCAGGAATTGGTGGTGTGTTTGGTAAAATGCTGAAGCATGGGGGAGAGATAGTAGTAGATTGGATATGGAAGATGTGCAGATTGGCCTGGAAGGAAGGTAGAGTCCCAGAGGATTGGAAGTCAGGTATAATTATTCTCCGGTACAAAGGAAAAGGGGAAAAAGAAGTATGTGATAATCACAGGGGCATTTGACTTCTTAGTGTAATAGAAAAGTGTATTGTAGCATACTTATTTACAGAGCTAGGGAAATAACAGAGGAATTAGTTGGTAAAGAACAGGGAGGTTTTAGGAAGGGAGAAAGTTGCGTAGATTAGATATTCGTTCATAGGTCTTTAGTGGAAAAATTTCTAGAGAAGGAAAGTTGTATGCAGCCTTCATGGATTTGGAGAAAGTATATGACAGGGTGGATAGACAAGGAATGTGGAAAATATTAAGAATATATGGAGTAAATGGGAAATTGCTGAATGTCATGAAGAGTATGTATGAGGGGGCTAAGGCTGCAGTGTGTGTGGATAGTGAATTGAGTGAATTTTTCTATTTGAATGTTGGATTGAAACAGGGATGTGACATGTCTCCAAGGTTGTTCAGTTTGTAAATGGATGGGGTTATAAAAGAGATACAAGGTAGGGCAGTGGATGCTGGAGCAGCCCTACTGAGAGAGGGCAGTGTTTGGAAACTCTCTGTATTGTTGTTTGCAGATGATACTGTATTGTTAAGTGAAGACGAAGGGGAACTGCAAGGCTTGGTAAAGAAGTTTGGAAGTGTGTAAGGAACGGACTCTAAAGGTGAATGTAGGGAGGAGTAAAGTTATGGTCTCTGAGAGAAATGAAGTCACTGGTTGTACAGTGATGTTGGATGATGAGGAAATGGAAAATGTAAGTACGTTTAAGTACTTGGGTAGTGTGATGAGTAAGGATGGAAGTTTGAAGGGTGAAGTGCTTGAAAAGGTACAACAAGGAAGAAAAGTTGCTGGTTCTTTGAAAGCAGTGATAAGAAACAGGGAAGTGAGTATGGAAGTAAAAAAGTCGCAGCATGACAGTGTTGTGATACCAACTCTAACATATGGAAGTGAAGCTTGGACCTTGTTGGAAGGACACAAGTCAAGAGTGATAGCAGTGGAAATGAGTTATTTGAGAGGAGCATGTGGAGTTACATGGAGAGACAGACTGACAAATGAGGAAGTGAAGGAGCATTGTGGTGTGGTTGTTGATGTGATAGAAAGCGTTAGGAGAAACACATTGAGGTGGTTGGGCCATGTGGAGAGGATGGAGAGCATGAGACTTACGAGGAGAGTGTATGTGAGTGAGGGGGAGAGGAAGGGGGAGGCCAAGGATGAGATGGAGGGATAGAGTGGAGAGGTATATGAGAGGGGGTGGTGTGAGCTGGGAGCAGGGCCGTGAAATGGCGAGGGACCAGGTGACATGGATGCAATTTGTTTGTGGCCATCCCTTATGGGATTAAGGCATCTGGCAATAAATAGATAAGTTGATGATTGTAGAAAACAGGGATATTGTTGATCAGTGTGTGAAAAGTGATGACATTAGGCTAGTACATTAGTCAGTAGTGAGAAGGTGCATGGAGAGAACTTTACAATCACTTGTTGTATGTGGAGTCTGGCTGTAATAGGAATAATTTTTTTAGCTGAGATTGTTTAAGCCTCCACAGGTCAGAGATATTGAACTGAAGCTGAATAAAATAATCCAGCATGAACCAGAATAGAAGACATGTTTGGTCTGAAGGAGTTATCATCAGTCACAAGTACTGTAGGTGTTGTAATATTTGTATTCTAAATTACATTGTCACTGCTTATTATTTATGTCCTTCTTATAATATTTACAGTTGACTGAGCTGTGTGCCCAGTTAGACTCTCTATGGAAGGAAAATGAGGGTTCAGTTGTGATGTTCACGTGGGTGCAGTTCCTCAAGGATGAGAGCCTCCATCATCTGGGGTTGACCAGTACCCTAGACCTGGAGACAATGAAGCCAGGCCGACATCCTAGCGGCTCTGGCAGCAACTGTGGCCTTGTGGGGGATGAAGGTGAAGAAGCCAATGGTGCTAATCTAAATGGGGAAAATAACTGTGATATTAGTGTTAGTAGTGGTGTGAGTAGCGGTGATAGTGCCAGTGCCTCGAGTCACACAGTGTCTCGACAAAACTCCCTCAGCTATGACAGCCGTGCCATCCAGGACATTGGCCCTAAGACTAATATGTTGCGGCTTCTCAGAGATTATGATGAGGAGATGCGAAGGAAAGTGTTCAGCACAAAAACCTTTGAGTGTAAAGTTTGCTTTGTTGAGAAGCTTGGACAAAACTGCCTTGAATTCTGGCCTTGCCGCCATGTGTACTGCAAGGACTGCATGTCATCGTACTTCTCTGTTCAAATAAGTGAAGGCAACATCAAACTTCTACGCTGCCCTGAGAATGAATGTGAGTCAGAGGCCAACCCAAAACAGGTGAGTAAGGGCCATTTGTCATGGAGATATTGTTATCATCATCTCCATTTTACCATATTGTAGATCATGCTCTTCTTTTCAGTACTGTATTTTTAAATTCAGGGTAGATATAGTCTTCATTAACCCTTTCCCTGTGAGAAATCCTTTCTGTCTTGAATAATCTGGTGATGGTCCGAATAAAATGAAATATACATCATCAGATTATAGGAGGTACAGTAATGATTAGTTCACCCTCTACCTTGTTTGTTTCTTTCCATGCTTTCTGGACCCCACCTCACTTCATCCTTATGTAGGAAAAGAGATCAGAATAATGTTAATGGTGATAATGATGGTGTTACTACTGTTCAGGTTCAAGAGTTGGTGCCAGAGGAGCTGTACAGGAAGTGGGATGAGATGCTGCTGAACTCAACCCTCTCTTCCCTGGGTGACATCCAACCGTGCCCACGTTTCCACTGCCAATACCCCGTCACAGTGGAGGAGGGCCAGGGGCAGTGTCCGTCATGCAAGTTTGTCTTCTGTGGCATTTGTAGGTGGGATTCTGGAGGATGAGTTTACAGTTCACACACTTACCACTATGTACAGTATTTTTTCTTTCTTAGTTTCTGAATCTTGTCCCACCCCATCCTTGGTTGGAGAAAAGGATCAGCAGGAAGAGGAATATTGTGTTTATTTTTTTACTCACCAAGTTTCCAGAATTTATAAAATATACATGTAACTTTTAAAGAGTTTATGTAGCTTCAGGTGCGGGTAAGGGGATGGGTCTGTTATGATGTGGCAGGGGTAAACCAGTTCTGCTGTTGGGCCCTGCTGCGGATGTCACTGATTGCATTGCGCAGTTGACCCTTGTGCGGTGTGGTGCGGTGAGGATCTGTCCGTTCTCCCCTTTGGGGCTAAGATGCGGATGAATGTGTTTGAATGGATGAGTAAATGGGGAGTGTGTCGTCCTGTCTCGGCTACCTCCCTTTCCTTGGGGGAAGCAGCCTAGGTATATAGATAGATGTAGCTTCATTTAATCAATGCCAATAGGATGACATCTTATTTTTGTGTATTCTGTCTGCCTTGAGATGAAGCAGTGAGTGAAGTTATATCTACACTTCTACTGTAGTTCAGAAAGTCTCCTGTGTTGAGTAAAATCATACGGAGAGTTTTTCAGTAGCTATATCTAGTACTTTTAATTGGAGAATCAGGCATTTCAGCTTTATATATAGCAGTGGTATTTTGATATGCAATTTTGTGTAATTTAATGTAGACTTAACAGCAAAAAGAACATCAAAAGGAGGACAGATAATAAGGACTAACTGTGCATTGTGTGTGTGAGTTTTGGATGCAAATGATATCTTTGAGGTGATGATATGTCTTTTCTGGCAGGTTTGGGTGGCATGGGGTTGACCCTTGCCGCATCAGGAACAGTGAGGTGAAGAAAATAATGGAGGTGTACATCAATGGCAGTGACAAGGACCGGCGTCGCTTGGAGGACCAGTATGGCAAGAAGTATCTCTGTGTCCTACGTGATGAGCACCTCTCACAGAACTACCTGGAGGAGAATTCAAAGAAATGCCCCAAATGCATGGCTAAAATTGAAGTATGTTAAATCAGGGAATGTATAGTTTTAGTGATGATCTTGAGTAACCTTCAAAAACAATAGTGCAGTAAAATTGCTATATATTTCCTTCCCAGTTTCCTTATTATTAGGCATATTGTTATCATCATCATGATCTTCATATTTTCTGCATATAGCTAACATGGCTCTGACCTTACCTGTTCCGATTTTCAGTATGATCTTTTCTAGTTTTGTCATAGTTGTTGTGACCCCAAGCTCATGTAGGCATGAACCCAGTAAATTGAAGGTTGAAGCTACCCTTTCCTTGTAGTTCTTCAACTCCCTTTCAGGGGATAAGGATGGAGTTGAGGGATGTTTGTTTAATTGGGCAACTCTGCTGCCTGTCATTACCTCCACAGGAATACATCCCTCTCTTGCAACACAAACACTTTGGCATTTTGTACTTCTTCTGTACTCATTTTTATGAACTTAACCCAGACATAGTTCCATTATATCTTCTTTTTCAGACATTTTTTGTTCCTTACGTATTCTTTTTTGCTATCTCAGTTCATGTGTAAACCTTTGTATGTACATTGACAGTCATTTTATATTTCTTTACCAGTTGTTCACCTCTAAAGCCATCTTAATCCAGTCACAATGGCTTTGTGTAGCAGCTTTACTAGTGGTGCTGAAGTGAGATACTTTTACTAGGTGGCACTGATATAACTGGGTGGTATACAAATATCCTTAGCTCCCTCACTGTCCCCTAAAAGGAGGATGGTGGACTGCAGGAGCAGGGTAACCTTAGGCTGCAGTCCATTGGGTTCATGTCCACATGAGCCTAGACCCATAGTAACATACATAAAACCATTTTGTACTTCTGTTGTACTCTACCAGTCCTCAGGTCCAGTACTCAGGGAGGGGGATGTTAGTGGTAAGAAAACACGGGCCTGGGACTTGAGGGGTTGGGGGAGCAAGTATGGAGTTTACTAATATAGAGTAATGTAAATAATATTCAGTATTTCATAATTTATATGTAATTTGTATGATCATATATGAATACATAAGTATAGAAAGCATTGTAAGCGTTAATTCGTTTTTATTTAATTTGGGTGAAGGGGACTCAGTACAGATGAAAGGTCAGGGACCATAACGTTTCTTAGCACCAGGGCCCCAAGGTGTTCGGCCCTGCATCATCCTAATCCAAGCACAGTTCCTCTGTACATCCACTTACTATTACTTTGTTTTCCCCTGGGTACAGAAGATTGATGGTTGCAACAAGATGACTTGCCAGCGGTGCAGTATCTACTTCTGCTGGCTGTGTATGTGCATCCTGCATCATGGGCACCCCTATGCCCATTATAACGACCGCAACTCCAAGTGCTTCAATCAGCTCTTTGCAGGCATGGATGATGCTGAAGATGATATGTGGGACGATTCAGATGATGAAATGGGGGTCTTTGTGGAATGAGCTTTTTGAGTGACTGCAGATTTGTATGCTCATTTGTAATGCGGTTACTCTTCATAAACACTTGTGCAAATTTGCCTATTCAGTTACTCTTCATAACTATGATTTTTTTTTTTTTTTTTTTTCCACAGGACAAGTACAGCATGGTTGAAGAATTTTTGGTTAACTTGTTTTTGACAGAAGAAATTGAGACACTTTAACCCCTTCACTCTAGTGATTTATTTCATATATTCCTGCAACCACCAGACAATTTACTCACTGATTTATATTCACCCCTACTTTACAAGGAATTGATTTGGAATATATCTCCTGTCAATCATGGGTACTTTTCCACTGTATGGGACCTCTCTAGTGCATACAGGGAGATCAAAGGTGGACCTTTGTGCTGTTTGTTGAGGAAGTACATTAACTCTGTTGCCCTAAAGCAGTTTTTAGACACCCGGTGGTTTAGTAAATTAAGTCACTCCAGCCAGATACGACCTTTGAGGATCACTATCTAAAGGTTGGTTGGGGATTATTTCTCTCATAATGCTGCGTATGAGCCAGCAACTAGTCACTCCTCCCACCAGTGTCTGGACTGAGGTGCCTAGCTCTGGTGCTGGAGAAGAATGCTTTTATGTGGTGGTACCAGTGTAACCAAAACATCTCTGCCTGGTTGTATAGATGTCCCACAGCTCTCTCTCTGTCCCTCAGAAGGAGGATAGTGGACTGCAGGATAAGGGCCACTTTAACTAGCAGTCCACTGGTTTTATGTTCAGATGGGTGTGGGGCCGCAGCAACAGCTATACTGAATACTTTGGTCTACTCCACTTATAAAAGTTTCTAATAACCTTCTAAGGCACATGTTGCATTCTTTATTGAATAAAGTCATCTGGCATTAACTTGAATAGAGTTGCTAAAGTTTCCCTCAACCATAAGCAAGTTATTGGTACTAGTTATCAGCACCCCAAGACTCTTGTGACTCATTTTTTGATGAAGCCTCTGGACATTAGCGGGAATAAAATATTAGAGCTCTGTTGCCTGTGAGAGCTAAGCTAAACAGAATTGTCTGGAGGTACCAAGACTAAAATATGTCTTGTCGATGGGGTTGCAGGAACACCAGTACGATGTTTAGAAGTGTTCACTTTTTTTTTTTTTTTTTTTTTTTTTTTTTTTTTACTAATTTCTCTGATAAGTTACTCAACCATTACTAACTTTCATTATCAGTGGACTGTTTAACCCTTTCACCTTGATGATGTATTTTTTAGTTTGTTCTTTTTTACCACTAGATAATTTTATTCAGTATCAGATAGAGCTTTTGCAGTTTAATGAAGACTATTTATACCTCCCCCAGTTCAGTAATTCTCTGCTAAATTGAATATAAGTGGCTGGTATTAGTAGTGAGAGAATATAAAGGATATTATCAAAGCAGAATGGTGTACGGGCCAAGATGGGATTTACCCCTTCAGTCCAACATAGTATTTTTAAAATTTAAGTCTTGCTGTCTCCTCAGTAATATTAAACTTCAGGAGACACTTTCCAAACTGGAGAGGTAGCCATAGTCTTCATTAACAGTTTTTTAAAATTTTTGTCTTGCTATCTCTCTGCATTGATATTAAACTTACTGGTAGGAGAGATTTTTCAAACTGGAGAGGTATACGTAGCCTTCATTAATTCCTCTACTAAAGGGGACTCCAAAGTTAAATGAATTGTCTCCTGGCATAAACAACAGAAATATATTATCAGGTTGAAGGGGTTAAAGAGTATCAAATGGTAAGGGGGTAAGAATGAAATTTTGGGGGTAATATTGAATGAACACTGTAAGATATTTGTTTTGTTAAAAGATATTTGTAGTTTTCTTGATAATGCTGCCAAAATATCATTACAATTGTACTTGATACAAGTACATACTTTTTTTTTTTTTTTTTTTTTTTTTTTTTTTTTAATATTGGTTGCTTTCTCATTTCTAGTGCCAGAAGATCCAGTTTTTTCTTTTAATGTTGAAAAAAATATTCAGTATGTTTAACAAAACTTTTCTTTCTTTCTTAAATGAATATTTAGTATTAACCCTTGGTTTTACCCCATGGTTCAGTAATTTCCCATGTCACTGTGCTGTCACAATCAAAAGCTTATTGACACTTCCGTAATGAGTATGGTGATAGAAGGTGTTAATGTTCATGTTTTTGCAATATAGGTATGATAGCAACATGAAATATACAAGAAAAGAGTAGGAAAACGAAGGGTACTGTCATGTATTCAGAAGTGAATGAGAAATATGGAATGCAGCACACAACAAGAAGAGTGTTAGAAGGAATAATTGTTTAACATTTAGGGAGGAGTGAAAAATATGGAAGGTGGGACACAATTCTGGCAGTAGACTAGGCAAATTTTAGCTTGTGATAGTATATACCATTGTACGTGAAACCCATAGGTATTTGTGGTTAGGTGTTAGTCCATCATTGCCTTTCCTCACATCAAAATTAATAAGTACCAGGTTTATTCATGCAATTGAGTGCACATAGAGGTGTAGTAGTTTACCTCTTCTGTCTGATGATTTATTTTTTTCTTGCTACATCCAGATGATTTTCGGTTTGTATTGCTAGAATCTGAAATAATCTGCATTCTTTCCCGAACTGAATAACATCATCTGAAGGTGGCAATAATTAAAGTATTATGTGTCACTGGCTTGAAGGGTTCAATGTCACCAGTTGCAACAGTATTTTTTTTGCATGCATGGACTGGGAACTCAAAAAGCAGCTGGTGATTTTGTTCCATCACAACAATCTTTAGTGCATTGTCACGTCCTGGGAACCCTCTGATGTGATACGGCCATCCCAGCTACTTGTCCTTATATGCTTCTTTCATTCAGCTTCAGGGCCATAGTAAATGTGCAAAGATGTGGACAAGCCCCTTTTAATAACTTCTGAAGCGTGTGATGATGATAGAACATGCCTGACTTCTCTGTATCATTGCTTAATGCGCATTATGATGTGGCTTTTGGGCCAGTCACATCTTATGACAACAAGTGTTCCATAAATGACTATAAAGAATTAGAGGCTTGCTTATGGCTTTGCATACTCAGGTTTAATAATATGGCTGTCAGTCTCTCCTTCATCGCTGTACCATTTTACTTTTTCGTTACACAGCATATTGTTTTACTCTAGCAGTGACTGTCACTCACTCTTAAACTCTGAAACTATGTTGGGCAACCAGCTATGTTAATGCCTTGATTATGTTCATACCATCTCAATGTATTTCACTTTATCCATTCAGCATTACCATGTCTCACTCCTGTATCCAGTTCATCCTTTGTAGGTCTCTTGTATTTCTCTAATGATTATGCCTTCAGCTATTCAGAAAAGGTTCATTTATGTGGTCTAGTGTAGATAGTTCTCTGGTATTCACTGCCCAATGTTCACTAACAAGTGTTTGAAACAGCACATTTTCTTATAGGGTTGTTTATGTCCAAACTGATTTTTTCAATACTCAGATATTACTCTTCATATTGAATGGATCTGTCCTTCAGAATATGATGGATAGGCTCCTCCATGTTCAAGTAGGTAGTAGGGGACCTTTTTCATCTGCGTATGTTCACCATCATCATCATTGTCACCATCATTATCATCCATTAAGAAAAAAAAAAAAAAAAAAAAAAAAAAAAATCATCATCATCATCTGAACTTCCTTTCCCACCCTAGGGCAGGGTGAGGAGTAGCAGTGTCCAGACTGCCCAAGTTTGCCCACTCCAGTGGGCCACGGTTTCACTCACTCATCATTCAATCCCCAGGAATCCTGTTTCTATCTGATACCCAAAAACTTTCACCACATTTAGTAGCTCCACATAAACGTATCCGTAAGAGTCAATCCAAACGCTGTCACGTTAAAAGGGGTGCCAAATCCCTGATCATGCACTTCTCACAACATTCATCCAGCCAGCTCGATCTCTTGTCAGTCCCCTAGCCTCAGCGACTTCCATACTTCTCTTCCTCACACACTCATCAACCATATCCCTTCACCTTCTCCTTGGCCTACCTTGCCTCCTCCCTCCTTCAGATTTGCTTAGATATACCTGTTCACCACTCTAGTGTTATCATTTCTCTACATAGCCATACCGTCCCAGCGCACAGTCTTTGATTATGGTATCCACAGACTTCCTCAATCTGCATCTTTCATGAATCACATTATTTCACATCATATCCACTCTCTGTACTCCACATAAATTCCTCAGCAGTCCCATCTCCACTACTCTCACTCTTGACTTTTCATATTCATGCTGCACCATATTCTCAATCCAAAGTTGGCGCTAACACTCCTTCATATAATCCTTGTGCAGCTGCAGCACTCAAGCCTCTGGCTCTTATCAAGGCCTTCATAGCACCAGCTACCTTCCTTCCTTGTGTCACTCTACTTTCCACTTCTTTTGCATATTTTCCTCTCTTTTCTAACACTATATGCAGGTATTTGAACTCCCCCACCAGTTCCAGTCATTCTCCATTCACTGTAACAGCAAACTAGGAGTCACCTTCTCTCTCGAGTACCATCACTTTACTGTTTTATACATTTACTGTAAAGGCACGATGCTCACAGACATCAGCAAAACTCTGTACTTCTCATCCTGTATTTGCAGTAGCACTGCATCTTCAGCATTCAACAGATTTGAGATATTCCATCCATCACCATTCACATACCAGCGCCATTCCTTTCTCCAGTACTCATGTTTTTACTACTCTCATCACCCAATCCATATATGTATTGACAACCATGGGGACATCACACAACCTTGTTGCATGCCCACATTGATCATGAACCATTCACTTAGATGCCCATTTACCCTTACACATACCTCACTACCATCATATAAATTCTAGATGCACCGAGCAGCTTACCATCTACACCATACATGAACGAAACCTTCCACAATCCTTCCCTGACTACTTTGTCATGTGCTTTTTCCAGATCCGTGAATGCTATAAACACAGTATAGCCCTTCTCACAAGCCTTCTCCACTATCTGTCTCTCCACATATATTTGATCCACACATCCTCTGCCACTTCTCACCCTGTTCATCACTCACTAGGACTTCTGATATCTCTCATACTTTCTCTGTAATAATTCTTCCATATACCTTCCCTACAACACTCAGTAAACTTATGCCATGATACTTCTTGCACTCACTTCGTTCACCTTTATTTTTGTACTGGGGTACAATCACAGCCTTTTTCTGCTTTGCAGGCACAATTTCACTCATCCACGCCTTCTTACACATCTCAAATAAACACTGTTGCTCTCTCTTCTGGTCCACATCACTCCTCTCAGCTTGATCTTGCATACCACAATCATATGATCCGACAGACCTCCACATCATCCTCTCACGGCCCTCATTTCAGCAACCATTCCCGGCATCGACCTCTCTATGAGCACTTAATCAATCAGGCCCCTTTCAGCATGATTCCTGTTCCCTGTATACTATGTACTGTATATTTATATGCATCTTTGCATTTGAAATACGAGTTACAAATACACAACCTCCTTTCCTGACAGATATCCTTCAGTTGCTTCCCATTATCATTTTCTCCTGGTACTCCATTACAACCCTTTATGTCATCCTGAGGATCAGTGCCTGAGTATGTACATTACAAATAAAATAGCTTGAAGTAGGTGAATTTTTTTAGGTTAATAATTTGAAGCATCATGCAAGTACTGCTGAGAGCTTATTTTTTTGTGAATTTTATTATTATTTTTTTTTATTCATAATTTTCATAAAATTGAAAACAACTGTGTAGATATTTGAGTTGAATAATTTATATTTTGGTGGGGGCACTCACCATCCACTCACTCGATGTAGTGCTGCTTCGGGTGTCTCCCCTTTCCTCTCTTCCTTCCTTCCTCGTCCGTCTTTGTTTCCTTCTTTCTTTCCTCTTGCTTCTGCCTATGGGTGACTTTACACTCCCTCTTCTGTCTTTCTTTCTTCTTCCTTCTGCCTGTTGGGTGACTCTACACTGAGTGACAAGCCAAATGGTTTCCTGTACACCAGGAAACCAATTACTACACTGGGTGGTAACCATATAACCAGATTATGGTGCCTTGCGGTTTAGTGGGCAATTAAGGTGCTCCGATGGAGCCGGTGCAGGTTTATATCCAAGGGATGGTTGGGGTTTATTGCTCACATAATGCCACTCAGGGATGAGTGAGGCTGGCCACTCTCATCTTAAATGTCAGGACCAACTTGCCTACCCCTGGGCTTCTGCGCTACTCATGGAGCAACTCTGGATCAGATGATGGGTGGGTGGATGGATGTAGCAAGTAGTCCATCCATCCATCCATCATTCAATCCTATGTCACCCTGTGAGGACTGTAGGAACCCGGGGCTAAGCAAGTTGGTCCTGACATCTAAGATGAGAGTGACCAGCCTCACTCATCCCTGAGTGGCATGATGTGAGCAATAATCCCCAACCATCCCTTGGATATAAACCTACACAGGCTCAATCTAATTGGAGCACCAAAATTACCCACTAAACCACCAGGTGCCATAATTTGGTTATATGGTTACCACCCAGCATAGTAATGGTTTCCTGGTGTACAGGAAACCATTTGGCTTGTCACTCAGTGTAGAGTCACCTAACAGGCAGAAGGAAGAGGAAAGAAAGACAGAAGAGGGAGTGTAAAGTCACCCGTAGGCAGAAGAAAGAGGAAAGAGTGAAGGAAAGAAAGACAGGAGAGGAAGAATGGAAGAGAGGAAAGGGCAGGCACCCAAAGCAGCACTTCATCGAGTGAGTGCCCCCACCTACCACATTCAAATATGCATCAGTGCACTTTAAAAGTAGTAGTAATTTACTGTCCTACCAGAATGGTTCATGTTAAAAAATTTCTCATGTTCTTATCCTAAGCAAACAATTGTCAGTATTTTCTTGAACACACAAAGCAGTACACAGTTAACAAAGATTATTATTGGGAAGCATATACTTGCCTAATTCGTTTGAACACTTAATTTCAGATTATGATTGACAGAAGGGGACTGGTGACCACTGACAGCTTACGTACAAGTGTGCAGCTGCAGGCAGAGGTTTTAGAGAACTGATTCATCATCATTATCATCATCCTAATCCTGTTTTCTTCTAACAAATGGGATGTGGATGATCCATAAATATCTATGTATCTGTAGCCAGATACCATAATTCTGGAAGGGTTGGCCAAGAACAGAATGCCACCTGTTCACCATCTGGCTACCTTACCATCAATTTACGTCATCCAGAAATAAAAACAGGAAAGCACAAATAAAGAATTGTCAGTAGAGCTTCGAGTGAAATTAACCATTTATCTGTTCATTGATCATTCCAGGCTGAATTTCTTGGCTGCAGGCAGACCTTGTTGTAAGTAGCCTTTTTGGACATCCTATTTTGCTAAGAAATCCTTAGTAACTTAAAGAAAGTAGCATATTGAAGTTCCATTGCTACCTGCGAAGCTGACTTGCTGATTCCCCCCCCCCCAAGATGTTTTTGGAATTGTATGTAGGGGCAATAGATAGATGGATAGAAAACTTATAATGATGACCGTCTATATATGCAACATGCAAACCTTCCACACTTTATTCTTTCATATCAAAACTTTCATAATGCCCGGAAAGTAGGAAAAAAGGCAGTGTTTGGACTTTGAATCTCCACACTTCATCCATTCTTTTTTCTGTCTTTTCTCAACCTCTATACTGTACCATACTTTCACACATACTGCACTTTTCAAATCCAGCTAACTCTGTAGCCATCCATGGCTCTACCATCTGAAATTCACTCACTGTTTTGCATTTTCCATCACCTGTTCTGTTTTATTTTCCTGACCATATTGACTAAGCACACTCCTGTTATCACTTGATCTGTACACTCATTGGCTCTGAATCTCTTGGCTTCTTATCCAACTTAAGCTACCAACAGACATTCCTTGACAGTCCCATTTCTGTTTGTATTTATTTATTTAGATCAGTGTTTTCATTTATAGACTTTGTGATACTTGCACAGATCAATTAGAGCCTTTTATTATTATTATTATTATTATTATTACCAGGCCATTGTAGGCTGATGATGCACTGTACAAGAAACTGAAAAACCCTTGAATATGAGTACAGTTCATTTTGAGATATTTTTTCTGCTACCAGACAATATAAACTTTAGTGAGGACTCTCATATTCAAGGGGCTGTAGTGAGACAAGCAGTCAGTCACACCTTAAATGTCTGGGCTGAATAGCCTAGCACTGGGTCCTTACCCTCCTGATGGAGCAGTACCAGGTTGGATAAGTGGGTAGATTTGTGTGTGGGGGGGGGGGAATTTAGCCATGGGCAAAAGTTCACCAGGAGTCCTCTGCCAGCATTGTCCTGCCTTCCATATTTTTTATGCCTTCCCAAATGACAGAGTATCTTTCCTTTGGTCTTTGCTGTCTGGCACTTGGGTATCATTCACTCACCCACATACTCTTTTGTTTTGTGCATCTTATTGCTGTCACATAAAAATAGTTCATGTCACACCTTCCTTTGTTGGCAGAGGTGTGTCATCAAACTTTTGCTTATGTTGATACAGTTTGATGTACATGTTTGGTTGTCATAATAATTGAGATAGCTTCCAGTACAGGAGGAAAGTGCAATGGACTGACACCTCCACACCATCTTACATCCTGAGCTTCATGGGAAGACATCTGTTGTGCAGTTATTACTTAATTCAGGCTTGACAGGAACAAATCTATATACTCAGCAGTTTTTTAGTTCATGCTTGAGAAAACCGGATCACAGTCTTGTTTTCTTTTTTGTGATATTCAGAATAAAAGCTGGCATTTACATTTGCCTAACCAACATTCATGAATGATTAAACGGGCAGTTATTACGGGGTAGTGTATAATACTGTGCTTAGCAAATGTATTTTCTTTACTGGTGCAAGTATTATATTGTTAGGATGTTATAGTTGTAAATATTTTCCCTTGTACATTATCATTCTACCTAATGATACTGTAATAAATATGCACTATCGACCTATTCTATTCTCCACTTGATTTGGGTGAATAACTTCTGTACTGTACTTAGCTTGCAGCGGCAGGATAGGGCTGCATAGCAGAAGTGATATCTGGAGGCCGTATGAGTTAGAATGAGATTATTACAGTAGTACTGTATTGTTGTTGTTGAAGCCCTAGGATCATTTGAAATGTGATCCTGGTGGACTGCAGGCTGAAATTGCCCTTCTGCAGTCTACCCTTCTCCTTTCCGGAGACAGGGCAGGCATTGAGCGACATTTATATCATAGCTGCCCAGTTATATTGGTGCTGCCACATGAAGACGTCCCTCTGCAGCACCAAGAAAGGAGGGAGGGATAAAAAATAGGCCAGGTGGGCCACACAAAAAAATACATTTTTCTTTGTGTGAAGAAAGTGATCACCAGCTTGCCTTACCAGTGAGTGCTTGTATGATTTTACAGGTAACAATGAGGAGGTTGGGGCTGATCATCTGGAGAAGTTGGCTGCTGTCCAAAAAAAGTGATTTTGATCCCTGACAAGGATAGGGAGCAGTTTGACTATTTGAATTTCATTAAAATACTCTTTACAGATCTTCCAGAGGACCCACCAACATGTCACAAAAACACTTCCAATGAATAGATTGGATAGGATAAGATTGATTCATGATAGAATAAGGAAGTCTGTTAATAAACCAGTAGAGTATACTTACAGATGATTGGCTGCTAGTACGAAGTGACTAAAAGGGTGTAGATGAGATGATCTTGAAAGCAGGAAGAGATATGGGAAGCCAAAGAAGGTGGGTGGATGTGGCAGGTGAGTATTGCACATCTACTGTATGTGGAACGAGTCTAAAGAATAGGAGAGGAGTGGAAGTGGGATGTATACACAGTACATAGCAAATGTGGGAGGCTTAAGTTGGATAGAATAAGGAATAGTGTAAAAAATTAGGAGTAGGGAAAGACTGTCTTGTATATTCATTAAGGGGTAGAAGAGTGCTGAAGTTGCCTTTAATAGAAAATGATAGCTGAAGGTTTGAAACAGCATGGAGTGCAAAGATGAGATGGCAGAATGTGGTTTGATGTGACTGGGCTGAAGTATGGGAGCTGAGGAAGCAAAAGCATTGATGAAGGATTGTGAGATGAGTGCAGATTATGAGGGTGTACATGACAAAGGTTGGTTTTGGTTCAGCTTGACCGTAAGCAATGGTTGAAAAGCTACCCTGCAGATGTTTTGAGTTATATGAAAAGTGTGGAAGACTTGTGACTGGGTGAGATCAATAATTTTTAAGGCTTGACTAATGTATGATTCACAGGCATTCAGTATACTGTTCTTTGTCTTTTTCAGTCCATATTTCCTTGAATTAGGGATATGGGGTTTTAATGAAGACTGCCCACGGAAGCCAACATACACCATGGAGTACAGTGTATACACCAACTGAATTTTACGTAGACAGTCTGTGCTTCGAAAAATTTTGTATATTGTAAGAAGAAACACGTAGTATATATTTTCAGCTGATACGAAGTTGATTCTAGTGTCAAACACATGTACCGTAAGGAATATTGTATACTGTATTTACAAGTATGGCCAACAGTGTCATGAATACGGTTTACTGGGTACAATGTTCAGTAAATGTAAGACGTAGGAAAGCGTTAGTTTCATTGTCTTAAGAAGGAAAACGCTGATAATTAAATTATAAGTCTGCAAGAGTGACGTGGTGTCACCTGACTGTCAGGATCACATTCATTGTGACTCTCACGACTCTTCAAAAGATAGGAAAAGTTGCCAACATAAGTGGAATGAAGTATTTTTTTATGTAGTAAAATAATCGCTTGAGGCTGCCTTGTTTGTTATCAATATATTCACCTGAGTGCGTAATTAGTATTACAATTATTACCTTTCCTTTGTATTATTGGAACTTGTTGACATTGAAAAATGGAGGCAGTGCCGCGACTGCCTATGCTTGGTTTTGATCGTAAAACTAGCGCTGAAAGTGTAGAATTTGGTCCCAAACTAAGGCAGGTGAGTTACTGCTATATAATCTCCTTATCTGGTGATAGAAAAGAATGAAAGTTGACCTATCTTTGCTTCCAAAGAGAGAAGCTTGTAGTGGGTTGGGTCTTTCGGGGCAATGGCATGCATTGCTTACTTCTAAAAGTTATATTCGTCATTATGATACGGGATACAAGGACAACTTACAGTCTCAGATCGATAAAGATGTAATTTAATTTGGTCGCAGCTTTCTTCAGTTAATACGTTATATGTTACTAATGTTCACTAAATTAGGTATACATAGTCATTTCCACCACAGCCAGTTTGAATTGGCTTGACAATTTGTTAGGGGGAAAAAAAAGCTTGTCTTAAAATTGAATCAGTATAGTAATAATATTTGGCCAGAAGCAGTAAAATTATATCTAATTTCATAAGGCTCATTGATTAAGCTAACACACAGGACAGGATGCCTTTCCTGAGATGACTACTTGTAGGCTTTATTGTCAGGCATTTTATGGTTTGCCTCATCAGTGCCTGATGGTTTTTCTGATGTGTTGTATGATATTTTCTCATCAAGGTAAGTGTTTAATTTTCCCTCGTTAAATCCACATCCTTGTATTATTTGTGTGCTCTGGGACATCATGTCCCCAAATTATTGGTGGTGGGGGGTCTTCTCTATGGCATTTCTGTTGCAAATGCATCTTTATGGAGGCTTCAGTGTAATTCTGTAGGCAATTTCTCTGACAGTGACACATGACCATCCTGTGATGGCTTCCATCCCTGGTGGCACCGAAGAGGCTGAACTATATCTTTCAGAGGTAACCTGCTTTTCAAGGTTACATCCTAGTTAGGACAAGGTTAGGTTTAGTTTGGTTATGATAGGTTAGGTTCGCTTTGGGTAGGTTTTTCATACATTTCGATCGATTTAGATTTTATTCAGTATCTGGCTAGGTGATATACAATGTTTTGATAGACTTTGTTGATTTTATTCCATATCTGACCACACCCCAAAAAGTAAAAAAGCTAAAACACTAAAGAAAATTAAACCAAAAGCAGCTTACCATTGGGAGAAGGTGTAGTTTAGGCCTCTAGCTGCCTCAGCACTGCTGGGGATGGGAGCTGTCTTAGGGTGCAGATCGCATGTCATGATTGGAAAAATTACGTAGTATGGAGGGGGGAAGAGGGAGGGGGAGGCCGAGGATGAGATGGAGGGATGGGGTGGAGAGGTATATGAGAGAGGGGGGGGTGTGAGTTGGGAGCAGGGCAGTGAAATGGCGGGGGACAGGGCGACTTGGAGGCGATTTGTTTGTGGCCACCCCGAACGGGATTGAGGCGTCTGACAATAGATAGATAGATGATAATGAAACCTCCATAAATATACATTTGCAATGGAAATCTCATAGAAAAGCCCTCCCCCCCATGATTTGAGGATATAATGTCATGTAGAGTACAATGATATAACCAGTGGATGGAGGTGCAACAAAAGAGAAAAAAAATCCAAAATAAGGGATGTTTATGGTATTTTCTATGGAAATGCATCTTTAGGGGGTTTATGATCATCTTGAACATTACTTGCCATGACCATGGCATGGAATATGAGTCTTGTTAGAACTACTATAAAGTGTCTAAGCCTGAGCTTTGGCTTAGCCAATCAGCAGTGACCTTGACACACCTTGAGTGCACTGGGTGTGACCCTCCATGCCTACAAGAACAAGCACATATTCTCAAGCATGCTGGTGTTTTGTTAAGGCTGTGCTCTCATGCAGCGAGACATTAGTCAGCGTTATCATAGTACAGTACAGGTAAACTCAGTTATCCATTGTAATTTACCCAGACCCAATGCTAGTTAAAGCAAAAAGTACCCCCCCCCCCTCCCATCAGCTCAGTATTCAGCATTGAACTGGAGATTGCATTACTGTCTGTCTCGAACTTCTACCCTAATAACTTTCCCATGAGTAAAGGATCTAATAATGAAATAGTACAGTACCATAATGCAGTAATAAAATGCGAGTTGGCTACCAATTGCAAGCTGGTTAATACACCGCAACGCTGGATATTACATAGAACCGCTGGTTACTTTCTGTTTCGGTGCAGGATGTTACTTCAATAGATGCAGGCCAGCAGCGCCAGATGTTGTATTTGATCAGGTATTGCAGTGACAGTAATTAGGAGTTTGCTGTAATGCAAAAAGCCTTAGGATTTTCCATAATCATTGGGTTATACCTAGCGACTTCAAGTGTCCAAAAAGCTTGCACAGTCTTGCCATGTGGATGAGGAAGTGGTGGGTTTCTCACAGAACAACCTTCACACAATGCAGCCATGGTTTGAAATGGTTCACCTCAGCTTGCCTCCTTGAGTGGGTCCTGTAGGTCATGGGGGCTAGCTATGTCAGGTCATCCCTGATTGGCTGTTGCCCTAGCTTCGGAAGAATTATGCTCTAATCCTAGTACAAGGTGCTCATTGAGTGGATGATTTAAGAGTCTGCATGGAAAAACTCACCTGAGGAGGAGAAACATTAATAGAGGGCAGCAGGGTC
This sequence comes from Coenobita brevimanus, assembly GCF_032717465.1. Classification (NCBI taxonomy): domain Eukaryota; kingdom Metazoa; phylum Arthropoda; class Malacostraca; order Decapoda; family Coenobitidae; genus Coenobita; species Coenobita brevimanus. The sequence goes on from NC_137051.1 coordinate 1,710,552, forward strand.
GTAAAGCATTTTAAGCAATGCATCCCTACGTGTCAAGTGGGGTTGGTGGAGGATTAGTGCCCCTCCCCGTAAAACAATTAACTCTAAGCCCTTGGCCACCCCGTCTGGGATACATGGCGTCTGGCAATGAATGAATGAATGATCTTAGTATGAGCATACCCGGGTCATTGGCACCATACATAGGTGATGTAATTGTTTGCACATAAAATATAAACCCCATAAGGACACCTTTGTGAAAGAAATGCCATAGAGAAGAACCCTATTGTAAATTGTCAAGAAAATGTCATGGAGCACAAAAAATATCATGGAGCATGACTGTGTCTGTGTAAAAAAATACTGGGTAACCTTTTCAGTACAGTATCTTTCTTAAGTCATATATAAATTGCAATAGAAAAAAATAAACATACAGTACATACTGAAAGGGTTCTGAGAGACCTCCAAGCAAGATGAAATTAACTGAACTGTAATATCAAAAGCAGCTGCACTGATAAGGTTGTGCTGACAAGTGACACATTTTTTCCATGCAGTTGTGTGTTTACAGGAGAAAATGATAATAACAGTGATAATGATAAACTTTTTGTGAAAGTGGGGAAATAAAGTATAACTACCTGGTACTTACACATTAAATTTTAATATTCTTGTACAAAATATCTTTATTTTTGGAGAAACCATTTACCCCTACAAATTTTTTGTTGGAAATGTGCATTACAGCAGTTCAGCAGCAACACAGGTTTTGGAAATACAGGTCCTCCCTTACATACAAACAGGTTATGTTTCAAGAAACTGCTTGTAAGTTGACTTTTTCGTAAGTCGGAAATGCATTTAATACACCTAACCAACCAAACATCATAGCCTAGCCAAGTCTACCAGGCCTTTTAAACGTGCTTAGAACACTTACATTAATCTGCAGTTGGGCAATATAATTAACACAAAGTCTGTTTTATAATAAAGTGTTGAATATTTCATGTAACCCCATGTAATTTATTGAATATTTTACTGAAAGTACAAATTTGTAAGTCAATGGTTTGTAAGTAGGGGAGGACCTGTACAGTATAACCTCGATATAGTGGACCTCAGTACAGTGCAGCATACTGAAATTCACTTGTAGCAGACTCAAGGAGCTGACTGGACTAAATTTGTATACAGTACAGTATATCGTGAAAGGTCTGATAAAGCCAGAAGTGGTCTTGATTGCCTGACCTCAGTCTGGAGCAGCTGTTGCATCACTTATTTTTTGGGGAAAATTGTTTAAAATTGAGTTGTAACAATGAAGTATTTTCTAAGTGCTAAAAATTTAGAAAAGTGGTCTACATTAATATCAATACTAACATTAATGGAACACCTTTAGCTATAAGTGTGTAGTATTGTACAGTATACCGGTAATTTAAGTTTCAAAATTAAGTTCTGATTCTGTGCTTTAAAGTACATTACAGTACAGTACTGGTTTGGTATAAGTGCATTTAAGTTAAATAAGTGCATCACATACCTCTCCATGACAGTCATCTCTACTGTACAGACTCCACCAATGGACCACTTCAGGTATGATAATTGTTTTCACCTCAATATTGTAAATAAAAGACATATCAGTATACAGTGCAGTACTGCAGTATAATATATACAGTACTAAACCATTTGAACATTGTGGTGAATGTATAATACAGTACATTATTGCAATGGTAATGAAAACAGTTGGTGACACCACGGTGAAAGACTGTTGGTGAGATCCGGACTGATGTATGATGTATTGGATAAAGTCCGGGTTAGCAGGGGGAAATCCAGATGTCACTTTTATCAGACTTTTGCTTTTTTTGGACTGGCTTGGGCCCCAATCAGTCTGTTATAGTGAGGTTGTACTGTACTGCACTGTACTTTTCTAAGTACTGCAGCATTATGAATTATTGTTTACCATACTTTGTAGAAGAAAATGTGTTGTATCATTAGTTTGCATAATTCCCAACACTGAAGATGAATTTCCATGTAGCATAGTTTTCAGCCCCAAATACAGCTCATTTCAGTTTATGTCTATAGCAGTTCAATTTGTATAGAGCATGATTGTTTATTTCCATTTACCAGTATACATTGATTTGTATGTAACAGCTATCTGGTATGGTTTTTCATACAATCTCATTTTTTATCAAATGTTGTATTGCAAAATATTTCAGTCAGTCCAACTTCCAATCTACCATGGCTGGCAAGGTCAGGTGAAGAGCATTTCGCAGTTCAGTAAAGTCTTTGGACATTCTTATCTGTACAGTACCAAATGCAGTCTTTAGTGTGTCTGTATTTCGATTTATTAATTCCTCAGCAATACATCTCACTGTTTCAGCTCTTCCTTTATCATCAGTTGCACCATAATAAAAATGTAATGTCCACTTTTCCAGTACATTCGAGAACACTACAATGAAGACCCAGACAGCTATAGTTCAGAGATCCATGAGTTGGAGAGTCTGCGAGCCAGTGCCACTCACGCACCACATGACTTCACTGGCTGCTCCCTTCTCAAGAAATATTACTGCCAGCTGCATTTCCTTCTCTCCAGATTTCCATTCACAGATAATCCAGCCATTTCCATAACATTTAACTGGTGAGTAACTTTATTAGACCCTCTGCCAGACTGAAACCTCCTGTGGTTATTGGTACAAATGCCCAAAGAAGTGATGACCCGATTCCCAGTACCTCTTGCTCAGAAAATGGTATCTGGCAACTGTCACAGCTTAGTTATACAGTATTTCTTATATTGCACACTGGAAACAGGAGTATTTAGGTAAACAACTCCAAAAAGCAATAGATTAGTGTTTTTTGTGTATATACTGTATCTCGCATTATGAAAGAGGAAACCACAATATACTGTACAGTAAAACCTCACTGTAATGGATAATGAGGGCCCAAGCTATTCTGAAAAAAGCAAAATTCCTACAAAAGCGACATCCAGACTTCCCCCTCCTATCACAGACTTTTTCTGAGAAATCGGACATTAGTCCGGATCGCTCCAACGGTTTTTAAACTCATTTCACTACCTTTGACGTACTGCACTGTATTATACATTCACTGCAGTAATCAAATGGTATAATATACATATAATAATACTGTACTGTACACTGTAAACATGTCTTTTATTTACCATATTGTGGTGAACATACCTGAAGTGGTCAGGCAGTCCAGACTGCTTCTGGCTTAATTGGACTTTTTCCGATATAAGAATTTAGTCCGGCAAGAGTGAGAGCAGTGGAAATGAGTTACTTGAGAGGAGCATGTGGAGTGACATGGAGGGACAGGTTGACGAATGAAGAAGTGAAGGAACGTTGTGGGGTAGATGTGGATGTGGTTGAAAAGATTAGGAGAAATACACTGAGGTGGTTTGGACATGTGGAGAGGATGGAGAGTGAAAGACTGACTAAGAGGGTGTATGTGGGTGAGGTGGAGGGAGGGAGAGGGAGGGGTAGACCGAGGATGAGGTGGAGGGATGGAGTTGAGAGGTATATGAGGGAGGGGGGGGTGAGTTGGGGGGAGGGGAGTCAAATGGTGGGTGACAGAGTGACTTGGAGGCGTTTTGTCTGCGGCCACCCTTTGCGGGATTAGGGCGTCGGGCTATAGATAGCTCCTTGATTCTGATGAAAGCGAATTCCATACTGTTGAAGTCCATTATATTGAGGTTTTACTGTACTGGAGTTGAGGCTTAACCGTATGAAAGAATGTGAAACGCATGCCCTATCGCTCAACGGTATCAGGGTTAAAATGCAGAGAAATTCTTGTAATACACATTTTACATCCTAAATCAACAATACTGAAGGAAAAATGTCACATAAAATAAAACCCACAGATATTTGTAATGTCAGAATCAGGAGTGCTATCAAATCAGAAAACAAACATCTAAAAGCATAATATCTATCTATCTATCTATTGCCAGACACCATAATCCCGTAAGGGGTGGCCATTTGACTTTGAGTTATTTGTTTTACGGGGAGGGGCACTAACCCTCCACCAACCCACTTGCTGACACATAGGGAGAATATATAGTAATCCGCGTACTTTCCGGATGCCCACTTTCCAGACACCCCACTTAGGCCTACTGGACATTGTGGGCCTGAACCTTTGGAACCCAGAAATGGCCAAAAAAAGAAAAAAATCCCCCCAAAATCCAAATTTTTTCCCACCCGTAATTTGAAATTACCGCGCGGCACTGAACAGCTGGTTTACACCACGGCCCCTTCACTCTTTCCTTCCTCTCCCCCTCCCCCCTCCCCTGTCAGGGTTGCCATTTGGTATTTTTCATTACCAAATGTGGGCCAATTTGGTAATGAAAAATTTGTTTGGTAATGAATCAGAATAATGCATTACCAAATGGATTTTTCACATGTATGAGGATACACAGGATAGAGATGGTGGATTGTTTGCTCTCTCTGATTAATCTGCTAGCCAACATAGTGTGAAAATAATCATCATGCTGTTAATTATGAGAAGAGTGATTACATGTATATCCCCATGTATATATAATTAGTGAAGAATAAATGCTAGCTTTATGAATTTGGTAGTGAAAATTGAGGAGTTTGGTAATGTGGCCATTGCAATCTGGCAACTTTGTTTCCCTGTCACCAACACTCCCAACAGTTACTGCGTAACTTCGATGGCGAGTAGATGCCTATTGCAATGGAAGCCACGCGTGCTCATTTTTTATGAATAAACTGCAATACCTCGCCACTAGACCACATGGGAATTTACAGTGTTGTGCAGTGTTAAGAAATTAGAATTTAGAGTGCAAAAGATTAACTGTGGAGTGCAAATTGGCGGTTGAAACTGGTGTGGTGCAGTTAAGAACAATGTGCAGTGTTAAACAATTATAACTCACAGTGCAAAGAACTAAGTGCAGCACAACACTGGATTACTGTATGTGCTTCAAGAGCATTTTCACCACTGCCAAAACCTTAGAAAAACCAGCCACAAATGTGCTGTAAGTACCCTGGCTGAGGTACAGTCACTTCTAATCCCTCATTCTTTGGTTCCTTTTCATTTATTTCATGCTTTATGTCCATTATTGGTGTGAGTAGGGCCTTAAATAGGTTTAAATAGGTGCTATGCATTTCCAGTAGGGAGTTATTTAGGTGGTTTTCAAAGTCAGGCAGGGTTAGGGTCCTTAAGTACCAGTCCAGGAGCTAGGGGCCCACTTTCCGGACGAGAGCACATTCGGGACATGCCTTTGGCTCTGTTACATAGGATAGTAGAGGGATTACTGTAATATTATCCACATTTAATTCTGTGTGGGATGATATTTACGTGGGAAAACCTGTGAGCACTGTAAGCAAAATGGCTTGACAGCACGATACTACAGCCTGTTAGTGCAAGCAGATTATTGCTCTTTATTTAGCAGCTGTTCCAGCAAGACAGATATGCTGGCAGCTTAACATTAAGAAGAGGACAGTTGACGGATAGGTAAACGATATAGAGGTAGAACATAGAAAATTTGCCAAATGGAGCCCCTCGTAGCACAACACAAAAAACAGACAGACAAATTATTGCATCTACCCAAGAGCAACCCTTAACCACCTCTGTTGCTATCAAGAACAAATTTATCTGCCGGAATTCAGTGAAGTTGGTGAAACCAGTGCAATTATTGGGGGAAAATTGGGCATTTTTATTAATACAATGAAAATCCAACTTGTAATAAAATATGTATGGCAGTTTCATGAAAGAACTAAAGAGGGAGAGGATGATAGTCAAAAGCGGGAGTGCATCAGTGAAGAGAATTAAAGACAAAAAGGAGTGTTTAAAAAATGGTGGGAGGGATTGTGACAAAAGCTGAGACACAACCACACTCTTCCTTGGCATGATAGTGATTGAGTGACTTAATGCCTGGCATGCAGTGTTGCCAAGGGAAAATTATAGAAATCTGCTAGATTAGTCTCAAAAGTGGTAAAAATCCAACAGACTGAGGGAAATTAAGGAAAAAAAAAATGCCAGACGGGACTTTAAAAGAATGTCATACAGAAAATATTTAGATTTTTACCAGGCCAATAGCTTTTAAAGCCTCTAAATTTAGTGGGAAATTGCCACATTGGTAACGCTGCTGGCATGAATCGTGACGACGAGTGGAAATATGCCAGATGTTTTTTATTTAGCTAATTAAAGGGGTGGTTGGGGTTTATTGCTCACGTAATGTCACTCAGGGATGAGTGAGGCTGGTCACTCTCATCTTAAATGCCAGGACCAACTTTCCTAGCCCTGGGCTCCTACGCTTCTCATGGGGCAATGTAGGATTGGATGATGGATGGATGGATGGATGAACTTTCAGTTGTTTGGTGGGGACACTCACCATCCACTCACTCAGTGTAGTGCTGCTCTCGGGTGACTGCCCTTTCCTCACTTCCTTCCTTCTTTCCTTCCATCCTCTTCTATCTTTCTTTCCTTTATTCTTTCCTCTTCCCTTTGCCTACAGGTAACCCTACACTCTCTCTTCTGTCTTTTTTTTGCATCATTCTTTCCTCCTCCTCCTGCCTGTGGGTGACAACACTGAGTGACAAGCCAAATGGTTTCCTGTACATGAGGAAACCATTTACTATGCTGGGTGGTATCCATATAACCAAATTATGACACCTGGTGGTTTAGTGAGTAATTAAGGTGCTCCAATTGGATTGAGCCTGTGCAGGTTTCCATATCCAAGGGGTGGTTGGAGTGTTTTGCTCACATATTGCCACTCAGGGATGAGTGAGGCTGGTCACTCTTATCTTAAATGTCTGGACCAACCTGCTTAGCCCCGGGCTGCTGTGCTCCTCATGGGGCAACACAAGATTAGATGATGATGGTGATGTTATTGACCTTTTAAAAAATTAAGCCTAAACTAATATTTTTTCAAGGTTAATTTTTTTAACACCATAAATAATGTTTGCAGGGCAGGCAAAGACTGTGTCCATCTCCTAACTTCCAATCAAGTGAATGTTGGCTAAGCTGGGGAGTTTTGGAGCAAGTCATCACTTGTTTGGGTGATCGTACGTACTGTGATGGTATGGTTCATACTGTGAAAACATCCATCCATCCATCCATCCATCATCCAATCCTACATTGTCCCGTGAGGAGCGTAGGAGCCCGGGGCTAGGCAGTTGGTCCCAACAGTTAAGATGAGAGTGACCAGCTTCACTCATCCCTGAGTGGCATTACATGAGCAATCAACCCCAACCACCCCTTGGATTCATGGGCTCAATCCGATTGGAGTGCAATAATTACCCACTAAACCACCAGGCGCCAAAATTTGGTTATATGGTTACCACTCAGTGTAGTCAATGGTTTCCTGGTGTTCAGGAAACCATTTGACTTGTCACTCAGTGTAGAGTCACCCACAGCCAAAAGGAAGAGGAAAAAATGAAGGAAAAACAGACAGAAGAGGGAGTGAAAAGTCACCCATTGGCAGAAGGGCAAGGAAAGAATGAAGGAAAGAAAGACAGAAGAGGATGGAAGGAAAGAAGGATGGAGGAGAGGAAAGGGCGGACACCCAACAGCAGCACTACATCGAGTGAGTGGATGGTGAGCGCCCCCACCCATCACTAAACCTCATTACATTTATATCATCATCATCATCTGGACCTCCTTTCCCACCGTAGGGGAGGGTGAGGGTATATGTAATAATCTTGAGCTTAATATTGTACCATACCACACTGTATTGTACTGTACCGTACTGAGGCAGCGGTGGAGATTATAACCAGGACCTTTTGTGTATGTACTGTAGGGCAAGATCAGGGTGGTTAATGATGATGTCAGGTCATGTTATAATAACAAAGATGTTGTAGTTATCATCTTTGATACAAATGGGATGTGTTCAGTAGAGCTGCCTGCCTTAGTCAGGCATATGCAAGCTAACTGCTACAGTACATAAGTACATACTTCTGTTTCTCTCTCATTCTCTTTTTCACAGGATCATCTGGTGGTGGGGTTGGTAACATGTTTGTCAGCCAGTCAATTTAGGTTCTGACTACTGGGTGTGAACATTCAAGTGAATCCATTTAAATGTTCTTGCATATGTTTGATATGTGCACACCCCATTAAGGTTCCTTCCATGACATACAGACCCCCACTCACAAACACTGCCACTATTGGAACAAATTTCCACATGCATTTTCACCCTTCAAAAATCATTTTGCACTTCATAGAGTCTCTTACAGTGGCTGTGCATCTGCATACAAGCATTAGACAGGGGCAGGTCACTTTTCCTGTACAAAATGATTAATCTTTTTGTCTTAAAGTTGTGTTGCCCTACAGAGTGTGAAAAGTATGGCTTGAACAATGAACACATACAGTAGGGCTGCCCACCTATGTCAGGAATGTGCAAACCTCCTGCAGCTAGTCATTCTTTTGTGCTTTCTCTCTTCCTTCCTTTGTACCCTTTCAGTGTATGTAAGAGCAGAATCAAACAAACTGTTATCATTAGAGTACCCATCTCTGTTTCAGACTCAGGATAATTAATGCACAATACAGTGCTCTACAAATATGATAACATGTGTGTTTTATTTCAGGTATGACATTTACTCAAGTGTTGCATATAATGTTACGGACATCAAATATGAGATGGCATGCATCCTTTATAACATTGGGGCCCTTCACACGGACCTTGGGGCCATGGATCCGAGGAACACTCCTGATGGCATGAAGATCAGCTGTACTCACTTCCAGTGTGCTGCATGGGCATTTCAGGTAGGTGGAAGAGAACACGTTTTGTCATGCATTTCTGGTCAGTTGGGTATAATGTTTAGTTGATTATTCAAGGTTTTGATGCAAGAGGTCACATGAGGTAAGTATGATTGCATGGGACATCAAAAAGAATAAAAAAAAAAAAAAAATGATTATAATGAAAGGGATAACTTGAATTACCCAATAATTATGTTGTTTCCAGCACCTGCGAGAGACGTACCCTCAGCCTAGAGAGTCGGACCTGAGCCCAACGCTGCTCACGTTCATGTACAATGTGGCACTGGCCCAGGCACAGGAGTGTATATTGGAGAAGAGCATGACTGACAACCGCAAGCCAACCATCATTGGTCAGTATCTGTTGTGTGTGTTTATGTATCTGAGATGGGTAAGGAGCATGTAGTAAAGTTGCATACTGGTAGCCCTCATTACAGTTCACTTTTATTGATGTTTGTTTTTGTTATCAGGTCCACAGTAAATTGGAGAGAAATTGCCTATTGAAGTTCCTGTGCTGTGTACAGAACAGTGTGTTTGCTGTTCTCCCTGCGGTTAATTCTACAGTGGAATCTCCTAAATCACGAACTCATGAGGCTGGGCACATGCCGTGATTTGAGAATTCCGCAAGTTAGAGATAATTCCTTATGGGGAAAATTACTTATGAGTCTGTCATCTTGGAAAAGTTTCCCCCCCTAACCCCCAGACCATATTAGACTGGTTACTGGCAAACACTAACAACTTGGAAACGAAATTAGTAAAGCATATTTAATAGAAACGAACAATATTGTAAGATTCTTGCCTTACCTTACTGTGACTGGACAATGTTGCTTGAGTGGACAGAGGAGGGAGGATGAGTTCAGTGGCTTGAGGTGGACTACGGCCTTTCGGCATGAGGCGAGTTTGCTACTTCCTCATGCTGCCGCCTCTGTGCCTGTGCCACGTCCTTCTCATCAGCTTCCCTCAGAAACCCCTCAAAGTCCAGTGTGGAGGGAATGGAAGTGATGGTGTTGTCGCCCTAAGCTGTCTTCTTGTCGTTGTATGAGTTGTTGATTCGTTGAGCTTAATTCTTTACCAAATGGGCATGGCCTTTCCATATTTTCTATTGAAATGAATCTTTCACAGGTTACTTATTATTCCTGGATTACCACAGCTACTGGGTATTTTTATAAATTTACCTGTGAAAGCTATAAATCAGGATTTAGAATGCGTGATACCCTGACGCATCCAGTTGGAGAGGTAGTTGGTAAACATCGTGGCCATTTGGAGAGATCATCCTCATTGTGTCCATAATGGTGGGCAACTTTGGCTTTCTTTCTCACCACCTTTAATATTCCTTGTTACATCTAGCTTTTTGGTGTAAGTTAACATTTGCTTCTTCTTCCCCGTTCCTCAAAGAGTTGTAGGCTTAGGAGGGTTATGATTGCCCATGGTAACACTGGGCAGGCGGAGGAAGCACAGAGGAAAAAATAAGTGCTATACTTGAATATGAGTGGTTTAGTAATTGCCTTGCATAACTATGATGGGTTAACGACCGGCTGGATGCGCAGGCTTGAGGTAATGGTGGCACGTATTACAGGAGGCATCAGAAAAGCTTCAATTTTGAGGCTGCAGTTGTGAATTATGTGTAATTCCTGTGCATTACTAATATTACAAACTGTTGCATGATGTTGCCACATATTGTGCATCAGCTGTTTAGAAGTGCACGATTTAGTAGATTCCACTTTTTTTTTTTTTTTTTTTTTTTTTTTTTTTTTCCCCCAGTATACTGTATATATATCCCTCACTGCTTGAATGTTAAAAAAAATATCTATCTATCTATAGCCCGACGCCCTAATCCCGCAAAGGGTGGCTGCAGACAAAATGCCTCCAAGTCTCTCTGTCACCCACCATTTGACTACCCTCCCCCCAACTCACTCTCCCCTCCCTCATATACCTCTCAACTCCATCCCTCCACCTCATCCTTGGTCTACCCCTCCATCTCCCTCCCTCCACCTCACCCACATACACCCTCTTAGTCAGTCTTTCATTCTCCATTCTCTCCACATGTCCAAACCACCTCAGTGTATTTCTCCTAATCTTCTCAACTGTATATACTGTATGTATTTATCTGTACATTTATTAGTTTTCATGTTTACCATCATTCTGTATTAATCCATATCTATCAATATACCCATGAAATGGGGAAGAAGAATATAGTACCGGAGCTACCCATACATTCCCTGTCTCTGTAGAGTCGGACACAATGTAATAACTGTTGTTTTTGTGTTTGCAGCAAAAGTTGCCATGCAGGTTGTAGAGTACTTAAAGACGGCAATGAAGAGTCTGTGGTCTGGTAAATCAAGTGATGCAACCATCCAAGAGATTGTTGGCTCTAGGAAACTGAAGGTATGTACTGTAAGTGTACAGTACTTCATAAAATAATGACATGCTTGTAGAGTAGTGGTTAAAGGAGCTAATTGGAGTGACAAACTTACCTTTGATTTTTTATTTCTCTTCACACCTCATCCTTAGATTCGAGGAAAAAGGTCATGATAATGATGGTTTCTGGTTGGCGACAGATGTGGCGTAAGTACTGTGAGTTCAAGATGTCATACCACGGAGCTGTTGCACTACTGTACCAGGGGATGCAGGCGGAGGAACAGCAGAAGATGGGGGAGCGAGTCGCATACTACCAGGCTGCTGTTGATGCACTGGGTGAGGCATCAAAACTTGCCAAGAATTTAGAGCAGCAGGAGGTGAGGTTTTATCTTTCCATGCAGTGATTATTTTATTTATTTATTTATTTATTTTTTCCAACAACCAAAGTATTATATTGAACCAAGACGAGACCCACTGAATGATGGAGTTGGAAACATTGTCAATAAACTCCCTATCAATTGGGATAGAGTAGCATTGTCCTCATTTTTATTCCTAAAATTTATTAGAAAGTAAGGTTAGGCAAAGGCGGGTTCTGTCAATGTTGTTTAAATTGTAAATGAACCATCATGGAAAGTTGAATAGTGTGAGTGAAATTGTACTGAAGTTGTGAGTGAATTTGAAGGAGAGAGGAAGTGAGGTAGGCCAAGGAGAAGGTGGAAGGGTATAGTGGATGAGTGTGTGAAGAAGAGAGGTTTGGAAGTCAATGAGACTGGGAGGCTGACAAGAGATAGAGTTGGATGGATGGATGTTGTGAGGAGAAATTCATGATCAGGGATTTGTCACCCCTTTTGAACGTGACACCATTCGGATTGACTCTATCGGATGCGTTTATGAGAAGCCACAGAATGTGATGAAAGTTTTTAACATATCAAATAGAGCTAGGATTCTGGGGGCTTGAATGATGAGTGAATGGATGCGTGGCCCATTGGAGTGGGCAAACTTGTTCGGTCTAGACGTTGCAACTCGTCACCCTGCCCTGGGGTGGGAAAGGAGGTCAGGATGGTGGTGATGGTGATGACATATGTATAATATGCTTTTAAAATGGATGTAGTCTAAGTTCTCTTCAGTGCAACCTTGTGAACCTAAATTGATTTATTTTTTGTTACTATTGTTTGTTGACAAGGATGACTTGGGCAGACTAAACCAGTCAGCCCAGAGTATGCGTGAGATGCCAGCATGCCAGGTGTGTTGTGCCCAGTGTCATCTTCACGTAGCTGTGCCTTAGCAACTTCTACAGTATATTGTATTAACCTAGTTGTCTGTCAGTTTTCTTCCATTATTCCATCATTGTCACCCAGTTTCCCATAGAGGTATTTAAATGAAGTGGAGAGTTTCAGAGGAAAACTCTTATCTCTAGGTACATGAAGCATAGAATATGGTATCTGAATTCATACCCTATAGCTTCATAAGGAATAGTTGTGTCAGGTAAGGATTCATGCTGAGCTATAGTGATTGTATCCATTTTACTCTAACTTGGCTTAAAATTGCCATGTCTCATCTTTAATATTGGGTTTTAGCAAGAGATTAATGCTAGGTTATGCTCCAAGTCATGAAGTGCTGTGGAAAGGATGGAGAGCCACAGCATTGTGTTATTTTGTCACTGAGCAAAATGAAATTAGCTGCAAACGACCAAAATCTAGGTCAGGTTAAGATAAAACAGCTATAGTTCTACTCCTTCCATTCATCCATCCCAGTCAAATAGATAGAATCTTCCATTCCAGTTAGCCCTTCATCATATATATCTGATTGGCTGTATGCATTTCATATTGTATTGCATTTATTGAGAACAACTACACCAGTAGTATGCTTTGGAAACAGAACTTTAAATGCCATCTAGTTGTGTTGGTTTCAGTGGAGGGTAGAGTGTAAAGAGAGGACAACACTTGTAATTTGTATCCTATTACTGAGTTGCTTTTGCCTGTTCATATTCAGTGTCTATACGATTATGTAACCCTTGGACTGGTTTGCAACAGCTACAAGTAGGAAGACCCAATGTAGAAAATTTCACTATTCTGTACTGTACTGTACTTGAAGAAAGCAGAGTGAAAAATTGTACATTTAGAGAACCTTGAAGTCAATTGTATGGTAAAAGGAATCCGAATTTTGCTTTTAAAATGCCAGATAGAATAATTATTAAGGTGGTAAACTGATGATCAGTCATTTAAGAATCATCATATTTTAGAATTATGCATTGCCCTAGTGTAAATATTTGAACTCACAGGTATAAGATTTAGTGATTCCTTTTTCTTTTTTTGTTCCCCATATGTAGTGTTATCAGAGTAAACTTAAATACAATACCTGTAGTTATAGTTTCGTCTCTACATTTTTCATATGTGGATGAATAATTGTACATACTGTTTTCTTATATTTGATACCAGATACTGCTCCAGTACTTGTATTTTCATGCAATATTTATGACCTTCCAGTTGATTACGGAGAGTCTCACTTTCTCTAATGATGTGATGACTGGGAAGCTGACGGCCGCTCAGAAAGAGAATGAATTTGTGTACCATGAGAAGGTCCCACCAATTTCTTCCCTTGCTGAGGTGAAGGGTGCCTCACTGGTGAAAGGCATCCCATTTTCTGTCAGTGACCCTGAGGTGTCTGGCCCAGATATATTCATCAAACTGGTACCACTAGAGGCTCATCAGGCATCATCTATGTACAGGTCAGTAAAATTTTCATTTGTCCATTCTTTCATCTGTTAATCTGGATCATATTTTGACTTCTTCTGAGCTGCCTTCGGTTAGAATACAGTACCTTCAGTATCTCTACAGAAAATTATTCCATTTTCCTATTTCTTTTATGTGTACAGCTTTCTGAAATACAAGGATGTGGATTAAGCTGTTGATACTGTAGTAATGGCTGTGGAATATTTATGTCCTGTACTTGTTGTTTCACAAAGACTTGAATTATGAGTGATATTGAAGTGTGATACTGTACGGTATATTGTTGTGAGACATTGTAATGGTGGCACTCCTCCCTTTTGCGTTATTTCTCATTCTTGTTTTTCTTTTCTACACATCTCATGTACTTTAAAGAAATGGGGTTATGATGATGATAATGATTGTAATGATGATTGTATTATTGTGTTGAATATGATAAATGATGATAATTCAATTAGCAACACATATCAGGAGCAATGCCAAACACACAACAGTCAAAACTGAGAAGCTGGAGCTCCTCCTTGGAGTGTCTCATATTATTTTTATGACAGTGCTTCATAGAGGAACTCTGAAGGCACCATGAATATATTAAAAAATAATAATTCTAATTTTCTAGGTTTAGTGTTTATAGAAAAGAAGAAGTGGCTAGAGTGGTTACAGGACAGGGGCTCAATTGAAATAAGAAGTGAATATATTGAGAACAAGAAGATTATAAAAAGACTAGTGAAGAGGAAAAAGAAGGAGGTAAATGATGATCTCGGAAGAAAAAGTAATGCAAATTACTTTGAAAATAGTTAATTATTCTGGAACAAGGTGCGGAAATGTGGAAGTGACTGCGGAAAGAAACTTGAAAGTGGGAAGGATGTAAGTGGTAGATTATTAACCCATGGGGATGAAGTAAGGACCAGATGGAAAGAATACAGTAATCCCTCATTTGAATGGTGTCATATTTATTTATTCCTCGATTGCAGTGAAGAGAAAGCTAAGCTACTGCGGAGGATAGGGTCGGCCATCCAGGAGAAGAATGATGAGCTTGAGACGTACCTTGCATCTATGCAGCTGGACTCCCTCGACTTGGATGCTGGCTTAGAGGGACTTCCCCAGGTCAGTGCTCTGCTGTATTAACCCCTTGAATCCAGTGACCTATTCTTAGATTATTGTTGCTACCTCCAGGCAATTTTGTTCAGCTTGGAGGTGACTCACTTTTGGAAAGGAGTAGCATAATAGGGAGGGCAGAGAGGACTGTATGTGTATTGTGAATGTGAGTTACATGAGGTGAGTAAGTGTGTTGTGGTGTGTGGGGTAGCTTTACATTGAGGGCAGAGTGGATTGTTTGTGAATTGTGTCTGGTTTTGGAGATAAGTACATGAGATAAGTGTGTTCTGTTATGAGGGGTAACAGTACAGAAGGGAGAATGTTTTGTGAGAAGTATGTTGTGTTGTGAGGAGCAGCTTTACAGTGAGGGTAGAGGAAGTTACAAGAGAGAGCTACATGAGGTGAGTAGGTGTAATATGAGGCATGGCTTGATAGTAAGGGTAAAGTAAGTTATGAGAGTGAAATACATGAGTTGGGTGTGTTATGTGATGGGTGACTTTATAGTGATGATAGAGTATAGAGTTACTGAAGTGGAAACATTAGTTAACAAGAGCACTTGTGCTTTCTTTGGCAGGAGATTGTCGAGTACTGCGCTGAGCTGAATGCCTGCAGTGGCATCAAGCGCCTCACTGACGTCATGGCCAAGATCTCCAGCTCCTACCATGATATCAATGCCATGCTTGAGGACATTAGGCTTTTGCTTGAGGTAGGTAATGGTAAAAGCTTTCAGTCCTATATTATGTACCAGTGGACATCCAGTTATGCACAGTCACATCTCAGGGCAATTGCGTTTATCGTTATGTGTAGCCACTGTATTGATCAGTATTAAGTTTAAATTACTTGCCAAGATTTTCAAGTATGGAGTGCCTGAATTTTGTCAGTAATATAGACCATTTTAGCGTATGTACAGTACTGTAGTTTGCTTATTATAAGTCATTTTTGTACATGTATGAATTATTCTGTCAGTGTGTGTGTGTGTGTGTGTGCACGCACGTGCACATGCGTGCATGCATTTGTGTATGTGCGCTTGCCTGCGTGTGCTAATCAGTCCTAGTACAGAACTTACTGGTAGCAATCCTTATGTTCCCCTGCTTCATACAAATCATTTTTATAATGTACAGTAATAACCAGGTTCATGACTACAGTAGGTTATAAAGTACAGATGTATAGTGGTTATATTTTCTTTAATGATAACTTTAGAGTCTCTATTGGTTTTAAACCAATATCCAAATTCAGGGAACAGATTCAGCTTAAATAAAATCTTATTTTAAGTATGGTGCATAAACTCCTGCAAAATTTCATCATATTAAGGAGTGTCATCTAAGGGCAGAAAGACACACCAAGCCTCTTGTACATGGTAAATGCAAGAGGGCTATGAGCAATAGAAGTGGATGAATATTAAGAGGAACTTGTCACTAACTGTACCCGACCTTGCTTCTCAGTATTTACCCCAGTCGTTTTGTTCCTCCATCCTTCCTAGGCAGAAGAAGAGAAGGAGAAGGAGTTCCTGGGTATGATGGGCAAACGAGCACCCAACATGATAGTGGCTGAGCTTCGTCGAGAGGCCGGGAAGTATCGGGAGGCGCAGCAGAGTGCCCAGGACAACAACCAAGCTCTGCACCGTGCCATCACTACACACCTGCCCAACCTCCAGCTACTCTCCAAGCCCCTCGACCAACTCACTGCTGCAATACCCTCCCTTGCCAGTATAGAAGGTCAGTCTTTATGATGGGGGCAGCTTTGTGACTTATGGTATTTTTGGATTATTTATTTAGCTGTCTTTGTTTTTCTCTGTTATCATTTCATATACCGGTAAGATGCAAGTGGAGGGATATGGTGCATGAGTGTGTGAGGAAGAGAGGTATGGAAGTTGGTGAGGCTGAAGGACTAACAAGAGACCGAGCTGGATGGATGAATTTTGTGCAGAGAAGCTTATAACCAGGGATTTGGCATCCCTTTATAATTTGACAGCATTCAGATTGACTGTATCAGATAGGTATATGTGAAGCTGCAGAATGTGGTGATTTTTTTTTTTTTTTTTTTTTTTTTTTTTTTTTTTTAAAAGCCAGGGTTCTGTTGGCTTGAGTGATGAGTGAATGGAAGTGTGGCCCATTGAATTGGGCCAAACTTTGGCTCTCTGGACATTGCTACTCCTCACCCTGCCCTAGGATGGGAAAGAAGGTCCGGATAATGATGATGATGTTAATGATGAAGTCTTTAAATACCCTGTTAAACATTTGACATGCAAAGATCTCTACTAGATATCATAGTTTATTTTTTATGCAAAAATTAAAGAAGCCAAGGCTGAGAGAGAAGATTGTACAGCAAAGAAGCCAGATTCAAGATTTGTTCAGCTTGAGTTGCATAGACGCATTGTATCTTGTACTCTGTATTCTGATGTGTAGGTCAGGGTGATCCAGCGGCCAAACAGGAGGTGAAGAGGCTGCTGGGAAAAGTGCGAGAAATGCAAAGTCAGCGTGAGAAGGCCGAGGCACAGCTGAGGGCAGACATACACAGTGATGATGTCACTAAACAGTTGGTCACCAGTCAGGAGGACATGGAGGAGTTCTTTAAGAATGAACTCAAGAAGCATGACAAACTGGTGAGAAATGGCGTGTTTATAAGCTTTGGAAGATTGTTATATTGTATGATCATAGTAAAATACGTCGTTACTTTGCTGCTGGCTTTGGTGATGGAAGATGTTACTTTTTTTTTTTTCCAGTTAGGCAATAAAAGAATGAATGATTGATATAGATGGATATAGCCCAGTTAGGCAATAAAAGATTGAATGATTGATATAGATAGATATAGATATGGTATACCTTGTGTATGTCATATTCATGTATTTCTTTTACCCTCAGGTGTCTATTTTAGAGCAGAACATGACAGCACAGACCAACATCTTACAAGCACTGTCTGAAGCCAATGCTGCATACGCCACCACACGACGCCTCACAAACCAGGTCATGGCCCAGCGTAATGAAATGACATCCTCCCTGACAGCCTCATACAATGCTTATGTCAACATTTTAAAAAAGGCTGAAGATGCTCTTGAGTTTTATAAAAAGTTGGAGGGACAAGTGAGTAAGTTGGCATCTCGTGCAAAGTCCGTGTGTCGAGTGCAGGATGAGGAACGCGAGGAAGTCCTGTCTGCCAACGTAAAAAAATTTACTGGTGGTTCCTTAGGACCCAAAGGCTCATTGGCACAGGCTCCGGGTGTTGATGTTACCTCAAGCTCAGTGACAGGACCTAAGTTGAAGGATTACCTGCAGCACATGAAGGGTGGAAGTGGTGTGGGAGGTATGGTGACACCCCCTCAGCCACCAGGTCAAGCAGGCTATATATACGGTGATCCCAGTGCCTCATACTCCAGCAGCATGAGACCAGCACCTCTCGGATCTGAGCAGAGTGACCCACAGACCTCCTGTAGTGGGCAGGGAGGGTATGCAGCAGGATTTGCCGGTCAGACATCGGCGTACCCACCCTCTGCCCCCTCTCCTGCACCATCTCCAGCCCCACAAAGCTCTGGCTCACCATACAAGATTCCATATGGTGCCACAGGGAGTCAGTACTACCCACCACATCAACCCTCCACCTCTGCTTATCCAAGTAGCACCAGTACATCAGCATACCCAAGTACTTCAAGTACTTCAGCATATCCAGGTAGCAACAGTTCATCAGCATATGCAGGTGCTACAAGTGCATCAGTATACCCAAGTGGTACGGGTACTGCAGCATACCCAGGTGGCACCAGTACTCCATACCCAGGTGGCATCAGTACATCAGCATACACAGGAGGTACAAGTACTTCGGCATACCCTGGTGCTACAAGTACTTCAGCATATCCAGGTGCTGTAAGTACTTCAGCTTATTCAGGCAGCACCAGTACGTCAACTTACCCAACTCCCCAGACATCAGTTGTACCTCCTGGAAGTACTCCCAGTTCATCAACAACCTCCACACCCCAAACTGCTACTACAACCACTCAGCCTGGGAGTTACAAACACCCAGCTGGTTACGGTTACAGTGGACAATACTATTATGGCTACCAGGGTGTGGGTGGTGTCACTCCAGCAGGGCCAGCCAGCAGCAGTATAGGTCAGGGCTCACCTCACCATGCCCACCCACAGGCTTCACCACAGCATCAGAGTGGCACTGGGTATGCTGCAGCAACGTCAGGGTATGGCACAGGCACTGTTAGCTCTGGAGGACAGGGAGCTACTCAGGCTAATATTTCAGGGGCCCCACAAGCATCTTACCCTCCCACTGGCGGTGTCCAAGGGTATTATGGGCACTACCAACAGCAACAGTATCCAAATGCCACAGTCACTGCATCCAGTACCCCTACATCTTCTGCAACTACCACACAGCAGCCCTTCCCACAGCACCCTTACCAGTTTGCCCAGACTCCCATCAACACATCAGTTGCTTCCATGTACAGTCAGGCAGGGTCCATGTATTCTGCAAACTACCGACCAGATGCCAAGGACCCATCAGGTGGGGTTGTGTACATGAACCAAGGTGGCTATGCAGGACAGGGTAATGCCAATAAAGGACACACTCCCTCTACCCAAGCCACTCCCACATACCCAAGTCAAGAGACCAGTTATTCCTCTGAGGGGTATCAGACTGGTTATACAAGTGGCATTGCATCTGTAAGCCAGGCTGCTGTGTCTGCTGGTAGCACAGTAGTGAGTACATCACAGACAAACCCTCATGGTCCCCAGTGGAATATGTATTCCAATTACCCCCAGGCTGGTATTGGGGCAACAAGCATGAGCCAGGCTGGGGGAGCACCCACTAATACCAGCATGTCAGGCCTACCACAACAGCCTTACAGTAGCAGCACTGCATCAAACAGTGCTGCATCTGCTAATTCTTCTGAAGCAGTGAACGAGGCTTCTGTTCAGCAACCAAGCCAAGCTGTTGCACAGGTATCTGGCCAGTATGCTCACTACAATCAGGGTTATGGTCAGATGTGGGCCCAGTACAGTAGTCAGCAGCAGTATCAGACTCCACAACAAAGACCTGGTCAGCCACAGCAACAGCAGCAACCTTATTCACAGCAGCAGCATTCCTACTCTCAAGCTCACCGGTACCCACAACAGCCCCAGCAGCCACAGCAATATCCACAGCAGTATCCTCAGCAACCACAGAGAGCACAGCAACCCACCCAGCAGTACCCACAGCAGCAGCCACAGAGTACATCAGCAACCACAGCTGCCACAACTACCACCCCTGCCGCAGTACCCACGGCTTCCACAGGCATCTCAAACCTGGATCTTCTCTCGGGAATTGAACTCACATCTCCTGCAAATTCCCAGTGGTCACCCCTCACACCCCAGCCTGCAGGAGGACGGCAGGGAGGGGAGACAGGGAACAGCAGTGTAGCCTCTCAAAACAGTGCTGTGGCCCCCAGTTCTCAGTCTGGTGCAGCCCCTGACCTCACATCCACGACTGCCACCGTGGCCACCAGTCTGCAGCCTCAGCAGGCTGCCTCTGCCAATCTGCCCAACATTGTGTCCAGTGTAAGTCTCTTGGATTGAGCTGTTTCTCTTTTTTTTTGGCTACTGAATTTGTTTTAATTAATATAAAATATGCAGACTTAGATGTAAATTTTATTGTATATAATTATATGTATTTTACAGTATGTTTAGAGTTTAAGTACGTAAATCTAAATTCCAGTTAGTACAGTACTAGTAGTTACAGACAAGTTAACAGCCCAAGACTGCTGTCGAATATGGATCTCCACATGTTACAGTACATAAGAATCTCTCTGCTCTTGTAAAGTAGCAAATTCATTTGAAAAATTTTAAGCTAATTTAGTGGCAAATGATGTGGTTATAGCATTGGGTAGTTCTATATCTTTATGGAAGTGAATATCTATCCCCTCCGTGTCATGTACTCTCTCTCTCAATACTGAATGCATACTGATGTCTGTGA
Source organism: Coenobita brevimanus (assembly GCF_032717465.1). Classification (NCBI taxonomy): domain Eukaryota; kingdom Metazoa; phylum Arthropoda; class Malacostraca; order Decapoda; family Coenobitidae; genus Coenobita; species Coenobita brevimanus. The sequence goes on from NC_137051.1 coordinate 1,731,341, forward strand.
GTGTTGTGCCTTGAGAGCATCGTAAATGTAGAAGAGAGTAAAGTGATGGTTATTGAGAGAGAAGGTGACCCCCAGTGTGAAGTTACAGTGAATGGAGAGAGACTGGAATTGGTGAGGGAGTTCAAATACCTCGGTACAGTGATAGAAAAGAGAGGAAAATGTGCAAAAGAAGTGGAAAGTAGAGTGACACAAGGAAGAAAAGTAGCTGGTGCAATGAAGGCCTTGGTAAGAAACAAAGGCTTGAGTGTTGCAGCTGCATGAGGCTTACATGAAGGAGTGTCAGTGCCACCTTTAACATATGGTTGTGAGACTATTGTGTGGCATGAAAATGAAAAGTCAAGAGTAAAAGCAGTGGAGATGGGACTGCTGAGGAATGTATGTGCAGTATAGAGAGTGGATAGGATACTGTATGAAATAATGTGATCCGTGAAAGATGTGGAGTGAGGAAGTCTGTGGACACCAGAATCAAAGAGAGTGTACTGAGATGGTATGGTCATGTTGAGAGAATGGATAACAATAAAGAGGTGAAAAAGGTAGGGTATACCATATCTGAGCGAATTTGAAGGAGAAAGGGGCGAGGTAGGCCAAGGAGATGGAAAGATAAGATGGATGAGTGTGTGAGGAAGAGAGGTAGTAGGGATTGTGTCTTATCCTTGCAGCTGCTGATTCTACTTGGTAAACCTGCTTCATTATGTTCATAGGGAGTTGAAAAATCTATTTATCTATCTATTGCCAGACACCATAATCCCGTGAGGGTGGCCATTTGACTTTGAGTTATTTGTTTTACGGGGAGGGGCACTAACCCTCCACCAACCCACTTGCAGACACGTAGGGAGCACGTATGGTTTGGTTATATGGTTACCACCCAGTGTTGTAAATACTTAATTAAATTCATTCTTAGCTGTATAATGTAGTTGCATGTGTTGTCAGTAGTGAATATAATAGCCTACTACAGTTTTGTGAATAAGTTTTTTCTATTTTAATGCTGAAAAGTAGAGCTTTAGTACTGTACGGTACTGTCAATAACCTACCAGATAATATGGCAGTTCTATGTGTTTTGTTATTAGTGTATTATTATTATTTTTTTGCATTTATTTATTCTTATTAGACATGGAGACAGGGTTGTGGTGTATCAATATGTGATTCTTTTTTGTTTATGATTGCCTGATAACATTAAAATCAACACCAGCATAATTCAGGAAGATCATTAGTTTCTTAAGTTAGCCCATGTGTATAATATGGTATGGTATGTCATTAACAAAGGACAGAAATGAATAGATACCGGTACTGTATTGATGAAGATGCACATGATAAGAACAGAATTCTTTGTTTGGCAGGGTTCTCCATTTGCCAAATAAAGTTACCTGGCAGTAGGCAGAATATAATATCTAAGAAAGAGATTCCTATCAAAGGATTAACTTGACAGTTGGTGGAATGGTCTCTGCTTTGTCAGAATTGCAAGTTGAACTGAATCCATAGCAGTACTTTTCAGTATAAATCATTGTGTGTCAGGTGCAACTGAAAACTTCCAGCTGCTGAATGATAAGTGATTGGGTTTATAATCCATATCATTGGGCATTGTGAATAGTTCTATCAATTTCATGTTTTGCTTTTCCTGTTTCTGGATCCTTCCCACCATCTTTAGTACCTGCAGTGGGTAATATAGTGGGTTATTTGGCTAGGATGGTAATTATAGGAAATTTGAACCACCTGTGCAGCTGAGAATCGCAGTGCTTCAGGAGGGAAGAGTTTTGCGGCTTCTGATTGCAGCAACGACGAAACCTAAAACACTGCCAGATGATTGATAATTTTTGTGTATAACCATTTTACTCATGTTTCTGGGGAAAAAAGACTCATCTGTTTATCAAAACCATGAAGAGTATCTTTGTCTATGTGTCTGATGCACATAATAACATTGTTAATGTTTTATAGTAGAAATAAACAACATACTGTTACCCAGCATATGCTTACATAACAATGTCGATGGCATTTCAAACGGCCAAGGCGGGAGAACAGAATTTGCATGCATGACTCCTGAACCTTTTCTTTCTCGTGTTCTTTATGTATGCTTCGTGTTTGTTGTTGTTTCATCCATTCTTAAGCTGCTTCATGTTTATTGTGGCTTTACCTATTCGTAAGCTTTGATTGTGTCACTCCAAAAGCGCTCTCTCTCTCTCTCTTTCTGTATCGTTTTTCTGTAGGCTTTGATGCCCTCACTCCTCATCTCTGTTTGCAAAAAGTTTGTTGGAACAGCAAGAGTATATTCACTTGCAGTGCCGAGAGTCACACAGCAGGCACGGCTGTGCATGGAGTTTCCTGTCAATGCTGTTTCGTCTGTTTCTAGCATCCAGCTATTACAATCGCTGCTGTCCCCTGTAGCTTTGCTTCTTATAAGATATATTAAAGAGGTAGATTATGTTTGTTCCTCATAATAAGATCTTACCAGTTAACTTTGCTTTTATTGTGCCAACTTACATGTTGAGCTTCTTCCATTGTTGTGCACACAGCTTTGAACAAGGCATAACTTCTCAGTTAGCTAGAAGCAGAGTAGTGTTAGATTAATCCTTGCTGCTCATAATTATATTACTATATTAACAAAAGCAAATTTTTGTGATAGGGTCAAAGAATGGACAGCATAATTTATTACATATTTCAAACTCATCTTGGAGAGATGCCAGTTTCTGATGGCAAGTACTGTACTCCTTGTTTATTTCTGTTATAACGCATTCACAACGTTATTATGTGCATCAGACGAACAGATTAAAGTTACTCTTCATGTTTTTGATAAACAGTTGTGTATTTTTTCCCCAGGAACACTAGAGTAAAATGTTTATACACAAATATCAATCATCTGGCAATGTTTGTGATTATGTCATTGCTAGTCAATCAGGAGCCACAAAACACTTTCCGCTTTGGGCACTGTGATTCTCATCTGCATAGGTGATTCAAATTCCCTATAGTACTTTTATTTGGTAGGCACATATATTGCTAGCTTCTGCTTTTGTGTTTTCCTCATCCTGTTTGTAGATGATTCTCATTAATTGAGGTAGAGGGAAGTTTGCATTGAGTAGTAGTGATGCTAGTAAAATTATTTTATTGATGTACATACCTACACACGTATTTAGGGCAATTTTTTTTTTTTTTTTTTTTTTTTTTTTTTTTTTTTATGCCTGTATTTTTTGCAGTCATTCATTTTACTACAAAAATAGGAAACCTCATACTTTTAAAAATGGTTGAATGATGATGAAGCTTGGTTCGTATTGGCAAGATTTAATGATGAATGTAGGAGATAGTCATCATATCCTTTATATTTATGTTCGTGAGAGTGCCTTTTTCATTCTTCCCAATGTTGATGATATTGGTGGTATTTTATATGAACTGTGATAATTAACTTGAAAATCAAAGGCAGAGCTCCTCACTTTCCTTCTTATATTTCATTGTCAGCACAGACAGTTATTTTGTACAAAGCACCTCCGTGCGCTGCGACGCTGCTGCCACCCACATGTCAATAGAGCAACATAATCACTTTCATAACCCCTTCACTGTGGCGTGTACCTTGTAGTCAGGATTAAATAAAAGGCTTCAATCTACTGAAAAGATTAATGAAGATAGATTTTTGCTCCTTCAACCTGGGAGGTATTTCAGGTTGAATAATATGGAGATAATCGAAGTGCTTTAAAAGACATATCATGCTGAAGGTATTAATAAATGTGCACTGTGAAGCTCTGTCCTCCTACCCCACAGTTGTTAACTTCTTGAATCCTATGAAGTATTTCTTATTCTTCAGCTTAGGTGAGATTTTTCCAAACTACAAGGGTTAAGTACAGCCTGTATAACTCTTGCATTACCAGGAGACTATATTAGGCAGGAGAATGCCTATCTGGAAAATGGCTAGAGCAAGTAAAAAATACAACATTGGATTGAAGGGGTTAAACTCTCCCTCCCTTAAGCATCCCACCAGCCTTGACCTTTGTGGTGTTCGTGTGATGTTCACTTAACTCAGTCAGTACAAGATCCTTCATAGGTGGAATAAAATTTTCCTTGTTTTTAGAATAACAAAGATGACTTCACATTGAGGAGGTTACTAGAGACAGTTTATAATCCCCTCAGTATAATAAGCGCTTACAAGTACAGTATAGAAAAATCATATGTTGGTTGCCAGAATTAAATAATGATAAGAAAGACGTTATAGTAGTGAAGGGGTTAATATTGTCTCTGTGGTGTGGACAGAGAATTTCATGACAGCATAAGCGACACCGACAACCAAGGACAATGTTGTGAAATATAAAGGAAATTGTTGGAGTTGTTGCCTTTTATTTTCCTTCTACTTGTAGATACAGTAAAGCCCCAGTTATTTGGGTAATGGAAACCATGCTCATCAAATTTTAGGGAGAGTTATCATACACATCACAATAAAGCATAGCACCTGTTATAGTTACATTGGTAGAGTGGTAATTAATGTTCTTGTGGCCCCAGGCTCATCTGAAACTAGAACCCAGTGGACTGCAAACTTATGTTATCCTTCTGCTGTCCACCATCCTCCTTTGGGGGATAGGGAAGTTTCATTTTGTTTTTGAAGGCTCCAACATGCTTTCATGTGCCAGCCTTGGTCACCTAATGACGGCTCTCCATCCTGCTCGATCTCTGGCAGCCTCCCTGTTTAGTCCCCCATCGCTGAGGTCACACTCAGTGACCTCATCCCAGGTCTTTTTTGGTCTACCTCCTGCTACCCTACCCTCAGCATTAATACTTCTCACTTTCTGCACCCAGTTACTATCCCCCATCCTCTCCACATGCCCAAACCATCTCCGTCTAACCCTCTTCATCACAACACCAATACGTTCCAGTCCCATCTTACCTCTCAACTGTTCCACTATAAACCTAGCCTCCTCAGGCCTTGCATCATGGGACACACTGCACGTCCACCTAATCATTGTCATTTCTGTACGTTTGAGCCCCCGAATATCCTCATCATTTATTGTCAGGTCTCGCTACCATACAGCATTACACTCCTAACACATGCCACATACAAAGATCCCTTAGCACAATGGGAGAGCCCTTTCAGTGTCAGGAGAGAAAACAGCTCCCTGAACTTCTTCCAACCACTCCTCACTCTAGCCACAGAACTAACTCTAGCCCCACCTTCAGCACATAACATGTCTTCCAAATAACAAAACTCTTCCACACACTCGGGAGACTCACCAGCAAGTTCAATCCTTTCACATCTGGCATTCTTCACGTGCTCTCCCCAACACACCGCACACATGAAATCAGCATTATCTCGCAGTCTACCTCTAATACCACTACATCTCTTATGGACCCACTTATCACAAAAATTCTGCACAAGACGGAATTACTTCCCACACCCTTGTGGTAAATTGCACATGGCCACTCCCCCTTTTCTATGACAGAACTGTCCCCAGCCCTAGATACCATCACTTTTGTTTTACCAGCACTTACTCTTTAGCCTTTGTGCCCCTTACCATCTCTCCATTTCCTAAATCTTTCCTCCGCCTCCCTTTCATTCTATGTAATCAACACCATATCATAAGCATTCAACATCTCCTGTGGGAGTCCATTTCTGAAGTCATGTGAGAGGACTTCAGGTACCATTATAAATAATGAGGAGCTCAAGACTGACCCCTGATGCACACCAACATTCACTCCAAACTCCATTCACCCTTACCTGGGTCCGAGCACCCACGTACATTGACATAACAACCGTAACCAGCCACTCCTCGATCCCAAGCTTTCTCATTGACCACTTCACCATCTCTCAAGGAACTCTGTCAAATGCCTTCTCCAAATCAACAAAAACAAAGTACAGTTCCATTTTCATTCCTATATATTTTTCTTGAAGCTCTCAAACAATGAATGAAATGTTGTGAAATGTATATCACTTGGTACTGTATGTTTTTGTGAGACTTTAGTTTGAATTTTAAATGTCGATTTGTTGTGGGATGCTGTCCTTATCAGCATGGAAATGTGTCGGTGGCGACAGGTGGCCTTTGAGACAAAAATACTGTGTCCTTTCTTTGGCCAAAAAATGTGTGGTAATTGGCGTGATTTTATCCTATATGAAAGATTGTAACTGCTGGTGTTAAAGTTAAGTATTTTATTGTGGGTATTGCCAGAGTGTTGATCAAGTGAGGAAAACCTATAGCACTCAGTGATCGAAGTTAATGTTATTAGAATACTTTTTTATATATATATAGTACAACACATTTTGCATGACAAAGATCCCTAACCCCAATGAGCTTGGTGTGCTTATTGTACTTTAGTCAGATTAAAGTAAAAGTTTATCTAATAACCAGGGAGATTCATCCCTACCTCATACCGAAGGCTCATATTTCATGTAACCATGACGGTTTTCATGATATGGGATTGATCCGGTTCCATCAGATGAAAACAGATTCACCATGGTATTGTGCAGAGCCCCTCAGTAAAGACTTTTCCCAAGTTGTTTTTGTAACAATACTCCATTCCTAATGAGCATAGGTTAACATAAGATATATGAACTGTCATGTCCAACATGCTTTTGAGATATGATGTGCTTTATTTGGTGATAAAAATTAAACTTTTGTTAAGCCATTGATTTTGTGTTGCAGAACACAAGTGCCATCAACACCAACACCAGTTCTTCTGTGGCCCCAGTGGCCTCTAGCATCTTGGATCTCACTGCATTGGCCAAGGTATGTACCATATTGCAGTAGAATTATGTTTCTGTACACTGTCAGTTTTAACATCACCAGCACAGAACACTGTCCTACACTATAGACACAAGATTGTCCAAATACTTTACATATTTATTCAAAAACATTTGTCAGAAGATTCATCAGTAACCATTTACATTTGTAGTGTATTTTTGGGTGTTTGTCCAAATTTTGTACATTTATGGCTTTAAATACATGTATTTTAATTCACCTTTGTTGCATATATTCAGTTGTATGTTCTTAATGGTCAGCCACACAATCTGGCTGGGCTATGCAGACCACCTCACCCACCAGGACAAATAATCAACCCTGTGGATCTGGATGTTGTCCATTTTAAGTTTCTTACTGCTGCAACAGTGTGATTTTATTTAATGCAGGAAAAGCATCTCATATTCTGAAGGGTTTATTAAGGCAGTATCAGATGTCTCCAGTTTGAAACTTGTTCCCTAAGTTGAATAAAATTGTCAGATTTTTTTTCTCTCTAATATCACAGAAAAAAAAGAAAAAAGAAAAAAAAAAAATCCGTACACTTGGTCACAGGTGTCCTCCATTCATAACAGATCTGTAACAGTTGGACTTGAAGAGCTGTAGGTTGAAGTTCAGGGGGAAACTACTCAGGGGAAGCACGTTCCAAAGTTTCAGTTGTGTGGATGCTTGATGGTGTGACATTGTGTGCTATGTGGTGTAGGGTGCAACTTGAAATTGTCTGCATAAATTGTCTGTAGGTTATTTGTGTCCCTCTAATGCTATGTCTTTTTGTTTTCAGGATCCTACCTCATCTTAATAAGGAAAAAAGGTCATGATGATGATGATGTTATTTTGTTTGTAGATGTATGGGAGTAGGAATGGTTGGTATTTGTAGTCATGAGGGAAATTAATCTTCTATATTTTTTTTCTCTCTCACATTTTCAGAATCGGAAGCCATCAGTTGTGGATCCCCTCACTGATGATGAAAAGCTTCAGAAACTGGCCATTGAAACAGAGCGGCTAAGCAAAGTGGTGGAGGGGCTGAGCCGGAAGTCTCTTAATGGACCCACCAACATTGACCTCAAGTGGAAAGAGCTGGTGGACGTAGTGGTAAGGAGAAAGAGCTGACTGTGTTTCTGTATGGCTTTCAACTTGTATATTCAGACATGTGAAATTGGCTGCTCAGAGCTCTAGGATTTACACTTTCATAGCTCTGTTTGTCCCAGTAATAATATTGAAATCGTATTTTCATATTCTCCAGTATCCATTTAGGCTTCTGTGAATGAATTTTTAAATGCAGGTGAACTTAATCTGCACCCACCTTTGTTACTTCTGCAGTCATTAGTGTAGGATCATCAAATTGAACTAAAAAGGAATAGTTTCCGTTTTTGTATCATTCTGCCAGTTTGGAAAAGCTTTCATTATCATTATAATCTATGTTGCCCTACTTTTGGTAACTTCCCCAGCCTGAAATGACCATGAAAGTACTGTACCTCCAGGCTGCCTTCTCTTTATGTACGTCAATTCTCTCTTTCTCTCTCTCGTAAGTTATTTCTCATTGTCTTTCCTCCCTCTTCTTGGTTTACTGTTTCACATGCTTCTTCTACACCACATACTGTGTTCCTCTTCCAACAGTTCCTTCAGTCTCACTTTTGAAGACTTTCTTTGGAGTAAGATGATGGTAATAGTACAGTGCTGAGTTTATATTAATTACATTTGAACCTTTCAGTACTTAGATATAATACAGCATGTTACACTATTGCAGGAAAAGGAATGTGGTGAGCTAAAGGTGTCAGTGGCACGCTGTTATCCACTGAAGAACAGGTTTGCTGACATCTTACCATATGACCACACTCGTGTTACACTTCCCTCTACCCGAGACGACTACATCAATGCTTCACATGTGCAGGTAGGTGGTGTTATAATAAATAGTAACATCCAATTCCATCATGCAGTATTCCTTGTTGAGGTGTAAGAACCTGAGGCTAGGCTACTGTGGTTTAGAGCTTTTAACCTGCACCTTGTTGTGGGAAGGACTCAGGTCCAACCCTGGCTAGGTACTGTCTACAACAAGGGGGTGCCGGTTTCCTGCACAGTGTATGTACTGCACCTGTAAGACAGTCTCATAGAAGCAGGTCCTTTTCCTATGGTTGATGGGTCTGCTCGGCACGGCAACAACAACAACATCAACAACAACAACAACAACCTTCTATACGTCATCCAGTGCTGGTTGACTCTCCATCCCGTAGTTTGGATCTCACGCATCAAGCACCCCTCATCCACAGGAGTGACATTTTATTGAATGATAACAAGTGGGTGACTTGCATAGATGTCAACTGGTAACATGCATGTGTTATTTGCACTACAGGTCTGATATGAAAGGGGTAAGTGAATGGTTTAGGTCCCTGCATGCATTACATGGTTGAAAAACTAGTGGTCTCATGGTATTGGACCCTGCAGGTAACTCATAGTTGTCAGCCCAACTGATGCTTTAAACCGTAACATTAATTGTAAAGGAAGATGTGTGCTTTTATAAAGGAGGATATCCTGATGGTGACTGAGTTGTATGGATGAAGGAAGTTGCTCATAATGGTTCAGTTGTACTCTTTTGCAGCTGTCATCAGTAGAAGACATGTTTCCACTGATCCTGACTCAAGCGCCAATGCCGACCACATTTGCTGACTTCTGGACTATGGTGTGGGAGCAGCAGGTGGAGATCATTGTTTGTCTCAATTCAGATGCAGAGGTATGCTGCTTGGGCCTGTGTTTTTGATGGGTTGGGAGTCCTTCTGACACCTCTACCATGGCAATTTCTTTTGGATATTGCATCATAATACTGTATTCTCTTGCATATCGAGGACTGCATTTAAATGACCATAAATCAAAGGTGCGATGGATTTTCAGGTGAAAGGCCAAGTGTATATTCCTAGTGAGGTTGGTGCCAGCTGTGACCATGGTCCGCTGACAGTGGCTGTGCACAGTGTTAGGGAAGGCAGCTCCCCAGCTGCCCACCGACGGGTCCTGCATGTTACTCATCGCACCACAAAGCTTACACGTGTCATAATACATCTTCAGTTCCTTGGTTGGCCTCCAAGGTGGGTTATTGAGTAGTAGAGGTTTGTCCGTATCATCATCATTATGTCATCCTCATCCTCATCATCATTTTATTGTTGTTTCGTCATGAAGATTGCTGCTGAGGAATTGACATATTTTCCCCTACAGTTGTTTATTCTGTACTGTAAAATTATTTTGAGGTCAGAAATGTCAGAAATGAAAATTTGTTGTGCATTAGGCATCTCTGCAATGTATCAGAAACATATATATTCATTTTAAATTATTTCACTTAAAAAGTAGCATTTTGCCAGCAAACATCCTGATATTGAAGCGAGGACTGTTTGTATATCCTTGGAGATTGAAGGGAAAGAGTATTGAACAGTAATTGTCCATTTGTAAAATGCAGTGGAAGGAGATAGGAGTGGGGTATGGGGAAGATTTTTACCAGGATATTGCCTTCTGCTTTGTGTCACATCTGGAGGGGGGTTTTAAGAGACTTGATGTGGGTCTCTCCTCCTGCCCCCTACTCCCCTGCACATATACACAGTAAGAGCAGGGATAACTGTATTAGAATGGGGTTAGTGCTATTTGTGTCTTTTGACGTTTTTGTTATGAATTCTGTTCAGTATCATCCATGTTGTGTGGAGTTAAAGTAAGTTATTTTCCTGTGGTATTAGATAACCTGAAGGTGGGAAAGGAGATCCAGATGATGATGATGATGATGATGATGATGGTAATAGATGTTCTGTATTGAGTTCATTTTTATTAATTGGTGGTAATAAACCCATTCATATTTCTGATACACTGCTCATTCCAGGGAATTAATTGAATGTTGTTATGTGTAGCACACTTGCTGCTAAAAATGTAATTAATGTTATAATGAAGTATTGATACCTTACTGACCTTACAACTTCTGATGCACTTTGGACTTAGAATTCTTTATGCCATTTTGTGAGGTTTTGTTTTTGCGCTTTTGTGGACTTGTAATACATCAGTGAACTTTTGGTGTGTGTTGAGTGTGGCTGAGGCAGTTACTCATTGGCTATGGATCGAATTAATGTAAAGTTTGTTGTGTGGCACCATCCATTCCTTATACGGTAGTTATTATAACCTTTTTGCCTTTCGGAAAATTGCTTTTGCTTGCCAGTAGTGATGTTCTGTAGTTTGAGAAGGATGAAGATTATTCTGATTAACTCAGTAGTGGAATATTATACATAGACTGTATCTAGTTAATATATTTATGTACACATTCTGTAGCATTGAATTGTCAATTAGTGTAATTGTTTGTCTGTACAGTGCCATGCCTGAGAACCCGAGCCTGCTGCTGCAGTTCATCTGTGAAGTGAGTGCATTCCAGCGGCAGCAGCGCAACAAACTACGGCCACTGGTGGTCCACTGTGTACCTGGCCTGGCTCGCTCAGGGGTCATCACCGTCCTCGCTGCATTCATCAGAGAGATACATTCTAGTATGTTACACTTGGATCACAGGTGTAGTGTTTATAGGTACCAGCTTGTTAGTTGTGAAGTTAGTGAATGATGTACAGTACAGTTTGGTGAAGCAAGCTAAGATGCATTTTACATGTAATTTTTAGCAGTAGTTTGTCATGATTGTCATCTAACTGTTAAATTTTCCTTATTTATAAAGGATGAGGCTATAGGGAGCAATTTCTGACATCCTTTTTGGAGTACTGGTATATGAATTAGAGAAGGGAACTTTAGGATACAGTTCCCTCTTATTTCATTCCTATGCTGTTGGGGGTACAAGGTTGCTCACAGTAATAGCATTGGCCAATGAGGGCACAGAATCCCTAGTACAGAGGAAAAGTAGGTGTCCCACTCCTGTCTTTTAACTGTGTTCTAGACACACAGGGAAAGTCTTCAGAATTACCATCAGTAATGTATTCATAACCTTTCAGGGTAGTGGCTTCTGTTCAGTTGTTAGTACACCTGGTTGGGAGGTTTTTATATCTTTCAAGGCAGCAGCAGTTTGTGGGATTCTGTCAGTAAGGATATCCATTTTCATTTTGTCATGCTTTTGCCATTATAGTGTTATTAAATGTATAATGATGCAAAGAAGTGTCATCATTGGTAGATATCAGATGTTGGCAAAGGCAGACTTTTTGTGGTATGAAGGGAGTGAAACAGTATATTGGTGTGAGAGAAGAAAAAGAAAGAGGAAGGTAGTGAGAAATGTGTGTGAGCTTTGTAGCCTGGAGGAAGTTCTATCTTTGCACTCCCCTGTTAGGGAGTTCCTGGGAGGGTGCAGGGTGTGAGAGTTGATGATGATAATCATGTGTTTGACAGAGCGAAGTATTACTGGACTTCCTCATTCCAGGTGCTAGCCTGTTGGACCTGGCATCATTAGTGGTGGAACTGAGTCGGCAGCGCAGAGGTGGGGTCCAAGACAAAGAACACCTCCACTTCCTCTACTCAGCAGCGTTATACTATGCTCAGGATGTCCTAATGAAGCGTATGTAGTCTCATGTTCACCCACATACTGATGGTTGTTGTGTCATATGATTGATGTGGTTTTCAGATTACACCATGACTCACCACACCTTTAGTCTGTCACTGGTCATGTTTGTGGGGGGAGTATGACACATATTGCACTTTTATTTGTAATGTATCATGTAGTGTACAAGCTATTACTATTGTAAACATCATGCTCTGCCACATTGAGCTTTCACTTATCTCATTTGTAAGTAGAATATGTCATATACTGTACTATTTATGGTAATGTATACTGTAATACACTGGCAATTACTGTTACCGGTATACCGCATCAGTTTTGATCTGCCAGTGTGCTCATTTTTGGGTGGGTTGGTGGGTTACCAGTATTTTATGTATTGTACTGTACTGTTTGTGATAATATGTGTAAAGTAGTGTAGCCATTATTACCATCCAAAGCATCAAAGCAGCTCATCCTTAAACATGGTCTCATTTGTAGGGGGCATCCTGACCAATAAGGCCACGTTTGAAGAAGGTCCACGAGAAAAGACCCATGTCAGGCATCCCTCAGCAGACCTGCTTTCCTCCTATGATCTCTCCCGCCTCAAGAGCAAGCTTGGGTTCGGTAGGCTTCAGCTTGTGTGCATTTGGTTGTGTGCTGCTGTTTAGTATTGAGCTAGTGTTGAGGAGTGTGTGGACCCCTTCAGTATGATGATGCTTGTTTTACCCTATCCCCTTATGTCTAGTGATGTATTTCTTGCTTCTGCCTCCAAATGATTTTACACAGTTTATGAGAGGCATTTTGAGCTGGAGAGGTTAGCTGTTGCCTTCATAAACCCATTCTGTTGGGGAGGTGTTTCCTAAGTTGAGTAAAATCATCTGGTATCAGCAAGAGCAACCTGTAATAGAGGTTACCTGGACTGAAGGGTTAATCTTGCCACATCCAGATGATTTTATTCAGCTTTAATGTGACTTCTTAAATTAAAGGTAATAGAAGCAGTATCCACTAGCCCCATCAGCATTCATTGCCAGATGCCATGTATCCCAAATGGGGTGGCCAAGGGCTTAGAGTTAATTGTTTTACAGGGAGGGGCACTAATCCTCCACCAACCCCACTTTTTTCCATTGAGTTGATCTTTTGTAGTAAGGGGGTGAATGGTGTAGACTGTCTCATAAGTTTTCATTGAGTACTAAATAATGTCACATGCAGCATCATGGCTGATTGGTTTGCTGTGCTGTGCTTTGGTATTCAAGTTGCCATCACGTAGGTGTTTTTATTAAAAAATTCAGTATTATAGTTTAATTCTGTATCTTCTGTTTATTTTATTAGAGAAAAGAAGGCTCTTAGGAAAAAATAGCTAGGTGGAGGGAAATGTAGAACACTGATAATCCAACCTGCTTAGGAAGCTGGGCATCTCAGATTGGCAGTTTTTCTGGATTTATGGTAAAATTTACAGCACATTTTTAAACCCAAGAACAATAACTTACATCACTAAATGCCCAGCGAGCGACTGCAACTTAAAATCACTTGTTTTTGGGGGGGGGAGTTCTTTAAGGTCAGCAGGTGACTCGATGACAGTGTTGATGATATGATGTCATCTGGACCTTTTTTAAGCCACTTTTCCCACCCGTTTCTCCCCTCCTGTTCATGCTTTATATTTTTATTGAGTCCCCCCTGAAATTTGGATCGTAAAACACATGCCCTGACTACACTATTGCAGAAGTTGACCTAAAAATTGGCATACCTTTACAGTACTCTGGAATACAATCTTTCATATCATCATACTAAAGGGTCTTTGATGGAAATAAAATATTGCATTTTTTGTCATTGTACAAATCCTTGAACTTAACTGCATAATGACTAAACTATGAGTGTTATTGACTTTATAATAAACTTTGGTAACTTTCAGTATGTTTTCTTGCATATCAAGGAAGTAAAACTGGTTTTTGCAGCTGTAAGAAAATGCAATGTTTTGCACACAACAAGCTGGACTGATGTCCAGGTGCCACAGCTTATGGGTTAATAAAAATAAACAGTCACATAAATGAAAGAATGAGAAGTGCTGTGTTAGGCATGGCAGTATTGCAGTTCAGGGCTTCATCTCATCGAAAACAGGAAAAGATGGTCAAGGAAATTGTGGCTTGCCATGTAAGCTAGAGTTTATTTTAACAAGGGGGAAAAAACAAATCCTATGTACTGGGGAGATATACAATGCAGTGTTAGTTTACACTTGGGTTGCACACTACAAAAAAAAAAAGAAGAAAAGAAAAGAAAAAATAAAAATAAAAATAAAAGAATTACTAGACATGATTACATATTAATACACTATGTATGTAAACTGCAGTATTTTTCAAAAGTATGTCATCCTACAAGGTTCTGGATGGAAGATACCTTGATAGTCAGTGCTTAACAGGAGTTGTTTTTATTTCTATATATATATGTATTTATACTGTATTATAATGATCCAATTTCTGTTTGTTAGTTTGTTTGTTACTGTAACACAGCATAAATGGCACAACATAGCTCAATGTTTGTTAGAGCACGGTACCGTTAACATGCTCTAACTTGAAGACTAAAACAATTTCCAGTCCAATCAGGCCACTGGTTTTTGAGTTATGACTCATTTCTGGCCTTTTGACATTGAGCGAAGGACGTCGAAGGTGTCTTTTAAGTGAGTAAATAAATAAGAAAGGGCCATGATGATGATAACAGTAGTAGGGATGATAAAGATAGTGATGATGGTGATGATATAATGAAGAAACTGTAATACAATATCCCCCAACAGACCAAGAGAGTGGGAAGTCAGGAAGTGAGGGTGAGCCGTCTCGAAGCAGTTCAGTGGCATCATTGCTCAGCAACGGGTCAGCGGCACCAGATGAACAGCTCACCAAGGAAAGTCAGCGGGATGGGTCCAGAGAGAGACATGCCTCGGGCAAGGAACGTAAGTCTGTGTCTCAAAATACTTCTGGATCTGATGTAGCAGCAGTAGAGACAAGCAGTGGTGGTGGTATGGAGGACAGTGAAGTTAAAAAGGTCAAAAAGGTAGAGACTGACACAGAGGAACAGGTGATTAAGGGTATCAGTGGGATGGACTCAGGCTTCTCTGCATTACCCCCTAGTTTGGCAGCCAGTTTAGACCCACAGCAGTTCAAGCTTGATCCTCCAATGCCAGGGAAGGGAGGCAAAATAACCAAGGAAAGTTTTGAGAAGCCACCGGGACTGACTACAGGAGGTGACCCAAGTGATCCCTTCAGCGGCCTGGATCCTCTGTGGTCACATAAGAAATCATAGTGTAGGATTGTGGTTATAGTACCTCAGTAGGCCATATAAGTGCTGACTACATGGGCTGTGTTCTTTTGTGCTTAGAAGGCTCCCCCGCACCTTTTTCTTAGCAGTTAATTTCCTTTCTTGCATGTTAATAATCTCTTGTATGTTATGTTTGTTTATTTGTCATAAAGATATATTATTATGGTGATGTGTGAATGATTATCCAGGCCATTTCACTAATTGTGTTGTTGGCAGTTCTCCCACTACTGTACTCTCTCATTTCCTGTCCTGCCTGACCATATCTGTAAGCAGGAAAAAGGTCAGGATGCTGAATGATGACAAAGGTGATGATCTTAGAAAAGGCTGTTAACTTGCCATATGCAGAAACAGACTGGTAAGGAATAGGTGCAGGGGACCCTCATAAACCCATATGAATACAACCTTATGTGATGTGAAGTGATATTCCTTATGTATGTAATGTATATTGTAATGTGCATATCAAACAACTAGTGCTGTTCTGTTGTGCAATTATTAGCATGACACCCTAGGGTTAAATGTTCAAGTATTGGCTATACTTGTTGTAAAGGCTTATCACTGTCTTAATTTTTGTCAAAGAAAAAACTATTGTGATCCCAAGTCTATTTTTATGCCATTTGTCCTGAGCATTACAATGGTGTCTTTCTTATTTTATTCTCACTATCCCCAGACAATTATATTCAGCTTGGGAAAGACTGTGGACTGGAGGAGTTTGACGTAGCTATCATCGACTCTCCTCTGCCTGTGGGCATTCCTATGTTGAGTAAAATTGTGTGGTGGTAACAGGAATAAATCAAGAAAGTATGTTGTTGCAGTGATGGGGTTAATATTTGTAACTGTTCCTAAGAAAGTGCAATTCATCTATTCGTGGCTAGGTTGCCTAATTCATCAATTTGTAGCTAAGATGCCTAGTTCATCAGTTTGTACCTAATGTGCCCTTTGGTGTAAGAAGCAGGACAAGTCAAACAGATTACATTAACCTCTTGAAGGTGGTGATATTTTATTTTTTACTGCATCCAGACAGTTTAATTCATTTTGGGAAATAAATATGTATTTGACCTCTCCTGTTTGAAAAGTCTCCCAAAGTGAATAAAAGATTCTTGTGATGTCAGGAAGAAAATATGAAAGATGTCACATAATTATAAGAACCTGTTCTGGTTCTAAGGCATCTGTATGATTTGTACTAACTCTTACACCACACATTATCTGCTCTTTTCACTGGCTGCTACCTGCTTCACAGGAGATAATTCTGTAGCCATAAGACTTTTTTTTTCTTTTGCACATTCACTACTTAGAGTGTGTGATCTTGAACATAGAGTAAAGAAAGTGCTCAAGAGCTATTAAGTGCACAGTCATTTAGCCTGTATATGATGGCAACTTAGATGAATAATTTGCCATATGATGCCATAATTCTTGTTAGTAAAGCTGCTGCCTATGTAACATGTACTCTGCACCTGGTGATCTTATGGTTAGAACAGTCCAGTTGGAGGGACTACTTCACATGGGTTTGATCCCCAAGTGGTGGCTGGTGATATTTCAATCACATGATGCCACTAATGGAAATACTGTAGACTGGCCTCTTACCTTAAAAGTAGTGGAATCAGTAGCATAGTGTTGGGCCCCTACACCTTGAAGGAGGCAATATGGGATTGGAGGCTGTTACCATTTACACTCTGTTTACAGGCTCATGCCATAGGTACTCTTTCATCGTCAATAATTACCATTCACATGTTGAATCTGGGTGACATCCTATTTATTTTTCTGCTACCATGCAGTATTATTCAGCTTCAGAAAAGCCTCGTGTATGGAAGGAGTCTATTAAAGCCATCACCAGCACCTCCAGTTTGAAGAGTCTGTCCTGAGCTGCTTAAAATTATCGGGAAATGGCAAGAATTAAATGGAAAAGATTTTCCTAGGTCAGTGGGTTAAGTGTTTCACTAGTATCTTTTTCTTTTCTCCCCCTTTTTTTTTTTTTTTTTTTTTTTTTTAATGGCAGAACTTTCTCATTAGAAGAGTTAGATACTGCCTCCATTAACTGCTTCACAGTCTTATTGTTGACCCCAAGCTGAATAATATTATCTGAAGGTAGCAAGATTAATATGCAAAATGCATCATTAGATTAAAAGGGGTAGCAGTTGTCTAAGATCCACTTAGGTGTAATATGCATGATTGATGGCTGAGAGATTTATTGCATTATATTTCACTACATTAGTTAAAGGAATTGGTTGCAGTGCAGCTATGACAGTTAAGATGTGAAAATATGAGATACATATTTTGTTGAGCTATTATGTCTTCTCCCATCCCTAAGTGGTAAAAGGGGAGGGTAGGATGATGATGATGATGATGAGCTTAAATGTACCAGCACCTGCCATAGATTAGAAGAGGGCCAGTGTGATGATATTCCTGTTTATTTATTTACAGTGCTGGTATTTTCTGCCCACGTTGTTGATGTACAGTTGTGGACATTAATAGCGCTACACTTCACTGAACAAATATCAAGCTCTTAATTAAGTACTGGTATTCTTAGTAGTTTTTCAAGCTTTGAAGATCACATCACCGTGTTTTGAATAATATTGGTCACTGTCTCCTTTTTATCCATGAGAAGTGAATCTGGATTAATGTCCACAGCTGAAGCTTGTTTCACATAATTTTTCTCATTGTCAGTTTTCTTATGTAACTGAATGCTGTGGTTTATATATATACTAATGGCTTACCATATACTGAGTTTCCAAATTCCATTCTTATACTAAATTAGTATTCGTTAGAAAAATTTGGTGAACTACTTATTTTACAGTATTGTGTAGCAGTTGTAAAGTAAGTTAGTCTGTTCAGTACATTATCGAATGTTTTTTCATATCTTCAGTATAATTTGGCCTACACATTTTCTGTTGTGTATTTTAGTGTTGTACTGTATTTTAATCTTGTTGTATGTACCTTTCTGGAAATGTCCTATAGTATTTTTTGTTAGCACAGTTGTAACAAACTACATGTATAAGTTGAAATGCTGCATTTCGTTATTACTATATCTTTGTTGATGTTAAGTGACTGACTGGTTGGCAATATCCATTGGTTGTGGATGTGTTGTGGACACGTGACACTGCAGTGACATTTTAAATTTTATTTACCTACCACCAGAAGATTTTATTCAAATTTAGAAGGACCTCCGGTACTCAAGGAGAGTAAGGAAAGCCATATCCAACCCCTCCTGTCAGAAAAGTCATTCATTAACCCTACAACTGCTGCATTAGGTTTCCTGGTCTACCCCCCCATGCAGAAAGAAAAAAAAGAAAAAAATAATAATAATAATAATTTTTGTCCATTTGAAATGAAAGAGTGCATGGAAAAGTATAGGAAGAACGTATATGAGTTCATTATTTACCGTAGTTCAGTCATTGTGAAGTAACGAAGTTGGACATCTGACCTCTCCATGCCATAATAGTAATTGGGAGCTACTGAGTATGCCCAGGTGTTGACGGAAATAGCTCAGTTGAGATGCCAAACGGCATTAGAAATGTGCCCAGTAAAAATAAAAAGAACTTGCTCGTATGATGTATTTAGCAGCTACACGTTTTCCATCACATGAAGTACATAGCAGATGTCGGGTTAACTAGATGAAAAGCATCTAGAGGTAGCAAGTATAAAATACAAAGTATGTCATTGTACAGTGCTGAAGGAGTTAAAAACAAGCATGGAAAGGATGTTGATGACTGTATGTACCATTACTTGTGAACAATCAGTTTGTGATTTCATTCTGAAGGTTCACAATGCCATGGAAGAAATGAGAAGGATTTATATTTAGCAACCTATAAAACTCTAAGGAGACCCATTTAGAAACAGGTATAGTCTTGCTTTAAGGTTTGTCATCCATATTTTAAGATTTTAGAAGCTTATGCAAATGAAGTTTTATATACCATACCCCAAGCACAGCCAAAAGCTCATTCTAGACCTTAGTAATTTAATCCAGTACAGCACAGTAATCATTCAAATATCTGATGTCAGCTAAATGTCATCTCCATTTATCTTCCGTCTTGCTCAAGGTCGCAAATAAATGAAAATATTGTATTCTGATTTTTCTTAATATATAGGGCTACTGTCAGATTATTTTATTTTGGTTTAGAAGAAACTCATGTTGAAGGAGTTAGAAACTCTCCAAAATCTTGTTCAGTGCGAGAAGATCTTTTATACTTTATTCCAGTTTTTGTCGGACAGTTTTATTCCGCCAAGGGGGGGGGGAACTCAGGCAGAAGGGGTTAGGAGGAAGAAAAGGAATGGTTTGGAAGGGACCCTATGGTGGAACAGGAAGGTTGAGAGTGAGGATGCAGCGTAGTAGAAAAGTATCAGAAGCAACTGAAGGTATTGACTGGTGGTACGTGTATGACTAGGGAGATACAGAAGTATAACTTACTAACAAATTTATGTATGGAGGTGAAACATGGTTAGTGTTAGAGGAACAAAAGTTATGATTTCATATGACAGATAGGTGGGCAGCTGAAGAGGTATGAAGGTAGCGACGGAGAGAGGGGATAAATGAACAGTTTGTTAAGCAGAGTTAAAGGATAAGCACATGAACAAACAGATTCTTCAGACTAGTTTTTGGGACAGGTGAGCAAATATAGAGATATTTCTGTTTGGCAGAACTGGAGAATGGGTGAATAAATGAATAGATATTAGGAAGTGCTGGTGATGGATGGAGAAATGAATGCTTATATAAGCAGAATGGGAGGGTAAATGAAGAGGTTATCAGACATTGTTTGGTAATAAGTGGACAGGTAAATAAATAGTGGTACTGTTTGGATGTGCATATTACTCCAGCATCTATAAGATTCATCCTATGACACACAGAGTTAGTGGGTAGTATTTCTTGCTCCCATAGGCCCTAGGTGGAAAGATGGTTTAACAGTAATCTTAATTTCATCTAAAAAATGATGTAGAGGAATTTCTTTTACTGACTGTTTAACTGAAGTGAAAAAAAGCTGTGGTGATGTATTTGTGTCACAGTATTATTGTACTGTAGTAATCTTTTATGATATGCACACCATAAAATATGTGGTAACCAGAATACAGCTAGAAAATATTCACCATTTCTTCCAGTTTGGAGATGTCAAGAAAGATCAGTCATGTTACTGGAAGGTTTACTGTACTGTATTGTTAAGTCAGCCTTGGCTTCACCCACATCAACAGACTTCATGAAGCAGCAACCAAAATTTCTGTTAAGGTACTGTGATTCTTTTATACCATAAATGAAGCTTACTTGATCTGTTTCAGTATACAGTTATACAGTATATAAATAAAAGGCCTGTACATTCTGCCAGTTGTTGTCACCTTGATATTAATTTTAGATATTGTAGTATAAGAGATTTTAAAAGTATATGCTGATTGTTGATAAATAACTTGACATTTAGTGTGATGTTATGGTGATGTGAAGTGTATCTGTAAAGATAAAATTATATATAATATATATGTGTACTGTAGATGGATGTGCTTCTAAGGTGGAGCCAGGATTTAGAAAACTTGAATGATATGTGAATGACTGTGTGATGCAATTCCTTAGGTATGCTAGTTAGAGTGCATCCTCTTCCTTGTTTCTGGATCCAACCTCACCCCATCTATTAGGTTGGAGTAAGGGTTTGGATGCTGATGATGAGGAGGATGGTAATAATTATCATCGTCTTCATCATCATCATCCAGAGCTCCTTTCCCACCCTAGGGTGGGGTGAGGAGTAGCAACGTCCAGACAGCCACAGTTTGCCCCACTGAATGGGCCACGCTTCCAATCACTCATCATTCAAACCCATGAAATCTTGGCTCCATCTGATGGGAGGGGGGGGGGGGAATTACCACCTTCTGTAGCTTCACATATACCTATCTGGTAAAGCCAATCTGCACACAGTCACGTTAAAAGGGGTACCAAATCCCTGGTCATGTGCTTCTCCACACAAAATTCATCCAGCCAGCTTGATCTCTTGTCAGTCCCTTAGCCTTACCAACTTCCAAACCACTCTTCCTCACACACTCTTCCACCATATCTCTCCACCGTCTCCTTGGCCTGCCTCACCACCTCCCTGCTCCATATTTGTTCAGATAACCATTGTCACCACTCTGTTGTCATCCATTCTCTCCACATGACCATACCATCTCAGCACACTCCACAGACTTCTTCACTCTGCATCTTTCATGTATCACAATATTTTGTATCCTATCCACTCTGTACTCCACATACATTCCTCAGCAGTCCCATCTCCATTGCTTTTACTCTTGACTTTTCATTTTCATGCCACACTCATATGTTAAAGTTAGCACTAATACTCCTTCGTGTAAGCCTCGTGCAGCTGTAACACTGAAGCCACTGTTTCTTATTAAGGCCTTCATAGCACCAGCCATGTACCTTCCTTGTGTCACTCTACTTTCCACTTTTGCACATATTCCTCTCTTTTCTATCACTGTATACAGGTACTTTGAACTCTCTCGCCACTTCCAGTTTCTCTCCATTCACTGCAACATCACACTGGGAGTCATATTCTCTCTCAGTAACCATCACTTTGCTTATTATTATTATTATTATTGTATTATTATTATAATTATTATTAGTAGTAGTATTATTACGTAGGATTGGGTGATGATGATGATGATGATGATGATGATTATTATTTTTATTATTATTATTATTATTATTATTATTATCCATCCATCCATCCATCCATCCATCCATCTATCCAATCCTGTGTTGCCCCATGAGGAGCGTAAGAGCCCGGGGTTAGGCAAATTGTTCCTGATATTTAAGATGAAAGTGACCAGCCTCATTCATCCCTGAGTGGTGTTATGTGAGCAATAAACCCCAACCACCCCTTGGATATAAACCTACACAGGCTCAATCCAATTGGGGCGCCTTAATTACCCACTAAACCACCAGGTGCCATAATTTGGTTATATGGTTACCACCCAGCATAGTCAAAGGTTTCCTGGTGTACAGGAAACCATTTGGCCTGTCACTCAGTGTAGAGTCACCCATAGGCAGAAGGAAGAGGAAGGAATGAAGGAATTATTATTATTATTATTATTATTAGTGTATATATAAGTTGTGGCATAATAGGTGGCTGGCCACCACCAACTGTGGGAAGTACTGTCGTTAGATGGATGTGTGTCCATAAAGTTGGAAACTACAATACCCTCAGTCATTCTCTAACACAAGAAACTCAGCCACAGGAACACAGAATCAAACTTTGAGCTAAAGATTCATTACACATGTACAAATTTTCATATACATATGCATTCTAGTTTTCTGTTCATAATTACAGCAGGAGTCCCTGGGGTTGGGGTAGAATGGATACTACCTGCAAGTTCTCTTCGTATTATGACTGACCAGAGGGTGGGATATTGGGGTCAGGAACTCTTCCACCCCCAAAGGTTACAGAAGCCTTGGATCTGGGTTCCATGCCTGCCTGGAACCCAGTAAAGGTAGGAAAGCTCATGTGTCTCTTGTGGAGTAGCCCAGTAAAGGTAGGAATGCTCATGTGTCTCTGTGGAATGTAAGGGGTGGGAATGAGGAATGTAAACATGATAGTAGAGGTGTAAGTGTTAAGGAAGGAATGTATAATATGATGGCATTGTGCAAGACAAACATCAGGAGTCAGTGGGTGAATGGAAAGTTGACATGTATAAGGTCATGTAGGGCAGCATAGAGGGTATTGGCCTATTGATGAATGAAGAAGGGCAGAGAGGAATGAGAGGCTGTGAATTTAAAAAAACTATGTTACGTGAATGTCAGGTTTAAGTTTGAGATAATGAAAATGTCTGTGTTCTGTGTTTAATGCATAGGCATTTGTGATGACAGAGGTTTGGAAGAAAGGGATAGACTTTGGAGCTGACTGGGGAGGGTGATAGATCACATGCCAGTGAATTCTAGTGTAAATGGGAGTGCTATATGGAAGTTAGTAGGTTATTGAAGTTGTAATAGATGTTTGTGATGCACCAGGAGAAAACACTCAAAATATGGAAAGGCTAGATAGGGTGGTAGTGATGTTGATGACAGAATGTGATGCAATACTCAGTACAAGAATCCAGGTCAGATTAGGGTGAGGTGATAGAAAAAAGTGAGATAGAAACAGAGCCCATCAGTAAGGGTTTCCCAGCTATTAGTATGGCCAGATCAGTTGAGTGGCCATCATCACACCACTACTTCTGATTGGCTGAGAGAGGGAGAGAGAGAACTTTGCATGTCTTCACTGAGAGGAAGGGAGAATTTGTCTTTATGCAGAGAAAGAGAGAATTTGCATCTGTTTGTGTGTCTTTATGCTGAGAACTGCTTAACCATTAATTTGTTACTGCTGAATACTTTATGATCCTTATTCAAATAATTATGATGCATGAGAGCCACTGGAATCAACAGTGAACTTAATGAGGTGAATGGTTGGTTCAAAATATTTGTTTTGAAATATTAGGAAGTGGAGAACGGAGGAAGAAGGGAGGATGTGAGCTAGAGACTGGGGAGAAAGGAGGGAGGAAACAAAGGAGGGGGGGAGGGAGGGGACGGTAGGGAAGAAGGAAGGGTGAAGACAGGAAGGGAAGGAGGGAGGATGCAGGAAACCAGAGAGAGAGGAGGGAGGGGGGGGGGATTAGTAGAGAAAGCGAGGAAATAGAAAAGATGGGAAAATGTAGAACAGGAAATGAAGTCAGTGAATGGTGGAAGGGAGGAAGACAGAGAAGGAAGTGAGAGAATGATAAAAAGATTAAAAAGATAATTACAAGATGAGTGGATAAAAAGATAATTGGGTTGAGAAGCTAAATTGTAGAAAGAAAAAGGAGTCATGTAATAGAGCAGGCAAGAAAGAATAAAGAAATGAAAGAGAAGCGAGGACAAGACGAAAACGGAAGTAGGGGGGGGAACAAGAGGCTCTTAAAGGAGGAAGTTAGAACGAAATAAGTAAGGAAGGAAGATGAGAGGAAAGAGTATTTAAGCAAGGAGAGGGAGATAGTAGAGTGATGGAAGGAAAGAAAGGTTAAAGAGAAAAAGAACTAAGGATAGTGAAAAGAGTGGAAGTAAAACTAAGAGATTG
Organism: Coenobita brevimanus; assembly: GCF_032717465.1. Classification (NCBI taxonomy): domain Eukaryota; kingdom Metazoa; phylum Arthropoda; class Malacostraca; order Decapoda; family Coenobitidae; genus Coenobita; species Coenobita brevimanus. The sequence continues at coordinate 1,755,880 of NC_137051.1, forward strand.
GAAAACAATAGAACGACTGAACAGCAAAAGAGGAAGAATGGGAGGAGTTCAGTGAAAGGAAAAAACTATGGAAGGATGAAAAAAAAAAAAAGGGGGAAATGAAGGAAAGACGGCAAGAAAGAGAAAATAGAAAACGAAGTGCAAAGGAAAGAAGGAAACGAGGAGAGAAAAGAGGGCAATAAGAGACGGAAAGAGTGCCTGAATGAAGTAATTGGCCCCGAGACAGCACCAAAGGGCATGTCATCTTGGGCCCAGCTGTGCGTCTGGTACTGAATGTTCGTGCCGCTGCGTCGCAATTCCTGCTGCTTGCTGGATGTTGGCGTGGTCATTCTGGGACCTTCCTAGGTGTATATTTGGCCGCTGATTTTGTTGTCATATAAAAAGTTGTTTATTTCGTGCAGCCGAGGAAAGGTTGATTTGTTTGATTAGAGAGCTAATAAATGCTGCCGCTGTAATTCAAACACCCAAAGCGTATTTTTAGTGCTACTGATACCCCTGGTTACTGTAAATCATATAAATGTTTACTTCGTCCGCGGGGAAAATGTTAGGTTACTTTAATTAACATTAATAACAATTACAGTCATCAGGTTCGATTTCCCGGCATTTAATTTCAACTTAATTTTGATTTATAGTTTTATCTTGATTCTGTCGAATATTCCCATACTTTCGCAGAATCATCTGTTAGAGGTATCAAGCAGATTTTGGCTAAAAGATAATTATATTGACACTACTGAGTGGCTGTATCCTCGCGGCGGTGACCTAGTGATGGGCCTTCCAATTCCTGCTTGCCTTGACATTTTGCGGCACTCTTGTGTATGAGCGAGCAGCGCTGCTGTAGCAAACGCTTAGAGCGTCGTGCATATTTTATTTTTTAATCGCTTGAAGCCTCAGACGATTTTATTCACCTTAGGAAAGGCAATTTAACAAGAGAACTCGTTAGTTACAATCGGGAAAGGATTGTCTGAAATATTTATTGCTGTAAAGGTATAGCCTACGGAGTACTTACCCAATAATAAGAAAATTGTGGTGGTTGTGTAATTACAAGACAAATTACTGTTCAAATTGTTAAGCCAAATTCCAGTGTTAGTGTCTCCAGGCTCTTCTGAAGCACGAACTCAGTGGACTTCAGGCTTAAACTGCCCTCCTCCAGCTGTCCACATCCTCCTTTCATGGTCTAAGGAATTAGGTGAAGGAGGTTTGTAAAGCAATGCAGTTGAGTCTTCCTTTTACATCGGTGCCACCACAGAAAAGCGTACCTCACTAGCATCTCTAGGATTATAGGCAGTTACTTCAGTCAGCTACATACTGATTGACCCTTTCATCTCGGGGACGTCTCCATATTTCATCCTTGCTGTTTCCAGACGATTTTATGCATCTTTGAATAAAGTTTGAATAGAAAGGATGGCTGTAACCTTAATCCCTCAGCTACATGAGTCTCTCAAACTGAATAAGATTGTCTGGGGGTAACAAGAGTAAAATAAAAAGACGTGCTTGGGTTGAAGGAAACGTATACAGTGCTCAAAATAGCCTAACGTTAATACATCTTACATCATGCTGTTTGTGAATGTGAATATGACATTACACCTATACTATTACTTCCGTCATAGTAGTAGTAGCAGCAGCAGCAGTAGTAGTAAGAGTAACAGTGATAGTAGTAGTAGTATGCCAGTAAAGGTAGCCTCGACTTATATTAGTTGCTCAGTAACAGCAACAGCAGCCCCAAGCTGCAAAGCATTACTGTACGGCAGACAGTTAATTGTCCGTAGATAATACTGATATGCTCCTGTATTACTTGAGTGCGTAATTCCATGACACTTACGGTTACGTCACCTTCCCACTGATCACGTGGTGGCCTCATGGCGCTGTCGTGGTAACCATATTTCATGCGCATGATGCCGATTTGGCTCGGTTCGAAATAGAAAAGATAAAAGGAGATAAATACAAAAATAAAAACGTGTTTGCGCTTTCCAAGATCACGTTCTTTTATTTATTTTTTTCTAAATATCGTCTTAGATTTCGAAATGGAGATTTTGTAAGATGATTTTTTTTTTCTTTTTAAGGAAACGAAACGTCCAAGAATACCACGATTAAATAAGAGATCTTAGACAAGAGTGAACTGTTCAGAGTTAAGATCCCGATTCAGCTGTTTTTAATTGCCACATGATGAGTATCACCTAGTTCTTTTCTTTTTTACTTTTTTTTTTTTTTTTTACGCTCGTCTTCGGCATGCCGCTATTAATTTCATCCATTATATTTATGAATTTAGTAAGCATTTCACCACAAACGTAATGAGGTATATAAAAAAATGACTTCATACGAAGAGTTCAAAAGCAAATGTGAATCAAGCCCACAGCACTAAGTTTTTATGACAAATACCGTTGAAGCAATTTAGGCCCTGGAAGCAAATATATTAATGTATCTTGGTTGCTTGAATGTGTACGGTTCCTGCTGAATAATATTAATGCTACTGTTGATACCACTGCAAATACATACACTATTATTTGTAAAATTGGAATTACAATAACCCAGACGCATGTTAGTATTAATAACCTATACTCATTTTTTTTTTTTAAATCGAGGCGAAGATGCACTTGACAGATTGGTAATTATTGGCTGAATGCAACATTACTTCATAATTTAGCATTATTAACTGACAACAGCTATCTGAGGGGGACATTTGGGTTAGTAAATATTTTTTGGACATGTTGCATTCAGCCAATCATCACCAACCTGTCAAGTGCATCTTCGCCTCAGTAAAAAAAAAAACGGAGTTTAGCACCTGGACTGGTCACTCGTGTAACGCCAAGGCACCGACAGCTTTTGCAGGATGACCGTGAAGTTTGTGCTGATTATTGTGGTTCCTGAGCAGCCAGGACTCAGAAAAGTGTAAGTATAGTAGGTAATTCACGTGTAAGGCATGTGAGCCTAAATAATATGGATTATCATTAAGAATAGCCGAGGTAAAACGCGAGACGAATAAAATTTAATGGCTAGTTCTTGAGAGGAACTGGCTTTTGAAGACATTGGTTATAGGTACCGTGACGAAGTAATGGTATAGTCTGGTGTGATTTGTGCAGCGTGGCCACTTCAAAAAGCTTCAGCTTTACTTTTTAAGAGGTATTCCCAGCATCCCACGAGGTCTTGTGTGGGTACTTGTCAGTCTAAATAGTATAGACAAAAACTACTTCACCATTTTCGAACTTCAAGTAACATGGGATTCAGAGGTCAAATAATAATGAATAAGCATTAACTCTATCGGATACGTTTATGTGAAGCTACAGAACGTGGTGAATATTTTTGGCGTATCAGATAGACCCAGGATTCCAGGGGCTTGAATGGTGAGCGAATGGAAGCTTGGCCCATATTGGATTGGGCGATCTTAGACTGTCTGGATATTGCTACTCCTCACCCTGTCCTAGGGTGGGAAAGGAGGTCCGGATGATGATGATGATGAACAAACAGAAAATGCCACAATTTTGCATGTAACTTTCGCAGGATCTTAAGTCTGCTGAGCATTAAAAAAAAAAAAAAAAAAAAAAATCCCTCTGATGCAAAAGATATTATCTTATCTTGAATATATAGAACTAAATTATTTCTGCGAAAGGTTTAATGGAATGATACATCCAACTGATTTCATTCTAAGGAACAATTAGTTGCATTGGTGGTAAACGGTTAAGGTGCATCAGATATCCAAGTGCATTCATAGCAGCAGGATAAATTTCATTCACCACACTATTTCCAGGTACTGAAAATATATTTGGAAAATTGTATATGTAGTGTACTGAATATTACGAGTTCTTAATCGACTCATTCTGATATTGGGCAGCTCGATTCACACACCGAACCCAGTGAAAACGTAAAGTTATTATTTCGATTTACTTAAACGAATCATGGACGTGGATAAGATGGCTGTGGGCACATCATGGGATACCACTTTTGGATTTCCGTTGATTATACAATGATCGATAGAGAGAAGTTAGACGACCTGAAGTACAAATTGTGGAAGTGAATTTTCTCATTTCTTGTCATTTTCTTAGGAATGATGAGCACACGTACGCGAGTGCACGTAATCATATACTACATATTAATGAAATTCAACCTTATTCAAATCCAGAATCACCAAGTAGGCTGTAAGGTAATTACTGGTATGATGCTGATTATGATTATTGCTACCGATTATTATTATTATGATTATTATTATTATTATTATTATTATTATTGCTGCTCTACTACTACTACTACTATTACTACTTCTACTACTACTTTTACTACTACTACTACTACTACTATTACTACTTCTACTACTACTACTATTACTACTTCTACTACTACTACTGCTACTACTACTACTAGTAGTAGTAGTAGTAGTAATAATAGTAGTAGTAGTAGGAATAACCCTTCACTGCGGGGGGCTTCTAACTTAAATGTAAGTTTAGCTATAAGTAAAAAAAAAAACGAAATCATGTACTTGGGTTATGAAACTTAAAGGGCTTATCTCAGTACGGTATACGACTATTAAATCCAGTAAAATTGAGAGAGAGAGAGAGAGAGAGCGGAAGTGCTGAGAGTGGAGGCATTTGACTTGGTGTGCAATGCTGACAAGGAGACTGAGAGGCAGGATGGTCTGGCAGGGGTGTCTGTTTTGTTGAGGTAGGCAGGATTCATGGGATAGGCAGGCTGGTGTGAAGGTAGTGATAGGCAGGCAGGAATGAATGAGGGTGAATGAATGGTTGATAGGTAAGTAGGAGTGAAAGAAGTGGTGCATAGGTATGCAGTAGTGAATGTGGTAGTGGTGAGAAGATAGATGCGATAGGAGTGAATTGTGTGTGTGTGTGTGTGTGTGTGTGTGTGTGAGAGAGAGAGAGAGAGAGAGAGAGAGAGTTGGATGAGTAGGTAAGAAAGAGGACGGAAGAGCATACAAGTGAATATAAAACCAAGAATTTTTTGTGAATGGAACAGAGAGAGGGGAAGGCGTGGGGGCCTAGGGTGAGGGGCGGGGCCAGTGAATGTGTTTGTGACGTGCGGATCACGTGATGTGGCGCCACGTTCTACATTTCCTTCACTGCTCTTCACTTCACTCACACAAACCACGCGACGAAGGCGTTTCAATGATTTAAATAGAAACGTATTTATTTTTAGCGTAAATGAAATGTAAGAAAATGAATGTTGGCAAAAGGAAAGGGCGAAATGGAAAGTGTAAAGCTGAAGTACAGGCAAGAAAAGCTGGCTGTGTGAATGAAGAGAAACATATCTTTAGCTTTCGGATACGAATTATAAATAAGAATGCACGGAAGACGATGACTTAAAGGAATGCATGAGAGATGGTGAATGGTAGTGAAAGGAATGCTTGTCACAACCGGTTTGTCGGGAAAAACTTGATACACTCTTTGTAGGCTTTAGGACTGTCGGGCTGGGAATGTGGTTAGAATGAGAATGTTTCTAACTTTTCCTTTTATAACATTATGAGCGATGATGAAAGAAATGCTCGAATCAGTTCAGTAAGGAACGTTCAAGATGATGAATGAACGGAAGCGAGTGAAAGAAGACGATACCAGTGAGGAGCGTAACTTTCTATTTATTTTTGCATGCTTTCTGTGTACATGTAAGATACACACATGCAATGGACTTTCAGGCTATAGCTTCTGAAATGTTTTGACGATGAAAACTATATTAACCGTAGTTTTATAGTCTAGTTTCATTTCATTTATACTTTGTGTGTGTGTGTGTTATTTTAGTAGACCTGGGGAAAACCATCTCTGTTTTGACTGATATGGTTATTGATATATTCTAGTACACATATCAGTATAGCTCCGCACTTGCCTTATCACTGGGGATTTTTGTTGTCATCTCGGCCAAGGAAATCCCATTTATAGGTTTGTGTATTGACGTTAAAAGATAAAGCATTGCCTGGTGTGATGGTACTTTCTCTCTCTCTCTCTCTCTCTCTCTCTCTCTCTCTCTCTTGATGGCTAAGGGTGTATTTGTAGAGCGTTTGACAGTTAAGAGAGGCGTAAATAGTAGTGTGTCATATTTTAATTCCATTGTAATTTATGTTAAAAAAACTGATAACTTTTTTTTCTAATAATTGATACTATTAATAGCTAAATAATGTAAAAAGTTAATACACGTAGCATGTAGCATGTATCGGTATCCTGGGGAAATGTGTTAGTATCGTAATCATGGATATGCCAAATATAGTCAGTATCTTCACTCTTCACGGTACAGAGATAAGGGGTTGCCTGATGTGATAGTACTCTCACTCTTACCACATTCATTTTTTTTTTTTTTTTTTACCTTTGAACCTTTTGCGTTGTTGAATTTAGTTATTTTATTTTTGGTAATGCCTGGCTATTTTACTCCAGTGCAAGACGATTTCATTTTCGCCAGTGACGATTTTATTCTCAGGCAGTTTATTTCCGCTGCTTCCTGACTCACCTTTTTTTACGATTTTATTCTCCTGACAGACGATTTCACTTTGCTTAGAACCCACATGCAGCAGATGGGTCGCAAGCTCTCTGTGTAAGCCTCGCTGGTGGTTAACGTATTTTATTCTTCCCATTAGCAGACGATTTTACTGAGCCAAGAGAAGCCTGTTGTAGGTGATAGGCTAGTTTAAAGCATTTCTCTGCGATGGTTGACCGGAGTTACACACGTATGGTTGATGGAATACTGTAGTTTTTGTTGTTGTTTATCTACACGTATGATTTATCGACTACATTATTTTTATTATCTACACGTGTAATTTACTGACTACATTTTTTATTATTTATCTACACGGATGATTTATTGACTACATTATTTTTATTATTTATCGGTACACGTATGATTTACTGAATACTGTATTTGTTTTTAATTGTTTTCGGTATACGTATGATTTATTGAATGCTTCTATTTGTATCTTCTGAATCCTTAAGATGACATCCTTGAATCGTAGCCCTTCAGAACGATCGGCTGCATTTCATTTGGCCGCAGAATCTAGTTTGCTAGTATTTTATTTGGGCGCCAGTATACCACTTCACTTGGGCGCCAACATATCGTTACTAATCTAACAACTTATCCTAATTTAACCTAATCTAACCTGACCTAACCTATCCGAACAACCTAATCTAACCTTTACCCATGCTGGTTAGGTTAGGTTAGGTTAGGATAGGATGGGTTAGGTTAGGTTAGGTTAGGTTAGATTAGGGTAGATTAGTAATATGTTGGCGTCCAAATGAAATACTAGCAAATTATGCTGCCACCAACCGAACATTCACTTCAAGAAGGATTCCTGGTAGTGAAAGTGGTAATACAAGTCGTCCATGAGTAACAACAGTGTGGCATAACGCAACGTGTGATGATACATAACTTGTCCAGCGACTAACGCCACCACACCACCACACGCAAAACATCTGTACCTGGGAAAGAGAGCCTGTGTTTGGGTGGAAGCGAGTGGCGCGTAATTTTTCATTAGTAGGGTGGCTGTGTCAAACCGTCGTGGCCAGCCGAATTGTACTCTATTTATTTATTTATTTAATTAATTACCTGAGGGAACTAGGCCACTTCCACAACTTGATTACTAAGTCGTGGTTGCATAAAAATTAACTGAGTCTTCGTTATGAGGTACAGGAATGAGAGTCCATGGGTACTTAACAGATTCTCCCCTCAGTCTGATATACACTTCATCAACTAAGTTAAAAGGGGTTAGGGATCTTTGCTAGGTTAAATGAGCTATCAGGACATTGCACTGATAATATTAGTGTATGACAGAGTATATAATGTCCTTAAAGATAACGAAGAGAGTGTGAGTGAGGTGGAGGGGGGAAGAGGGAGGGGGAGGCCGAGGATGAGATGGAGGGATGGGGTGGAGAGGTATATGAGAGAGGGGGGTGTGAGTTGGGAGCAGGGCAGTGAAATGGCGGGGGACAGGGCGACTTGGAGGCGATTTGTTTGTGGCCACCCCAAACGGGATTGAGGCGTCTGGCAATAGATAGATAGATAGATAGAGGTAATGAAATGTACTGAGATCACATACTTATACAAGTTGCCCGTTGTTTATACCGTAGAACAGTTTAGTTATACAAAAGAAACCCAAGCACATTTCATTCGCCTTATAAACGAAGTGAGTAACATGTTAAAGCACACACACACACACACTTTTGTTGTCAGGTGTGGTCGACTCCCATGAATTATATATTTGTAGTTTATATTTCTGAAAGAGCTCGACATTTTCACAAAACACCTCCACACTCCTTTTGTTGATTGTCTTGTTCAACTTAGTATGCATCCAAAACTTAGATTTTTTTTTTTTTTCAGGAAGGCCCAAACTATTATATTCAGGCGATGGAGATTTGAGCTGCAGAGAATTATAAATTATATATATATATATATATATATATATATATATATATATATATATATATATATATATATATATATATATATATTAACAACAGAGAAAGGAGAAACAAATGAATAAAATAAATATTACCAGTTTTAGCGCCAGACTCGCATAGGTGTATTTCATTTCTTTATTTTCTTTATTATCTGATTCAGTTGAAGAAAAAATGTTGCAGTGACAGGGGGGTTAGGTCTCACGGTATCCACACGTGCACATATACGGGAGAAAATCATGCTGTAGTAGTGTGTCAGGGAGGGGGGGGGGGATGGTATTCACATTTTCCACATTGTGCAGTTTTCAGATGCATAAGAAGTTATACGGTACAAAGGGGACGCAGTATACGTGTTGCATTTCTAGTTATTGCAAGAATTAAGAAGAGATATCACGTAACCTGATTTTTTTTTTTTTTTTACAATAAAAAGTCCTCAGAAAGTAGCTTCTGATTGGTGGTTTCATCACACTTATTTTGCGCATGTAGACCTATAGTATATTGATAAGTATATAATACACGTCAAGTGTAGTTTACATAATCTATGACTGACATCCGTAGTGACAAGTCAAAAAATAATAAAACTTCAGAGACAAGAAACATATAGGTGGCTAAACAGTCGTGAACTTCATTTCCATTTCAGGGTAAACAAACTTTCCAAAATGCCAAACCATAGGTGAGCGCGATATTCTTTGTAGCTAAAGATCTGTGACGGTGTTGGAGGTGCGGATGCGATGCTAATTCTTTCAGAGGACAATGGCCGGAATGGCGCGCAGGATGGCTGAATGAATGGACAGGTGTACGATACACTGAACAAACACGAACAAGAGGTGTGTACACAGTGGATGTTTTCTGGAGTGTAGTGGATCAAGAAACCACACCTGAGGATCGAGATTTGAGAACGTATTTAAGTCCCTGGGGTTTTGGTGGAGAAACCTTGTGCTCCGTTTCATGAGGCGGAATTAGTGTGATGAAGATTGTAGGCCTGTCCGGTATGGGGTTGTATTTTCTTCTTCTTCGTCTTCTTCTTCTTCTTCTTCTTCTCCCTCCTCCTTCTCCTTTTGTTACCTGGTGAAGTGTACATGTAATCGCTTGTTGCCTAGTGAAAGTTTTTGTAACTGATATGGTTACTTAATATTGGAGAGAAGGTGGGAAGGAGGTGATAAGGGTGGTGGAGACGAGGACGTAGTGGAGGTTGCGTGAAGGTGAGGCTCAAGATCAAGAGGCTGAGGGGGGGAGACATGGCGATAGTTAGCGGTTATCTGATGGTACGTAGCAACAGCAGCAGTCGGTTTAATGTTAGCACGTTATTCGTACACTCAGGCACATGCTTTCTCTCTCTCTCTCACACACACACACAAATGCACAGTCAACTAGCACACGCACACACGCACATAGTCTTGGCAACAGGAACTTCCTATTGAATTTGCTCATTCAGCAGCGCACACACACACACACACACACACACACACACACACACACACACACACACAGGTATGTTGTCAGGTGTGGTCGACTCCCATGAATTATATTTTTGTAGTTTGTATTTCTGAAAGAGCTCGAAAATTTCACAAAACACCTCCACACTCCTTTTGTTGATTGTCTTGCTCAACTTAGTATGCATCTTAGACTTGGATTTTTTTTTTTTTTTTGAGGGGGGACCAAACTATTATATTCATGTGATGAAGATTTGGGCTGCAGAGGATTATAAATTATTCTGAGATATGTATATATATATATATATATATATATATATATATATAACAACAGAGAAAGGAGAAACAAATGAATCAAATAAATATTACCAGTTTTAGCGGCAAAGGCTCGCATAGGTGTTGTATTTCATTTATCTTTATTTTATTTATTATCTGATTTAGTTGAAGAAAAAATGTTGCAGTGAGAGGGGGAGTTAGGTCTCACGGTTTCCACACGTGCACATATACGGGAGAAAATCATGCTGTAGTAGTGTGTCAGGGAGGGGGAGGGGGATGGTATTCACATTTTCCATATTGTGCAGTTTTCAGATGCATAAGAAGTTATACGGTACAAAGGGGACGCAGTATATGTGTTGCATTTCTAGTTATTGCAAGAATTAAGAAGAGATATCACGTAACTTGATTTTTTTTTTTCCCCAATAGAAAGTCCTCAGAAAGTAGCTTCTGATTGGTGGTTTCATCACACTTATTTTGCACATGTAGACCTATAGTATATTGATAAGTATATAATACACGTCAAGTGTAGTTTACATAATCTATGACTGACATCCGTAGTGACAAGTCTGAAAATAATAAAACTTCAGAGACAAGAAACATATAGGTGGCTAAACAGTCTTGAACTTCATTTCCATTTCAGGGTAAACAAACTTTCCAAAATGCCAAACCATAGGTGAGCGCGATATTCTTTGTAGCTAAAGATCTGTGACGGTGTTGGAGGTGCGGATGCGTTGCTAATTCTTTTAGAGTACAATGGCCGGAATGGCGCGCAGGATGGGTGGATGAATGGACAGGTGTCCGATACACTGAACAAACACGAACAAGAGGTGTATACACAGTGGATGTTTTCTGGAGTCTAGTGGATCAAGAAACCACACCAGAGGATCGAGATTTGAGAACGTATTTAAGTCCCTAGGGTTTTGGTGGAGAAACCTTGTGCTCCGTTTCATGAGGCGGAATTAGTGTGATGGAGATTGTAGGCCTGTCCGGTGTGGGGTTGTATTTTCTTCTTCGTCTTCTTCTTATTCTTCTTTCTCCTCCTTCTCCTTCTCTTGTTAACTAGTGAAGTGTACATGTAATCGGTTGTTGCGTAGTGAAAGTTTTTGTAACTGATATGGTTACTTAATATTGGAGAGAAGGTGGGAAGGAGGTGATAAGGGTGGTGGAGACGAGGACATAGTAGAGGTTGCGTGAAGGTGAGGCTGAAGATCAAGAGGCTGAGGGGGGAGACATGGCGATAGTTGGCGGTTATCTGATGGTACGTAGCAACAGCAGCAGTTGGTTTAATGTTACCACGTTATTCGTACACTCAGGCACATGCTTTCTCTCTCTCTCTCTCTCTCTCTCTCTCTCTCTCTCTCTCTCTCTCTCTCTCTCTCTCTCTCTTTCTCTCACACACACATACACACGAATGTACAGTCAACTTGCACACGCACACACGCACATAGTCTTGGCAACAGGAACTTCCTATTGAATTTGCTCATTCAGCAGTGCGCGCACACACACACACACACACACACACACACACACACACACACACACACACACACACACACACACACACACACACACACACACACACACACGTATTTTGTCAGGTGTGGTCGACTCCCATGAATTATATTTTTGTAGTTTATATTTCTGAAAGAGCTCGAAAATTTCACAAAACACCTCCACACTCCTTTTGTTGATTGTCTTGCTCAACTTAGTATGCATCCTAAACTTGGATTTTTTTGTTTTTTTTGAGGGGGGACCAAACTATTATATTCAGGTGATGGAGATATGGGCTGCAGAGGATTATAAATTATTCTGATGTGTATATATATATATATATATATAGAACAATACAGAAAGGAGAAACAAATGAATAAAATAAATATTACCAGTTTTAGCGCCAAAGACTCGCATAGGTGTTGTATTTCATTTATCTTTATTTTATTTATTATCTGATTTAGTTGAAGAAAAACTGTTGCAGTGAGAGGGGGGGTTAGGGCTCACGGTTTCCACACGTGCACATATACGGGAGAAAATCATGCTGTAGTAGTGTGTCAGGGAGGGGGGGGGGGATGGTATTCACATTTTCCACATTGTGCAGTTTTCAGATGCATAAGAAGTTATACGGTACAAAGGGGACGCAGTATACGTGTTGCATTTCTAGTTATTGCAAGAATTAAGAAGACATATCACGTAACCTGATTTTTTTTTTTTTCAATAAAAAGTCCTCAGAAAGTAGCTTCTGATTGGTGGTTTCATCAAACTTATTTTGCACATGTAGACCTATAGTATATTGATAAGTATATAATACACGTCAAGTGTAGTTTACATAATCTATGACTGACATCCGTAGTGACAAGTCAAAAAATAATAAAACTTCAGAGACAAGAAACATATAGGTGGCTAAACAGTCGTGAACTTCATTTCCATTTCAGGGTAAACAAACTTTCCAAAATGCCAAACCATAGGTGAGCGCGATATTCTTTGTAGCTAAAGATCTGTGACGGTGTTGGAGGTGCGGATGCGATGCTAATTCTTTCAGAGGACAATGGCCGGAATGGCGCGCAGGATGGCTGAATGAATGGACAGGTGTACGATACACTGAACAAACACGAACAAGAGGTGTGTACACAGTGGATGTTTTCTGGAGTGTAGTGGATCAAGAAACCACACCAGAGGATCGAGATTTGAGAACGTATTTAAGTCCCTGGGGTTTTGGTGGAGAAACCTTGTGCTCCGTTTCATGAGGCGGAATTAGTGTGATGAAGATTGTAGGCCTGTCCGGTATGGGGTTGTATTTTCTTCTTCTTCGTCTTCTTCTTCTTCTTCTTCTTCTCCCTCCTCCTTCTCCTTTTGTTACCTGGTGAAGTGTACATGTAATCGCTTGTTGCCTAGTGAAAGTTTTTGTAACTGATATGGTTACTTAATATTGGAGAGAAGGTGGGAAGGAGGTGATAAGGGTGGTGGAGACGAGGACGTAGTGGAGGTTGCGTGAAGGTGAGGCTCAAGATCAAGAGGCTGAGGGGGGGAGACATGGCGATAGTTAGCGGTTATCTGATGGTACGTAGCAACAGCAGCAGTCGGTTTAATGTTACCACGTTATTCGTACACTCAGGCACATGCTTTCTCTCTCTCTCTCACACACACACACAAATGCACAGTCAACTAGCACACGCACACACGCACATAGTCTTGGCAACAGGAACTTCCTATTGAATTTGCTCATTCAGCAGCGCGCACACACACACACACACACACACACACACACACACACACACACACACACACACACACACACACACACACACACACACACACACACACACACACACACACACACACACACACACACACACACACAGGTATGTTGTCAGGTGTGGTCGACTCCCATGAATTATATTTTTGTAGTTTGTATTTCTGAAATAGCTCGAAAATTTCACAAAACACCTCCACACTCCTTTTGTTGATTGTCTTGCTCAACTTAGTATGCATCTTAGACTTGGATTTTTTTTTTTTTTTTTGAGGGGGGACCAAACTATTATATTCATGTGATGAAGATTTGGGCTGCAGAGGATTATAAATTATTCTGAGATATGTATATATATATATATATATATATATATATATATAACAACAGAGAAAGGAGAAACAAATGAATCAAATAAATATTACCAGTTTTAGCGGCAAAGGCTCGCATAGGTGTTGTATTTCATTTATCTTTATTTTATTTATTATCTGATTTAGTTGAAGAAAAAATGTTGCAGTGAGAGGGGGAGTTAGGTCTCACGGTTTCCACACGTGCACATATACGGGAGAAAATCATGCTGTAGTAGTGTGTCAGGGAGGGGGAGGGGGATGGTATTCACATTTTCCATATTGTGCAGTTTTCAGATGCATAAGAAGTTATACGGTACAAAGGGGACGCAGTATATGTGTTGCATTTCTAGTTATTGCAAGAATTAAGAAGAGATATCACGTAACTTGATTTTTTTTTTTCCCCAATAGAAAGTCCTCAGAAAGTAGCTTCTGATTGGTGGTTTCATCACACTTATTTTGCACATGTAGACCTATAGTATATTGATAAGTATATAATACACGTCAAGTGTAGTTTACATAATCTATGACTGACATCCGTAGTGACAAGTCTAAAAATAATAAAACTTCACAGACAAGAAACATAGGTGGCTAAACAGTCTTGAACTTCATTTCCATTTCAGGGTAAACAAACTTTCCAAAATGCCAAACCATAGGTGAGCGCGATATTCTTTGTAGCTAAAGATCTGTGACGGTGTTGGAGGTGCGGATGCGTTGCTAATTCTTTTAGAGTACAATGGCCGGAATGGCGCGCAGGATGGGTGGATGAATGGACAGGTGTCCGATACACTGAACAAACACGAACAAGAGGTGTATACACAGTGGATGTTTTCTGGAGTGTAGTGGATCAAGAAACCACACCAGAGGATCGAGATTTGAGAACGTATTTAAGTCCCTAGGGTTTTGGTGGAGAAACCTTGTGCTCCGTTTCATGAGGCGGAATTAGTGTGATGGAGATTGTAGGCCTGTCCGGTGTGGGGTTGTATTTTCTTCTTCGTCTTCTTCTTATTCTTCTTTCTCCTCCTCCTCCTTCTCTTGTTAACTAGTGAAGTGTACATGTAATCGCTTGTTGCGTAGTGAAAGTTTTTGTAACTGATATGGTTACTTAATATTGGAGAGAAGGTGGGAAGGAGGTGATAAGGGTGGTGGAGACGAGGACATAGTAGAGGTTGCGTGAAGGTGAGGCTGAAGATCAAGAGGCTGAGGGGGGAGACATGGCGATAGTTGGCGGTTATCTGATGGTACGTAGCAACAGCAGCAGTTGGTTTAATGTTACCACGTTATTCGTACACTCAGGCACATGCTTTCTCTCTCTCTCTCTCTCTCTCTCTCTCTCTCTCTCTCTTTCTCTCACACACACATACACACGAATGCACAGTCAACTTGCACACGCACACACGCACATAGTCTTGGCAACAGGAACTTCCTATTGAATTTGCTCATTCAGCAGTGCGCACACACACACACACACACACACACACACACACACACGTATTTTGTCAGGTGTGGTCGACTCCCATGAATTATATTTTTGTAGTTTATATTTCTGAAAGAGCTCGAAAATTTCACAAAACACCTCCACACTCCTTTTGTTGATTGTCTTGCTCAACTTAGTAGGCATCCTAAACTTGGATTTTTTTGTTTTTTTTTGAGGGGGGACCAAACTATTATATTCAGGTGATGGAGGTATGGGCTGCAGAGGATTATAAATTATTCTGATGTGTATATATATATATATATATATATATATATATATATATATATATATATATATATATATATATAGAACAATACAGAAAGGAGAAACAAATGAAAAAAATAAATATTACCAGTTTTAGCGCCAAAGACTCGCATAGGTGTTGTATTTCATTTATCTTTATTTTATTTATTATCTGATTTAGTTGAAGAAAAACTGTTGCAGTGAGAGGGGGGGTTAGGGCTCACGGTTTCCACACGTGCACATATACGGGAGAAAATCATGCTGTAGTAGTGTGTCAGGGAGGGGGGGGGGGATGGTATTCACATTTTCCACATTGTGCAGTTTTCAGATGCATAAGAAGTTATACGGTACAAAGGGGACGCAGTATACGTGTTGCATTTCTAGTTATTGCAAGAATTAAGAAGACATATCACGTAACCTGATTTTTTTTTTTCAATAAAAAGTCCTCAGACAGTAGCTTGTGATTGGTGGTTTCATCAAACTTATTTTGCACATGTAGACCTATAGTATATTGATAAGTATATAATACACGTCAAGTGTAGTTTACATAATCTATGACTGACATCCGTAGTGACAAGTCTAAAAATAATAAAACTTCAGAGACAAGAAACATATAGGTGGCTAAACAGTCGTGAACTTCATTTCCATTTCAGGGTAAACAAACTTTCCAAAATGCCAAACCATAGGTGAGCGCGATATTCTTTGTAGCTAAAGATCTGTGACGGTGTTGGAGGTGCGGATGCGATGCTAATTCTTTCAGAGGACAATGGCCGGAATGGCGCGCAGGATGGCTGGATGAATGGACAGGTGTACGATACACTGAACAAACACGAACAAGAGGTGTGTACACAGTGGATGTTTTCTGGAGTGTAGTGGATCAAGAAACCACACCAGAGGATGGAGATTTGAGAACGTATTTAAGTCCCTGGGGTTTTGGTGGATAAACCTTGTGCTCCGTTTCATGAGGCGGAATTTGGTATGATGGAGATTGTAGGCCTGTCCGGTGTGGGGTTGTATTTTCTTCTTCTTCGTCTTCTTCTTCCTCCTCCTTCTCCTTTTGTTACCTGGTGAAGTGTACATGTAATCGCTTGTTGCCTAGTGAAAGTTTTTGTAACTGATATGGTTACTTAATATTGGAGAGAAGGTGGGAAGGTGATAAGGGTGGTGGAGACGAGGACGTAGTGAAGGTTGCATGAAGGTGAGGCTGCGGGGGGAGACATGGCGATAGTTGGCGGTTATCTGATGGTACGTAGCAACAGCAGCAGTCGGTTTAATGTTAGCACGTTATTCGTACACTCAGGCACATGCTTTCTCTCTCTCTCTCTCTCTCTCTCTCTCTCTCTCTCTCTCTCTCTCTCTCTCTCACACACACACACACACACACACACGCACACCCGAATGCACAGTCAACTAGCACACGCACACACGCACATAGTCTTGGCAACAGGAACTTCCTATTGAATTTGCTCATTCAGCAGCGCACACACACACATACACACACACACACACACACGTATGTTGTCAGGTGTGGTCGACTCCCATGAAATATATTTTTGTAGTTTATATTTCTGAAAGAGCTCGAAAATTTCACAAAACACCTCCACACTCCTTTTGTTGATTGTCTTGCTCAACTTAGTATGCATCCTAAACTTGGATTTTTTTTTTTTTTTTTTTTTTTTGAGGGGGGACCAAACTTGGATTTTTTTTTTTTTTTATGGGGGACCAAACTATTATATTCAGGTCATGGAGATTTGGGCTGCAGAGGATTATAAATTATTCTGATATATATATATATATATATATATATATATATATATATATATGTATATATATATATATATATATATATATATATATATATATATATATATATATATATATATATATATATATATATAACAACAGAGAAAGGAGAAACAAATGAAGAAAATAAATATTACCAGTTTTAGCGTGAAAGACTGGCATAGGTGTTGTATTTCATTTATCTTTATTTTATTTATCATCTGATTTAGTTGAAGAAAAATGTTGCAGTGAGAGGGGGGGTTTAGGTCTCACGGCTTCCACACGTGCACATATACGGGAGAAAATCATGCTGTAGTAGTGTGTCAGGGAGGGGGGGGGATGGTATTCACATTTTCCACATTGTGCAGTTTTCAGATGCATAAGAAGTTATACGGTACAAAGGGGACGCAGTATATGTGTTGCATTTCTAGTTATTGCAAGAATTAAGAAGAGATATCACGTAACCTGATTTTTTTTTTTCCCCAATAGAAAGTCCTCAGAAAGTAGCTTCTGATTGGTGGTTTCATCACACTTATTTTGCACATGTAGACCTATAGTATATTGATAAGTATATAATACACGTCAAGTGTAGTTTACATAATCTATGACTGACATCCGTAGTGACAAGTCTAAAAATAATAAAACTTCAGAGACAAGAAACATATAGGTGGCTAAACAGTCGTGAACTTCATTTCCATTTCAGGGTAAACAAACTTTCCAAAATGCCAAACCATAGGTGAGCGCGATATTCTTTGTAGCTAAAGATCTGTGACGGTGTTGGAGGTGCGGATGCGTTGCTAATTCTTTTAGAGGACAATGGCCGGAATGGCGCGCAGGATGGGTGGATGAATGGACAGGTGTACGATACACTGAACAAACACGAACAAGAGGTGTTTACACAGTGGATGTTTTCTGGAGTGCAGTGGATCAAGAAACCACACCAGAGGATCGAGATTTGAGAACGTATTTAAGTCCCTAGGGTTTTGGTGGAGAAACCTTGTGCTCCGTTTCATGAGGCGGAATTAGTGTGATGGAGGTTGTAGGCCTGTCCTGTGTGGGGTTGTATTTTCTTCTTCGTCTTCTTCTTATTCTTCTTTCTCCTCCTCCTCCTTCTCTTGTTAACTAGTCAAGTGTACATGTAATCGCTTGTTGCGTAGTGAAAGTTTTTGTAACTGATATGGTTACTTAATATTGGAGAGAAGGTGGGAAGGAGGTGATAAGGGTGGTGGAGACGAGGACATAGTAGAGGTTGCGTGAAGGTGAGGCTGAAGATCAAGAGGCTGAGGGGGGAGACATGGCGATAGTTGGCGGTTATCTGATGGTACGTAGCAACAGCAGCAGTCGGTTTAATGTTAGCACGTTATTCGTACACTCAGGCACATGCTTTCTCTCTCTCTCTCTCTCTCTCTCTCTCTCTTTCTCTCACACATACATACACACGAATGCACAGTCAACTTGCACACGCACACACGCACATAGTCTTGGCAACAGGAACTTCCTATTGAATTTGCTCATTCAGCAGTGCGCACACACACACACACACACACACACACACACACACACACGCACACACACACACACACACACACACACACACACACACACGTATGTTGTCAGGTGTGGTCGACTCCCATGAATTATATTTTTGTAGTTTATATTTCTGAAAGAGCTCGAAAATTTCACAAAACACCTCCACACTCCTTTTGTTGATTGTCTTGCTCAACTTAGTATCCATCTTAAACTTGGATTTTTTTTTTTTTTTTGTTTGAGTGGGGACCAAACTTGGATTTTTTTTTTTTTTTTTTTTTTTTTTTTGACGGGGGACCAAACTATTATATTCAGGTGATGGGAATTTTGGTTGCAGAGGATTATAAATTATTCATATATATATATATATATATATATATATATATATGTATATATATATATATATATATATAGAACAACAGAGAAAGGAGAAACAAATGAATAAAATAAATATTACCAGTTTTAGCGCCAAAGACTGGCATAGGTGTTGTATTTCATTTATCTTTATTTTAATTATTATCTGATTCAGTTGAAGAAAAATGTTGCAGTGAAAGGGGGGGTTAGCTCTCACGGTTTCCACACGTGCACATATACGGGAGAAAATCATGCTGTAGTAGTGTGTCAGGGAGGGGGGGGGGATGGTATTCACATTTTCCACATTGTGCAGTTTTCAGATGCATAAGAAGTTATACGGTACAAAGGGGACGCAGTATATGTGTTGCATTTCTAGTTATTGCAAGAATTAAGAAGAGATATCACGTAACCTGATTTTTTTTTTTTTTTTTTTTTTACAATAAAAAGTCCTCAGAAAGTAGCTTCTGATTGGTGGTTTCATCACACTTATTTTGCACATGTAGACCTATAGTATATTGGTAAGTATATAATACACGTCAAGTGTAGTTTGCATAATCTATGACTGACATCCGTAGTGACAAGTCTGAAAATAATAAAACTTCAGAGACAAGAAACATATAGGTGGCTAAACAGTCGTGAACTTCATTTCCATTTCAGGGTAAACAAACTTTCCAAAATGCCAAACCATAGGTGAGCGCGATATTCTTTGTAGCTAAAGATCTGTGACGGTGTTTTAGGTGCGGATGCGATGCTAATTCTTTCAGAGGACAATGGCCGGAATGGCGCTCAGGATGGCTGGATGAATGGACAGGTGTACGATACACTGAACAAACACGAACAAGAGGTGTGTACACAGTGGATGTTTTCTGGAGTGTAGTGGATCAAGAAACCACACCAGAGGATCGAGATTTGAGAACGTATTTAAGTCCCTGGGGTTTTGGTGGAGAAACCTTGTGCTTCGTTTCATGAGGCGGAATTAGTGTGATGGAGATTGTAGGCCTGTCCGGTGTGGGGTTGTATTTTTTTCTTCGTCTTCTTCTTATTCTTCTTCCTTCTCCTCCTCCTTCTCTTGTTAACTAGTGAAGTGTACATGTAATCGGTTGTTGCGTAGTGAAAGTTTTTGTAACTGATATGGTTACTTAATATTGGAGAGAAGGTGGGAAGGAGGTGATAAGGGTGGTGGAGACGAGGACGTAGTGAAGGTTGCGTGAAGGTGAGGCTGCGGGGGGAGACATGGCGATAGTTGGCGGTTATCTGATGGTACGTAGCAACAGCAGCAGTTGGTTTAATGTTAGCACGTTATTCGTACACTCAGGCACATGCTTTCTCTCTCTCTCTCTCTCTCTCTCTCTCTCTCTCTCACACACACACACACACACACACACACACACACACACCCGAATGCACAGTCAACTAGCACACGCACACACGCACATAGTCTTGGCAACAGGAACTTCCTATTGAATTTGCTTATTCAGCAGCACACACACACACACACACACACACACACACACACACACGTATGTTGTTAGGTGTGGTCGACTCCCATGAATTATATTTTTGTAGTTTATATTTCTGAAAGAGCTCGAAAATTTCACAAAACACCTCCACACTCCTTTTGTTGATTGTCTTGCTCAACTTAGTATGCATCCTAAACTTGGTTTTTTTTTTTTTTTTTGAGGGGGGACCAAACTTGGATTTTTTTTTTTTTTTTTTTTGATGGATGACCCAACTATTATATTCAGGTGATGGAGATTTGGGCTGCAGAGGATGATAAATTATTCTGATATATATATATATATATATATATATATATATATGTATATATATATATATATTATATATATATATATATATATATAACAACAGAGAAAGGAGAAACAAATGAATAAAATAAATATTACCAGTTTTAGCGCCAAAGACTCGCATAGGTGTTGTATTTCATTTATCTTCATTTATTTATTATCTGATTCAGTTGAAGAAAAAATGTTGCAGTGAGAGGGGGGGTTAGGTCTCACGGTTTCCACACGTGCACATATACGGGAGAAAATCATGCTGTAGTAGTGTGTTAGGGAGGGGGGGGGGGATGGTATTCACATTTTCCACATGGTGCAGTTTTCAGATGCATAAGAAGTTATACGGTACAAAGGGGACGCAGTATACGTGTTGCATTTCTAGTTATTGCAAGAATTAAGAAGAGATATCACGTAACCTGATTTTTTTTTTTACAATAAAAAGTCCTCAGAAAGTAGCTTCTGATTGGTGGTTTCATCACACTTATTTTGCACATGTAGACCTATACTATATTGATAAGTATATAATACACGTCAAGTGTAGTTTACATAATCTATGACTGACATCCGTAGTGACAAGTCTAAAAATAATAAAACTTCAGAGACAAGAAACATATAGGTGGGTAAACAGTCGTGAACTTCATTTCCATTTCAGGGTAAACAAACTTTCCAAAATGCCAAACCATAGGTGAGCGCGATATTCTTTGTAGCTAAAGATCTGTGACGGTGTTGGAGGTGCGGATGCGATGCTAATTCTTTTAGAGGACATTGGCCGGAATGGCGCGCAGGATGGCTGGATGAATGGACAGGTGGACGATACACTGAACAAACACGAACAAGAGGTGTTTACACAGTGGATGTTTTCTGGAGTGTAGTGGATCAAGAAACCACACCAAAGGATCGAGATTTGAGAACGTATTTAAGTCCCTAGGGTTTTGGTGGAGAAACCTTGTGCTCCGTTTCATGAGGCGGAATTAGTGTGATGGAGATTGTAGGCCTGTCCGGTGTGGGGTTGTATTTTCTTCTTCGTCTTCTTCTTATTCTTCTTTCTCCTCCTCCTCCTTCTCTTGTTAACTAGTGAAGTGTACATGTAATCGCTTGTTGCGTAGTGAAAGTTTTTGTAACTGATATGGTTACTTAATATTGGAGAGAAGGTGGGAAGGAGGTGATAAGGGTGGTGGAGACGAGGACGTAGTGGAGGTTGCGTGAAGGTGAGGCTGAAGATCAAGAGGCTGAGGGGGGGAGACATGGCGATAGTTGGCGGTTATCTGATGGTACGTAGCAACAGCAGCAGTCGGTTTAATGTTAGCACGTTATTCGTACACTCAGGCACATGCTTTCTCTCTCTCTCTCTCTCTCTCTCACATACATACACACGAATGCACAGTCAACTTGCACACGCACACACGCACATAGTCTTGGCAACAGGAACTTCCTATTGAATTTGCTCATTCAGCAGTGCGCACACACACACACACACACACACACACACACACACACACACACACGTATGTTGTCAGGTGTGGTCGACTCCCATGAATTATATTTTTGTAGTTTATATTTCTGAAAGAGCTCGAAAATTTCACAAAACACCTCCACACTCCTTTTGTTGATTGTCTTGCTCAACTTAGTATCCATCTTAAACTTGATTTTTTTTTTTTTTTTTTTTTGAGGGGGGATCAAACTTGGATTTTTTTTTTTTTTTTTTTTTTTTCTTTGAAGGGAGACAAAACTATTATATTCAGGAGATGGAGATTTGGGCTGCAGAGGATGATAAATTATTCATATATATATATATATATATATATATATATATATATATATATATATATATATATATATATATATATATATATATAACAACAGAGAAAGGAGAAACAAATGAATAAAATAAATATTACCAGTTTTAGCGCCAAAGACTCGCATAGGTGTTTTTATTTCATTTATCTTTATTTTATTTATTATCTGATTCAGTTCAAGAACAAATGTTGCAGTGAGAGGGGGGGTTAGGTCTCACGGTTTCCACACGTGCACATATACGGGAGAAAATCATGCTGTAGTAGTGTGTCAGGGAGTGGGGGGGGGATGGTATTCACATTTTCCACATTGTGCAGTTTTCAGATGCATAAGAAGTTATACGGTACAAAGGGGACGCAGTATACGTGTTGCATTTCTAGTTATTGCAAGAATTAAGAAGAGATATCACGTAACCTGATTTTTTTTTTTTTTACAATAAAAAGTCCTGAAAAGTAGCTTCTGATTGGTGGTTTCATCACACTTATTTTGCACATGTTGACCTATAGTATATTGATAAGTATATAATACACGTCAAGTGTAGTTTACATAATCTATGACTGACATCCGTAGTGACAAGTCTAAAAATAATAAAACTTCAGAGACAAGAAACATATAGGTGGCTAAACAGTCGTGAACTTCATTTCCATTTCAGGGTAAACAAACTTTCCAAAATGCCAAACCATAGGTGAGCGCGATATTCTTTGTAGCTAAAGATCAGTGACGGTGTTGGAGGTGCGGATGCGATGCTAATTCTTTCAGAGGACAATGGCCAGAATGGCGCGCAGGATGGCTGGATGAATGGACAGGTGTACGATACACTGAACAAACACGAACAAGAGGTGTGTACACAGTGGATGTTTTCTGGAGTGTAGTGGATCAAGAAACCACACCAGAGGATCGAGATTTAAAAACGTATTTAAGTCCCTGGGGTTTTGGTGGAGAAACCTTGTGCTCCGTTTCATGAGGCGGAATTAGTGTGATGGAGATTGTAGGCCTGTCCGGTGTGGGGTTGTATTTTCTTCTTCGTCTTCTTCTTCTTCTTCTTCTTCCTCCTCCTTCTCCTTTTGTTACCTGGTGAAGTGTACATGTAATCGCTTGTTGCCTAGTGAAAGTTTTTGTAACTGATATGGTTACTTAATATTGGAGAGAAGGTGGGAAGGAGGTGATAAGGGTGGTGGAGACGAGGACGTAGTGGAGGTTGCGTGAAGGTGAGGCTCAAGATCAAGAGGCTGAGGGGGGGAGACATGGCGATAGTTAGCGGTTATCTGATGGTACGTAGCAACAGCAGCAGTCGGTTTAATGTTAGCACGTTATTCGTACACTCAGGCACATGCTCTCTCTCTCTCTCTCTCTCTCTCTCTCTCTCTCACACACACACACACACACACACACACACACACACACACAAACAAACATACACAGACGAATGCAGTCACTTCTCGCACGCACACACGCACAGTCTAGGCAACAGGAACTTCCTATTAAGTTTACTCATTCAGCAGCACACACACACACACACACACACACACACACACACACACACACACACACACACACACACACACACACACACACACACACACACACGTCTGGTCTTATGATGATAATAATAATAATAATAATAATAGTAATAATAATAATAATCTATCTATCTATCTATTGCCAGACACCATAATCCCGCAAAGGGTGGCCATTTGACACTGAGTTGTTTTACAGGGAGGGGCACCAACCCTCCACCAACCCACTTCTTGACACGTAGGGAGCATGTACCGTTTGGTTATATGGTTACCACCCAGCATTGTAAATGGTTTCTTGGCTTACAGGAAACCATTTGGCTT
Organism: Coenobita brevimanus; assembly: GCF_032717465.1. Lineage (NCBI taxonomy): Eukaryota > Metazoa > Arthropoda > Malacostraca > Decapoda > Coenobitidae > Coenobita > Coenobita brevimanus. The sequence goes on from NC_137051.1 coordinate 1,780,360, forward strand.
GTCACTTAATGTAAAGCCACCTGTAAAGGAAAGAAAAGGAATAAGAAGTGACAGGAAAGATAGGAGAAATAGGAAGAGAAGAGGGCAGGCACAGAAAAAGAATGATAAAAGCTAAGGAAGTAGGCAGCACTACATCAAGTGAGTGGATGAAGGCCGCCACCAGCTACCACAAATAATAATAATAATAATATACAGTGTGGTGATTAATTTCCTGTCAGTGCAGGGAGGTGATATGGAATATATTTTCTGTAAACTGCAGTAGTATTATGTGGTGCATGTGTTCAGTGAGTGCTCTCTCTCTCTCTCTCTCTCTCCTGACCTACCTTTGTGCCGCCCTGCCTATCGTTAAGGTCATCTGGATTGCTTTGAAACGCACACATTTTTTTTGTTTCTATCAAGCACATTCCTGCCTACTCTTCCGCATCACAGGTGAGAGTACAGTAGGCTCAGGTGTAGGCAGGTGCTAATTATTAACCTGTTTAGCACCGTGGAGCATTTATATCATTTTTTCAGTGTCAGTTTCATGTCAGGGAACGATTTTATTCAGCTTAAGTGGAGGATTTTCACAGCTATGGGATTTAGAATTAAAAAAAAAAATAAAACAGCAAAAATAACAAAATAAAAAATAACAAAATTGCAAATAACAAAATTACAAATAAAAATATCAAAATAGCAATTGATGATAACAACAAATAAAAATACCAAAAAATAAATAAAAATAAACAAAATAGCAAATAGAGAAAATAACAAATAGATAATAAAATAGCAAATAAAAATAACAAAAAAGCAAATAGAAATAACAAAATAACATATAAAAGTAACAAAAGAGCAAATAGAAATAAATTAAATAACAAAATAACAAATTAAGCTAACAAAAAGGTTTAGATTTAGTATTTTGCAGTGAAACACTTAAGGATACTTTCTATTTCCTCTTTCTATAATAAAATTCTCTCTCTCTCTCTCTCTCTCTCTCTCTCTCTCTCTCTCTCTCTCTCTCTCTCTCTCTCTCTCTCTCTCTCTTACATAAAATATTTAGCCGGTTATTGAAGGCTTGAGGCTTGAACAGCATCATGAATCCCATAACGTTCTTTTTTTCTTTTTTTATCCACTAGACAATCGCCCCTTTGCTATGAAGGCTTTTATATACTTCGTTTACTCTAACCTGGCCTAAAATTGCCGTCTGCCCATCTTTAATGCTGAGTTGTTACATTTAATACAGAATATGATACTAGCCACGAAAAAAAAGAAAAAGAATACGTGTTGTGGAGAGGATGAAGAGCCGTAGTATTGTCTTTTGTTGTCACTGAACTATGTGGAATGTTACATGCGGGTGAAGATCTAGGCCATGTCAAGGTAAACAGGATATTGTAGTCAAGGGAAAGAGTATATAGTAGTCAAGGTAAAGAGGATATAATAGTCAAGGTAAAGAGGATATTGTAGTCAAGGTAATGAGGATATTGTAATCAAGGTAAAGAAAGTATGGTAGTTAGGGAGGTAATGATGGATCTGTCTAACCACTTAAGATTGAAAAGTCTCCCCTAAGTCAAATCTTTGGTAGTAGCAAAAATAAAATCGAGAACGCATCATCGGACTGAAAGGGTAGATGACTCAGAGCCTATAATTACGTCATAGGGCACCTAACCTCACCTAGCCCACCCTGCAGCTCACCTAACCCACCTAGCAACCCACCTAACTCACCCAGCAACCCACCTAACCCACCCTACATTTTACCAGATCTTTAGTTAACCCCTCTCACTCATCACACCGTTTACGTTAATTGAGAACAAATTAAGCTATCAGCCCCTCTTCACGTGTACTACCTCGCTTCACCCACGCTGCGTTCAGTCATATCACTGGGCTGCTCCACTCGCATGTCATCCCACGCACTTTTATTTCAAGTTATTTTTGAATGAGGGCATAATATGTGAGACCCCCCCCCCACCCTCCCTGTACACGTGTCGCCACAGTGGAAATACAGACACGATACTCTTTTTACTCTAACTCGGGCTAAAATTGCCATCTCTCCATCATGAATGCTGAGTTGTAAGAATGCATTAGCACTAGAATACGGTGTTTGTCATGAAGTTCTGTGGAAAGGAGTTAGAGCTGTAGTGTCGTCTTTTTCTGCCACTGAGGGATGTGAAATATGTTGCAAAAGGACGACAATCTGGGCCAAGTTAGAGTAAAAACAGACTAACAGCTTCAGTAAAATATGCAATAAAGTGAGGGTCATCAGTAATGGACAAGAGACATGAAGAATAAGTCGACATCAGAGGCTTTATTACAGACAATGAAATAAAGTGGTTGTGAGTAAGTGTATATATGAAAACCCTGTATATGTATCGCTACCAGGCAAAGCTTCAGCATATAAATAATAAGAAAGTAAAGCTCATCAATAATATAACCCACAAAATATAGGGACAATTGTGAGCGTAAGGAGGCGTATTTTCAGCCTCTTCACACCTCACTTCACCTACACTTCATTAGACCCTTTTGCCACTTCATTCACACCTCTCCTCACCCTTCGTCACTTTGTTGTAAGTTTGGTATAAATTTGTGTACCTGACTTCTTAAGTATCGATACGCCCAGTGTTATAACTCCCTTGGGTGAGGAATGATTTTGTGTTTTGGGAGTTTATTTATTTATTTATTTTGCGAAGATGTGTTGGTAGTCATATTGAACAGGAGGTTGGGGTTATACTGGTTAGGGGGTTGGGTTATAGTGAATAGGGGGTTGGGGTTATACTGAAAAGGTGGTGGAGGTATACTGAAAAGGTGGTGGGGGTATACTGAATAGGGGGTTGGGGTTATACTGAATAGGGGGTTGGGGTTATACTGAATAGGGGGTTGGGGTTATACTAAATAGGGGGTTGGGGTTATACTGAATAGGGGGTGGGGGTATACTGAAATGATGGTGGAGTTATACTGAATAGGGGGTTGGGGTTATACTGAATAGGGGGTGGGGGTATACTGAAAAGGGAGTTGGAGTTATAATGAGGTTATAGTTGGCTTCTTTCACCTGTATTAAATCCCTAACCCCCAAGCACAGGTGATGGCCAAGACGGGAAACTTGAGTAGAAACCAAGGAGACTCATTCTTATCCACAACCAAGTCCCACCGCATCTCACGCACCCACGACCGAGTATTCAGGTTGTGAAATTAACCCAGTTCCCTTAGATGAAAGAAATTGATTTGTGGTTTGGAAAGGAGCGACGGTGGCTGGTTGGGTAGCGCATGGTAACTCCTTCGCTTGTACAGTATTCTCGTCGTCTCTTCCTTAGCGATTTTTTGTACGTTATTTATGCAGAAGTTGGCGATATTGGATGGATTTACGTAACGCCTTCCATAGCGATTATTAGAATAGATGGTTAATATCCTTTTGTACGTTATTTATTTGGAAGGATGTGTGTAATTAATATAGGACGGTAAAGTGTAATAAGCAAAATAAAGTTCATAGGAAAAGGTGTTAGGGAGCTTCCTCAGTCGACGAGAATACGCGTCCATGTCCACGTGTCCAGAGGCTGATGAAGGACCCCGCAGCCGTGATGGACATTCCTTTTATCAGTTCATCTGACGAACTGGGATCACTCGAAAACTAAATCGTGAGAATCTCCATGGTTACTATGACTCTCTCTCTCTTACTAACCGGTTTCCGTCCTTTTGCAGTTTATTTCACGTAGCTCAGTGGCAGAAAAGACCATGCAGTCACTCTACGTCCTGTTCATAACATTCCTTCGCGATATCTTTATTGTCTGATTTCTTATTCTGCCGTCTTTGTTGGAAAAAAATGGTATACCAGTTTTTATTTATGCGCGTGGCCTTGTCAAGAAGAAAAAAAAAAATGAGTTTGAAGGGGGAAGAAAGGAAAAAGAGACATGATTTTGAAGTTGATGTGTTGGAGTGTAACTTGTGATTTTACCGAGGGTCGTTAGGTTTTGCAATTATGCGGAAACGAGAATTATGGGCATGATACTCCTCTCTCTCTCTCTCTCACACACACACATACACACACACATACACACACACACACACACACACACACACACACACACACACAGTATTCCCCCTCTTCCGCAGTCCAGACATGATAATAACCTAGATCAAATAACGAATCAAGAATAAAAGAGGATCATTTTACCGTGTGTGTGTGTGTGTGTGTGTGTGTGTGTGTGTGTGTGTGTGTGTGGTATGGGAAGAGTGACATGATGTGTGTGTGTGTGTGTGTGTGTGTGTGTGTAGAGTGACATGATTTAGTCCCCTATGATTGTTACGTCATCTCCGTGTTAACCGCATCCCTTTTATTTTAGTCATTTATTCATTTATTCGCGTAATTATCTGTACACACACATCATGTACTACTAATTACCTGTACATTTATTGCTTTATGTCTGGTGATAGTCAAGTTTGAGTAGTTATAAATTGTAAAGCAGTTAATATTGACACGGATAGCATTCCTTACACTAGATTTAAACGCATGGTCAGTATGGATTATTATTTAGCCTGTTATTATTATTATTATTATTATTATTATTGTGGTGGTGGTGGTGGTGCTTTTATTCTTACGGATGACTCGCCTACTTTTTAGTTTGACTTTTTCATATACGCTTGTGTCATAACATTTGCATGGACCAGAATGTTTAAAGGCAATTTTATTTAGGTTTGTGATTTGTATTTCAGTTTCTGGACTTATTTTCACGATTGTCACAAAAAGGATGTTCGGCTGAAATGTGCTGGTGCAAATAATAAAACATCTACCATTAGACTTTTAATTTGCCTTGTCCTTGGGTGTTTTTTGTGTGGTGTGTACCCTCGCCCTTTCCCTCATTGAAGGTGAGGTACTGAAGACGTCCGCAGGGTCACTTTATTATGTAAGGTTGAACCACTTCCCAGCACCCACTCCAGCTGGGCTCCTTGTTGCCATGAGGTCATTTATCGCTCATTCACGATGCCACGTTAAGGGATCAATAGCAACTTGAACGATAAGTCCTGCAGCGAAACTTTTGCAAGGAGCATCACGCCACATCGAGGCAACCCGACCGGTGATTGGTGGAGCGGGGGCTGAGGTGTGACGTCACGGCGACACGGTCTCCCATTGGCTCACCCGCCGTGGTCCCACCTCGGCCCAGACCCGCGCTGGAAATTGGTGTTGGAGGAAATTATAAAGAGAGAGACACATCTGCTCGGCCAGTGTGAAGGTGAACATCGCTGGGATTACAGTTCCGCCAAGGTGTAGACTGGGACAGTTGTAGTGGTGACAAGTTAAGCAAGTTTGGAAACAGCCTACTGTGTTTAAATTACACTGTAAGTACTCGAATTAGTGTGCAAGTGTTTTCATATTAAAATCTGTCTGGTGGAACTACAGTATGGTGTATTTATGCATGTGTTGTATCCTCCTAGCTCTATTTATTATTAATGGTAATTGGAAACAAAGCACTAGTTTTCCAGTGTTTTGGCAGTACATTTACCGTCAGTAGTGTATTAAGCAGGTATTTAGGATTGGCCTGTGGCAGGAAAACAAGTTATTCACTAGTCTCGGATCAGATTGGTGGAAGCCTTGTAGGAATTATAAGTGGGATATATGAAGTCATGCTGTAGTTAATATACTGTACAGAATATTTGAATAAGAAAAAGTGCGAGTCCTAAAGCATGTAGGCTGTTAAATATGTAGCAGTTACTGAGCTGTAGGGGTTTTCAGTGTGGTTTATTGATGTTCATATGATAGTTTTGAAGTGTGAAGGGGTGTCATCGGTTCCTTCCTTGGTTAGTTAATGTAATTGATATATTTTTATCTTGTGATGCAGCTTAGAGTAGCAGTTGATGCTCTTTTGAATAACATGATAGTAGTGTATATTTTTAGTTATTTGGTAGTGATTTTACCGTGATGTGAAAGTTTTGGGTGTATTTCGTGTGTTACTGTGTTGTGAAAGTTTTGTCATTCTTTTTTATATGCTGTAGTGCAATAGTGATATGTAATTTATATACTTTCCTCTTTATATGTGGAAATGCAGTTCAATTCATTTGCATATTTGCTGTATACTGTGAGTAGTATGTGATGTATTTATTCATTAATTTCAGTGTGAGAATTAAAAGTAACGATGCCGGCCTACGCAGAAACAGTTGTCTCCTCCAAACCGCCACACCGCGTCATCTCCCAACTCTCACCGCCGCACAAGGTAAATCTATTTATCTATCTATTGCCAGACGCCATAATCCCGTAAGGGGTGGCCACTTGACTCTGAGTTGTTTTACGGGGAGGGGCACTAACCCTCCACCAACCCACTTGTTGACACTTAGGGAGCAACAAGGTAAATGCTTTGTTTTATTTGATTCTCTCTCTCTCTCTCTCTCTCTCTCTCTCTCTCTCTCTTTCTCTTTCTCTCTCTCTCTCTCGTGTAATTCATATTTTCCTCAATTTTTTTTCCTTCCCGCTTGTGTGGCTTTGCACTTTTTTCCAGGAAGTTAGTCGTAATTCAAAATATGTTGAATAATCTCGGGAAGAATGCACAAAATTAAGAGGGGATTATATGCTAGAATTTGAGGATTTCCGGTTTTGAGCATTTCTCTCTCTCTCTCTCTCTCTCTCTCTCTCTCTCTCTCTCTCTCTCTCTCTCTCTGTTGCAGCGGCCCCACCCAGCAACCAATTGGGCTTTTCCCTTTACACACACACACACACACACACACACACACACACACACACCTATTGATTGTGTTTAAGAAGTTTCTAGTATGCGACCTATGTAGTGTAGGATATGGCAGCTTAACAGTATATTGAGCTGTTGACAAAGTGATGTTAATCGATGCAGTTTGACTATCTATCAACGTGTTATTAGTGAGCTATATGAAGCGTTATAACTCTGCACTTGAGTTTTCGTGAAATGTATAGAGGTAAAGTTTTGTAAATGCATTGTTTCATTTTCACACGGGTAAGCAATCAGAGGAGAGTTGGGTTTTAGCTGCCCACGGGTAAATTATAGCTGTGAAGTTGGATTAGGCTGGTATATACAAGTTTAATATGTGGAAAACGATATTGGGCTTTTCATTTTAACTTAAACTCGATGTTTGTCCCCTTGCAATTTATTTCACGTGTCCCAGTGGCAATGTGAAGACTGCTACGGTTCAACCTGCTTTCCATAAGATTAGCTCCATATTCTATAGTTAATCTGTTGCAGTATATCAGCATTTGATGGCAGTATTGGGACAAATTAAAGTGCAAATAGTATAGAAATAGTGACTTTGCTAGGACCGACCTGTTGCCAATGTTCAAGCGCCGGTGACATGAAGAGGCGTGACCGTTAAAGAAAACTTGATTTGTAGGGAAACTTTAGTAAACTGAACCTGGAGATAATTGATAGGAAACTCGAGTAGACCAAAAGATTGTCAGAACAGCGGTTAAAAAAAAAAAAAAAAAGTCTTCAAATGGACTGAGGAAGAGAGGTGGTGAAAGGACTGAGGAGGAAGAGCGGCGGTGAAAGTAACAATGACCTCAACATCAACAAGGAAGGAGCTGGGGAGGAAAAGTGATGCACTTATGGAGGATAATGGTAATTGCGAGATGTGGTAAGCTATTAGATTCCCCCCCCCCAAGAAAAAATCCTCCAACAGATTTTTTCATACATGGTTGATGAGGTAGCAGGACAACAGTTGCACAGGAACTTTCAAAAGGGGTATGAAAAAATGCACTAACACCTGAAAAGGCTTGAAAAACGGTAGGAAGAAAACTACAAGGTATGAGATGGTATAAGCTGACCACACACACACACACACACACACACACACACATATGCAAAGTACTATTAAGCAGATCCTCCCCCTTTTTATTTTTAAGCTGTCCCAAAATTTTGAATTGGATACAGCTGGCACACAAACATCTTCACCGCCAATGATGTAGTTATGTATTTTGTCTAATGCAAGTGTATGTGTTCATACTTTCACCGCAGCCAGGTGCTTATTTTTTATTTATTTCTGTTAGGTTTTTTTTTTATAAAGCATTGTAACGCCACCTTGTATTATCATTTTTTTTTTATGCCACACTTCCTCCTCTCTCCTGATAAAAAAGTAACAGGAGTTTTCTTGCAATTCAGTGTTCAGAGTAAAAAAGAAGGGAAAAAATGCGGCAAGAAGTGCAGTGAGGGAAACTCAGATTGTGGTAAATCAAGGTTTTCTCCAAAAGGTACGGTAAAAGAAGTAAGCAGTCATGCAACGCTTTCATGTGCCTTGAGTATTGGGATGGAAGTAAAATAAAGGTTTTAGTGGTGGAAAAGATTTGAAAACTTTATTTTTTTTTCCTGTTACAGCCTGCATACTTGTAAGTTGTACTGTACATTTGTACAACTTGTTATTAACATTGTGCTAGAGTTTATCATGTCATCAGCACTAATACCACAGTGTCTATATGTACTACGGTACCAATAATTGTAACATTAATACGACCCTGCTTCTCCTGCTACCCCTGTCATCTCATTGTTCAGTCTCCTTGGTATTTCTGATGCGATTTTTACCAACTTAAAATAAGTTATATTTCCATATGCCCCTACATTGTCTCCCCCCCCCCCAACTTCCTGATAACTCAATGTATTCACACTAACACCGCTTAAATCAGTGCCCCCCCTCCACTTAAAATCAGCCCCCCCTCCCCATATTTCATTCGGCTCCTCGTCTCCTACCGTTCACTAATGACATGATTCCCCGATTATTCACTATGATCCCTCAATTTTACTCAGCTTCTTTTTATTAGGCAGCGTGAGTGTATTTTCCGTAAGCATTAGACATGAGCCAAATCCACTCCAAGGGGTGATTTTTTTTTTTTTTTTTTTTTTTTTTTTTTTTTAAATGTGGTAAGGGTGCAGTAACTAATGTTGTTTCACCAAGCTGTACATGAATGTGTAAATTTGATAGTTAATAGTACGCAATACTACAAAGGGCGAGTATCTTGGACTTGTTTCCAGTGCTTGATCAGAGGGGGCAGGAAGTAATCTCACCCTGTCACATGATGAAACAAGTGAAGCCAACGGGTAGCTCGGCTGTCACGTACATTCTGCCTGGCGTTGCTGATTCATGTGTGTTTGTCCATCGTGGAATCTGTAGCAGTGTAGTCTGTGAACCAAGATTGTATACCAAACATTCTGCTTTCAGGGCTGGTAGGAATGCAGTCTGTAACAAGATATCATATACAGTATTATGGGTTATAAATGTTAGCAGTGTTGTAGCTGCACAGTTTTTTTTTTTTTTTTTTTTTTTCACTCCCACCGAGTTGTTACTTTCACATTTCACCCATTCCTTACCTTCGCTCTTCATTAATGCTCAGACCTGACGTAACTCTTCACCAGTTCTCAATCCTCACTTCAACCAGTTACTCATGCTCATTCCTAACACGATGAATCTTCACTAATACTGGTACCTCATACTCAGCCCGCACACTCGCTTTACTCATCCCAAGCCCTCACTTTCACACTTCACTCATTTGCACAGACCTCACTTATACTTCACTCATGCTTGGTCCACAGTTTCACCCTTCAACCATCCTTTCTGTTTATTCAGTTGCCAGTTTTTCATTGTCATTGCATTCTTCACTCAAGCATTTTAGTCTTCATCAATCTTCCTTGTCTCTTCTGCAGGATGATAGGAAGTCTGGGGGTGCCAGTGTGTGCAGGGAGGCAGTGGTGGTGAGTGGTATGTCTGGCCGCTTCCCAGAGAGCTCCAGCGTCGAAGAATTTGCCTCGAACTTGTATGGCGGCGTTGATATGGTCACTGAGGACGATAGACGTTGGACCCCAGGTTAGTGTCTTACCAAGTTCCAACTAATAAGAGAAATAGGATTATGATGGTTGATAACGATTGGTGGTGGTGGTGTCCCCTGTACTATATACAGTACATGTACACTCAGTCCTCTTAAATCGCGGCAATTTGGGTCTGGACCACTGCCGTGATTTATGAATTCCGTGATTTATGAATAATAACTCTTATGTGAAAAATTAATTTGGGTCTGGACTTTGGCTAACTCACCCCCACAGCACCCCACCTACACCTATCTAGGCACCATCAAACACAATCATACAAATTAAGGAATATTCAGTGCATGTATTAAGGGATCTCGCCTTAATCCTATGACGAAATTGCTTAAGTGAATGGAGTGGGGTGGTGTTGGGAAGAACTTACCTCTCAGCACATGTTCATCCCAAACTCTTTCACCAGCTTCGAAAACGTCTCTCCCCTCTCAACACGACAAATGAGCTCCAAACGTTGACTGTACGACAACTGTGGCAGCGTCTTGACACCATACTGCTTAGAGCACTTCATTGGGGTGTTGGGAGGGGCCATGGCAGGTAGGAGGTGGGGGGAAGTTGCACAAAAAAGGCAGGTAACTCTCGTACTCCATGGCGACGGTCTGTAGTGTGCGGACTGGCGGGACAAGAACAACAACAACAACATAGTGGCATTAGTATGCACATATGCCACCAGGGACATGCGGTGATTGGTTGTTGGGTTGCAATTTTCAGTTTGAATGCCGCGGTTTACGGTTCTCCTCGGAGAAGGCCCACTTGGGTGCCTAGATCTGCGATTTTTGTGACTTAACAGTGATTTAAGGTTGCCGGCAGTCTGACGGCCACCAAGCCGTGATTTATGAACACGCGATTTACGAGGATTGAGTGTATAAGATTTGTTCATGGTGTATGATTTGCGTGATGGTGGTGAAATGCAGGATATTGTATTGATCACTGTAATTAATCCTTCACTGATAATGTCGCCTTGATTTCTCACTACTGGTAGACTTTTATTTGGGTAATGGCAGACTTTTAGTAATGCAGAAGATAATGAAATGCAGTACTGTATATATCTTTACTACAGCACTAGACTTCTAATGCTCTATCCTAAGCTGAATAAACATAACTAGCATAGAAAGTTAGTGATGGAAAGTAGTTGGGGAAAGGGATAAAGTAAGGATACAGCTTTAATCATTGCTCGACTCTGAACACTGGGTCTAATGATTTAATTTCATCTTAATAGAATCATTTGGTGTTAGATGGAGTAGAATACAAGATGTTTATTGACCATAAGAGGGTTAATTTATGGATATAGATGCTTAGTCTTGTTTGACTCTCAGCTGAATAAAACTATGGTATTAGCTGGACCATGAGAGTTTTCCTACTTCATCCACCTGCACCAACCACTTGCAGGCATACACGGACTGCCATGTCGCTCTGGGAAGCTGCTAGACCTGAGCTACTTTGACAGCTCATTCTTCGGTGTGTCCCCCCGTCAGGCTCACGCTATGGACCCACAACTGCGGATCTTGCTGGAGCTCACATATGAGGCCATACTTGATGCTGGTAAAGAGGTTGTTGTTGTTGTTAAAGACAGTAGCCCAAATCATCATTATTACCAAGGATGCATTAAAAAAAAAATCAGATTTATTCCTCTACAGTATTGTAGTTGGTACTGTACTGTAAGTGAAGACCCTTGCATCAGTTGTTCATGTAGCAGTGTAACTTTAATGGGAAGTCTTTTAATGTGTAATAATTTTGAAAAGGTTTAAAAATGCAGCATATAACAAGGATTTACTTTTACTTTTTTTTTTTTTTAGGAAAGCCATTTTTCCATAAAGTTGTTTTTCTTACAGTGGCACATTCCACAGTATGCTGCTAAGTTTTCCCAGTTTTAAACTTTATTATTTCTTGTTCTGGATTATACCTTACTCCATCTTTAGGTTGGTAAGTCAGGATGATGATGATGTATAGAGTATCCAGTACAGTCAGGTATATGATCATAATGCATACTCTGTCCAGTAGATATTACAGTATCCTCTCCTGCCCTAGGTCTGAACCCAAGTGAGCTGCGTGGTCGTCGTGTGGGTGTGTACGTCGGAGTGAGCAGCAGTGAGACAGAGGAGGTATGGACATCCGACCCAGCCTCAGTGTCCGGATATGCTCTCACCGGATGCTGCCGCGCCATGCTTGCCAACCGCATTTCCTACACCTTTGACTTAAAGGGTACGGTGGAGGATTTTTTTTTTTTTTCAACACTAGTACAGTGTAAATGTATAAAATGCACTTTTCGTGCATCTGGATCCTGCCTCTTTCCATCCGTAGGAGGGGAAGAAGTCAGGTTTTTTTTGGATTATTTCAGAAATTATGAGTTAACAGAGCTCTGTCCTTTGTTGTCCTTCTTATGAAATTATGGAAATGACTGTAAATTTCATTGCATATGTAAATAATTGCATACCATTGCTAAGTATGACGTTTCAGCTTGCAACACTGCAGACTCATTCATATTCTGTAATCTCATATGCTAGCACAGTATGTATGGACCTTCCTGTTTTGTAAGAGTCTGTATGTCTAGAATATTCTACTATCAGAAAAATACCATGCCATTTCTAACTCTGTGTTCCCACAGGTCCAAGCTTTGCCATCGACACAGCTTGTTCATCTTCAATGATGGCGCTGCAGCAGGCCTGGCAAGCCGTGAGTGAGGGGGAGATAGAGGCGGCCATTGTAGGAGGCACCAACTTGACCTTGAAACCGCAGAACTCCTTGCAGTTCAATGCTCTCAACATGCTTGCAGCTGATGGCAAGTGCAAGTCCTTTGATGCTTCTGGCAATGGGTAGGTACTCTGCATGAGTACTTTGTTGACAATATGGCATATAACATAATGCAGCTTGAAACTGGAATATATGTTCAGTTCTATTATTCCTCCAGTGTCGTAGTCTTGTCACCTCCTGTCAAATTTTTTCTCATCCAGAGAAGCCTGGGTCGACAGCAACATGTTCATGAAAATATTGTGAAAATTCTTCAGATGTGTTCTGTTCATCAGGTATGTCAGGAGTGAGGCAGCAGTGGTCATACTACTGCAGCGTGGGTGTGAAGCCCGGAGAGTGTATGCTGACCTGGTACACGCCCGTGCCAACACAGATGGCCACAAGGCGGAGGGTGTTACCTTCCCCTCTGGTGCCGTACAGAGGCAGCTTCTAGAAGAAGTGTATGCCAGCTCAGGAGTCTCTCCCCAACAAGTTTCATATGTTGAGGCTCATGGCACTGGCACCAAGGTCAGTGAACAATTTTCAAAGTACCGTTTTTGTGTGCATACAAGCACTCTAGCCTCCATAATTTGAGAAACACGATAAATTCAAGTTACTGTTACTGTATGTGTTTCATAAATTCAAAAGCTTCCTTATAACATATACTGTATGTGTATATATATATATATGTATATATATTTGCACACTGGTATATAATATATAGTGAATGATTAGCATTTACATACAGTATATGTACCTTATACTGACATTCTGATAGTTTTTAAGCATATTTTGTTTGGTTCATTCTTGTTTCCTTTTGGCACTTACTACTTTTTCAGCCATTGTCTAGACTGTTTACATTTTATGCTGAACTGTAGGTGTTTAATACTGTTTATGTATGTATGATGCATAGGCTGGTGACCCCCAAGAGGTTGGAGCTTTAGCAGAAGTGTTTTGCTCTGGTCGCTCCTCGCCACTGCTCATGGGTTCTGTGAAGTCCAACATGGGACACTCTGAGCCAGCTTCAGGCCTCTGCTCTATTGTTAAGGTAAAGGAACAGTAGAGTTGTATCGAGATCTTGTAGACTTCAGTGCTAACAGAAATATATATATATATTTTCTTAATTGGACACTGGTTATAATGTCGTAATGGAAAGTAGAGCCATTTAAAAAAAATTTCACTCTTAGCTTCACCTTCTTATTCCAGATGGCTGTACAATTTTGACTGACTGGCATTCTTGTTTATGTCACAGGTGCTGCTTGCCATGCAGCGGAAGGAACTGCCTGGGAACCTGCACTTTTCCACACCCAACCCTGAGATCCCAGCACTCCTTGATGGCAGAATAAAGGTAGACCATGGTTTTGACTCTTGGGACTTGAAGACAAATATGAAATATATTGTGCCTGTACACATAATCAGAGAAAGGGATAAATAATCCATCATCCATTCCTACATTGCCCCATGAGGAGCGTAGGAGCCCGGGGCTAGGCAGTTGGTCCCGACATTGAAGATGAGAGTGAAGGATATATACAGTAATCATAGACTTACTTTTATATTGTTCAGCTTTAGGGTTTATGTAAAACCTAGAGAATTAGAGGTTTAAGTTAATTAATGTAGATCTTTGGGACTCAGTTGTGTAATGGTTACTTCATGTATGGGGAATACTGGAAATATTCTGGTTTTACAGATTATCCACTGACTGCTGATCAGTTCATTTTGTAATTTATCAGGTTGTGAGTGAGAATACCCATTGGCCAGGAGGATATGCCGCTGTTAACAGCTTTGGCTTTGGTGGAGCCAATGTCCATGTTCTTCTTCGCTCCCCCGGCACTCTTTCCACACCCCAAGTCCCGTCTCCTGGTCCCACTCATGTCCTCATCCCCTCAGTGCAAAGTAGTAGTCCACTTTCCAATGGCAGCACAAATGAAGTTCAATCAACATGCAATATATCCTTTGATAAAGTGGAAAAGGATGCCACTGACAGCCTCAATGCAAGCAACACCCATGACAACATGCCGAGGCTGGTGGTGGGAGCAGGACGCACTGAGGAGGGAGTGACTACCCTGCTGGAGGGTGTGAGGGAGAAGGGCACACCAGCTCTCTACTCTCTGTTGGACAAACTCTCAGACATGCCGACCAACTCGCATCCCTGCCGAGGATTCACTGTCGTCAACTCTGGGAAGAATGTTGTTCAGGTAAAATATCATAATGAAGTTGTAATGTCATTAAGTTGTTTAAAGGTGATTTACAATAAAGAACTTAAAAATAAGAGCCACTTAATGCATATCATATGATCTTCTGCTGGTAGGAGATGGTTCTACTCCTTACAGTACCATATGTTCAGTGTGTGCAGGGTAATTGGCATTTCCCATTTATTTCCCATTTGATAGTTTAAGAATGCTTGAGAGTATCATATTGTGCAGGTAAGTACAGTATATCTACACACTGTATTGTTAAAAAATTGCTTCCTACCACTCCACTAGACTTCAGAAGTTTCCCCGACCCCACGTCCTCTTTGGTTGGTGTTCTCTGGCATGGGATCTCAGTGGACGGGGTGCGGTGGTGCCCTGATGCAACTGCCTGTGTTTGCTGCGGCCATGAGGAGGTGCCACACTGCCCTAAAGCCTCTAGGGCTGGACCTGATGGACGTACTAACCAGCCAGGACCCAGCTGCCATGGCATCCACTATTGCCAGCTTCTCAACCATTGCTGCCATGCAGGTAACGCCTATCTTTTATTAATTCATAAAATCTGAGGATGTAATGTTTATGCTATCCAGCTTCAGAGAGACCTCTTGTATTGTCGGGAAATGAAGGTTATACTGGTATTTAATCTTCAGAGGAGAGAGAGAGAGAAAAAAAAAAAGGGAGCAGAGTAAAACTGATGATTGGAAGAATAAAATTAGTTATTGCATACTGTGTAAATTCTACATATACAGCATGTGATAGGCAGTTGAAGAAAATATGAATCATTAAATAGTGACCCTAGTAGTCTGATGCTTTAATTTAGGGTATGCAAAATAAAATGTATGTGCAGTTGGAAAATTCATACCAGTATTAAGAATATATGGAGTGGATGGGAAATTGTTGAATGCTGTGAAGAGTATGTACAAAGGAGCTAGGGCTATGGTGCCATGGATGGTGAGCTGAGTGAGTTCTTTGATCTCAATGTGGGACTGAAACAGGGTTGTGTGATGTCTCCATGGCTGTTTAATATATACATGGATGGGGTTGTAAAGGAGGTGCAGGGTAGGGCAGTGGATGTGGGGGTGGCTCTAATGAATGAGGGTGAGATTTGGAAGATTCCATTGTTGCTGTTTGCTGATGATACAGTATTGTTGAGTGAAGATGAATGGGAATTGCAAGGTTTGGTGAATGAATTTGGGACAGTGTGTAGGAGGAGGAAGCTAAAAGTTAATGTAAACAAAAGTAAAGTTATGGTGTTTGAGAGGAATGAAGTCACAGAATGTACAGTGAGGTTGGATGGTGAGGATATGGAGAGTGTGAGTGCATTCAAGTACTTGGGTAGTGTGATGAGTAAGGATGGAACTTTGGGGGATGAAGTGCGTGAAAGGGTACGGCAGAGAAGGAAGGTTGTTGGTTCACTGAAAGCAGTGATGAGAAATAGAGAGGTGAGTATGGAAGTTAAGAAGTCACTGCATGATAGTATTGTGATCCCTACCCTGACATATGGAAGCGAGGCGTGGACCTTGCAAGAGGGGAACATGTCAAGAGTGAGAGCAGTGGAAATGAGTTACTTGAGAGGAGCATGTGGAGTGACATGGAGGGAAAGGTTGACAAATGAAGAAGTGAAGGAACGTTGTGGGGTGGATGTGGCCGTGGTTGAGTAGATAAGGAGAAATACACTGAGGTGGTTTGGACGTGTGGAGAGAATGGAGAATGAAAGACTGACTAAGAGGGTGTATGTAGGTGAGGTGGAGGGAGTGAGAGGGAGGGGTAGGCCGAGGATGAGGTGGAGGGATGGAGTTGAGAGGTATATGAGGGAGGGGGGGGTGAGTTGAGGGGAGGGTAGTCAAATGGTGGGTGACAGAAACTTGGAGACGTTTTGTCTGTGGCCACCCTTTGTGGGATTAGGGCGTCGGGCTGTGGATAGATAGATAGATAATGTGTAGTATGTTTGAAATATGATACACTTTACTATAATTAATCTCGGGTAATGAGAAAAAGGTACCTAGTATATTAATTTGAAAACATTAATGCTTTAATGAGCATTTTGTCATTACACTACTCTCATTTACCATTTTTAGTGCACATAGTAAATATATTTTGTCAGGTTGGTCTTGTTGATGTGCTAAGAAGCATAGGAGTGCAAGAAGTGTCCGGACTGGTGGGTCACAGTGTGGGTGAACTGGGTTGTGCGTATGCTGACGGTGCCCTGACAGCAGAACAGATAGTACAAGCTGCATACTGGCGAGGCCGTGCCGTGCAGGAAGCTACCCTGCCACCAGGAGCTATGGCAGCTGTTGGTAAGTATTGTACAATCATTTGCAATGTTGGGCATCATTAACCATGAACAGTACTTGTATATTAAAAAACACCATATGTATTGTACAGTTTTCTCATTGAAAACGGTGGGAAGACAATGTATTGGGATATGCAGGTTTGCTTTTACTTTTTGGAATTAGTAATGGTTTGCCTATATTACTCTTTTTATTAGAAATGCTTTTGTTAGAGTGAATTGCATTAGAAATTATACATAGTGATACAGTAGGACTCATGGATATTTTATTACTTGTGTAGTAGCATGCCTTTGTGTTGTGCAGTAGGGGTAAGATGCATTTATATGTTCATCAGTCTCTTTGTTTTTCAGGGCTTAGTGCAACTGAGGCTGAAAAGTGGTGTAAAGATGGCATGATTGTGGCATGTCATAATGGGCATGACTCTGTGACACTGTCTGGACCCAAGGCAGCCATGGAGGAGGTGTCTGAGCAGCTTACAAGTCAGGGTGTGTTTTGCCGGGCTGTCAGGTCTGAGGGGATTGCCTTCCACCACCCCTCCCTCAGGGCTGCTGCACCACGCCTCCTACAGGAGCTTACAAAGGTCAGCTTAATGTCTTAGCACTTTACAAGCCTGGATTAGGTTTTATCTTGGTAAAGTGGGTTTTTAGCTTTACTTGGTACAGTGTTTAAGGTTAGAAATAGGTAAAGTAATGGAGTTCTGTTTATTTTAATGCTGTGCTGCTTATTTTATGTATATTTTAAGTTTGTTATTTGGTTAATACTGTACTATACTTACCTGTATCACTTGTTGAGAGTAAATATTATCATTACAGTACAGTATGTTGAGCAAAATTGCATGCTTTTCTGACCACTTCACTGTGGGAGGCCAGATAGAATGAAGATGTGATTATTCTGGAGTTAAAGGAATGATTAGAATGTGGAATTTGTACAGATTATCCCAGTGTCGCATCAGAGGTCCCAGCGTTGGGTGAGCACGTCGGTACCGGAGAGTGAGTGGGGGACGCCTCAAAGTGCTACTGCCTCACCCCACTACCTCGTCAACAACCTACTCTCTCCTGGTTAGTATCGATGGTTTTCCATATTTGTTTTGACTTTTGTTTAGTTGTCATTGTTTCTGGGTTTTTACTCATATAATTTGCATCACCTTGTCTTCTTTTAGTTATGTCTTTTATTGATGGGTTTCTACTAGTGTAATTCCTTGACTTAACCTTGTCTTTCAGTAGGTTATTGCTGTGGTAATGTTCAGAAGTTTTTGTTAGTGTTAAAAGGATTTTTTTTTTTTCTTTTTCCTACCTGTCATTTTTGTTGCCAGTAATGTCATGTTTGTCTTTTTTTTACACTTTAAGATTGCACAATAAGGTTTCATATAAAGCAGTTTAGGCTGTCCTTGGTTTATATGGTTAGTCCAGTTGGTTAATTGTTTAAAGTAAAACTGCAGTTATTGGTTTAAACTGATTGAGCATTAAGTCATGGTGGAGCACATTCTTGCTTTATTACTGAGTGCATGAGGTATTGTTCCACTTTTGGATAACATTCTACCGGAACTGAGAACAATATGCATGATAACTGTAACTGAGTACAAGTTGGTTAAGTTAAATTGTCATCTGGACTTTCAGTTCTGTTTGTGGAGGCTCTTAGCAAGATTCCTGAGGGTGCTATTGCATTGGAGGTGTCCCCCCATGGTCTGCTTCAGGCTGTGCTGCGCCGCTCATTCCCTACCGTCACACCCATCCCTCTAATGAGGAAAGAAGCCACCTCGACCATTGGCCACTTCTTGGAGGCACTGGGAAAGTAAGTGCTGTGCTTGATTCTGTTGAAATATGTATTGTATCAGCAGTTATCATAGTTCTGGTTGTCTCCTTTTTTATGTTCACATCAGCTTTTATGCTTACAGCATATTATAGAATAATTGCTACTTAGAATGTCATAGCTATTTGTAAAGCAGAGGTGCCAGTTTTCACTGATTTGCAGTATAAGTTGTATGAAAAAATTTTTATTGTAAAATGGTATAGTGTAAAAGTTGGTAATGGTTGTTTACAGGTTGTACATGGCTGGTGTTAGTGTGGATGTTAGTGCATTGTACCCTCCAGTCATGTTCCCAGTACCATCCTCCACACCATCCATTGCCAGCCTTCTCAGGTAACTCTACTAACAATGTGTAGTGAGTGTGCATCATTCATTGCTTGCCATTTGTTTCTTTGTATTATCAATAGGTATGACAAGAATACTTAAATGTTACCAGACTTGTATAGATATGTGAATCTGAGTGCAATGTGCCACAGGTGGAATCACAACCAGGAGTGGGACGTGGCAAAATTCAGCAGTGGGGGATCAGGTGGGCCAGAGTACCAGGTGAAAGTGGCCCTCGACTCCGATACCTACAGCTACCTTGAGGGTCATAAAATTGATGGTCGTGTACTTGTACCAGCCACTGGATACATGGTAAGAAAAATAAGTGTGAAAGTTTGCATATTTTTACATAAGTTGCAAAGTACAGTCAGTGAATATCTTCCAGCTTGCATGAATGAAATGGCTAACCCTCTGACCCATCACGTTAGGTGTTCGCGTGGCAGGCAGTGTGTCGTCTGCAAGGAACATCATGGCAGGAGACCCCAGTTACCTTTCTGGATGTGAAGCTGCACCAGGCCACTGTCCTGTCCACAACACCTGGTTCCTCCACCACACTGACTGTCAGAGTCCTCCTGGCCAAGGGAGAGTTTGAGGTATGTGGTCATTGCTGATGAGGTTTGTTAGGGAAAAAAATTATAACCCCTTCCATGGAATCTCTTTTTTTGCTTTATTCTGTTTTGCTTCTCTTAGCCAAGGGAGAGTTTAAGGTTTATGGGTAAGTTAAGGGAAACAATTAATCCTCTTTACTATGGTGATGCCTTTTCACTTGCATTACTTTGCAGAGAGAGAGCATGAGATGGGTAGTGATTCACTGGGGTTTGTGTTGAAGTTAGGGAAAAATGTGACTCCTTGTCAATATTCCTGCTATCCCAGATACTTTAACTCTTCTAAAATTTTATTTTTTTAAATTTATTTATTTTTTTTTTTCTGAGCTGCAAACCTTGTGAGGCACAATGGCTTGCATGGGCCAAGGTGCAAACCTTGTGTAGGTACAATTTAAATTGGTTTTAAAACGGCTTTGGGGAGGAAAACGACCTCAAAGAATCAACCCAGTGGGGGTTAATGGGAGAAGCTACATGGTTTTTGTAAGCTCTTTTTCTTCCTTTCAGAAGTCTTCCCAAGGTGCTTTAATGTCTGGAGATAGCAAGAATAAAAATAAAAATTCATCCTTTGGTTGAAGGTTTAAAAAGAAAAATTGATAAGCCCTGATGCCTTTGCCCAGAATCTGACACATTAAAAAAAAAAAAAAAAAAGTGTGTGTGTGTGTGTTTTAAGTTTCTCATTTGGAGGACATAAAGGCTCTTGCATCTCCAGTCCTTTGACCGCCTGGATTTCTCTTGACTGAAATTCATCTGGTGTTGGATTAAATGAAATCCAGTGATGTAGCAGTGAAAGAATTACTCAAGGTAGTTCTGGAAGGCTTTGCAGCTTAGACTTCTTTCAGTTAAGTGAAATCATGTGGCGTTATGGATGCCTAAGTGCAGAATCCAGAGTGAAAGGGTTAAAAGCAGCATCTTGTTTTACACTTGCTGCAAAAATCACTACTGACATACATCTGGTATCTAAGGTTGTGGTTAGTGATACTGTGGCTGCCTCTGGACGCATCCATGTTGGGGCAGACCAGGGTGGGGATCACGTGACCTCACAGCTGCAGACTGAAGTTGTCCACTCCTCCACAATGCAACTAGCTCAGAAGGATGTGTATAGAGAGCTGCGTCTGAGGGGATATCACTATGGGAGTGTCTTCAAAGGCATCACCAGTGCTGACCTTGATGGTAAGTTTAGGATATGTAGATATTTGCATTAAGCACAACTATCACCCAACTTTAAATTTTCATTTGTTCAAATTGTGAAATTTGGGCAAATATACTATAGTAAATGTTCCCCTGAATTTTAGGTACTGGTAGTGACTGCGCTGTGGTCTTTGCTTAGCAGTAGAACTGGATGATAAACTTTACATGCATACTTATGAGAATCTGGAATATTGAGTAAATGAATTTTCACTTTTTGTTACTGTACTGTACTTTTTTTATCATTGCTTGTAGAGCCTTCCTCATTCCATCCACATGTGGGAAATGAGGTCAGGATGAAGTATGCTGATTTTTAAATTCAAACCCCCAAACTTGTCTTGTAGGCACTGAGGGTAAGGTGATGTGGCAGGACAACTGGATAGCCCTGCTGGACACAATGTTGCAGTTCTCTTTAATTGGAGCGAAGCAGCGCTCCCTCATGCTGCCCACCAGGATCCGCAGGGTGGCTGTACACCCTGCACACTTCCATGCTAATGTTATCCACGAGGATGATACCAGGACAGTGAAGGTTAGTCTGCTCCAGGAATAAGTACAGTGTACTCTGTGAATGATTTAGGGATAGCATAATTTTAATAGATTTTTCTTTTTATGTCAAAGATGTGTTCCAGAATATCAGCTATTTTCTTACAATTTGTACAGTATAGTAATTTGGGAAACTGGGAAATTACCTTTATACAGGGTAGCTGTGAAGCTTAGACATTTTTTGGTTACTGTGATCATAATGGGAAAAAAAGGACAATATACAGTACAGATATATAAATTTGTTATTGCTCCCACCATCCACTCACTCGATTTAGTGCTGCTCTTGGGTGTCTGCCCTGTCTTCTCCTTCCTTTACTTCCATCTTCTATCTTTCTTTCCTTCATTCTTTCCTCGTCATTCTGCCTATGTGTGACTTTACACTACCTCTTCTGTCTTTCGTTCCTTCATTCTTTCCTCTTCCTTCTGCCTATGGGTGACTCTGCACTGAGTGACAAGCCAAATG
Organism: Coenobita brevimanus; assembly: GCF_032717465.1. Lineage (NCBI taxonomy): Eukaryota > Metazoa > Arthropoda > Malacostraca > Decapoda > Coenobitidae > Coenobita > Coenobita brevimanus. Next base: position 1,802,278 of record NC_137051.1, read on the forward strand.
GTTTCCTGTACACCAGGAAACCATTTACTATGCTGGGTGGTAACCATGTAACCAAATTTTGGTGCCTGGTGGTTTAGTGGGTAATTATTGTGCTCCAATCAGATTGAGCCAATGAAGATTTATATCCAAGGGGTGGTTGGGGTTTATTGCTCACGTATTGCCACTCAGGGATGAGTGAGGTTGGTCACACTCATCTTAAATGTTGGGACCAACTGCATAGCCCCGGGCTCCTATGCTCCTCATGGGGCAACGTAGGAGTGGATGATGGATGGATGGATTGCTCATGTAATGCCACTTAGGGTTGAGTGGGGCAGGTCACTCTCATCTTAAATGTCAGGACCAACTTGCCTAGCCCCAGGTTCCTATGCTCCTCATGGGGCAACATAGGATTTGATGATGTACTGATGGATGGATAATATTTTCTAGCTATCACCAAATGATTGTATATAAAGTAGTTCATAGACCATTTACATTAATAGTGTACATTAAGTTGAATACAGAGACATTATATTGGCTCTTGATGAGAGAATATTCCTTTGCCTAGAAGTCTCGGTTGTACTGAAGGGGTTAAGCTGATGTATTGGTGCAGTAAAAATGTTGTTTTGCTGTACCAACTTTTTTCATGAATTAAAGTAGTTTTGTCATCAGTGATATTTAAATGTATGTTGTAGAGGACTTTGAGTAAGGATAAGTGAATAATGTTGAAAATGGGTCAGGATGAGGTTGATAATTGTAATGCAATAAAAGTTCATAATAAAAAAATCTTGCCATCAGGTGGAGCACAACCCACGCATTGGTGTGACCCGATGCCAGGGTGTTGTCATCCAGGGTCTGAAGGCCACATTAGCACCCAGGAGACCAACCCAAGACCAGCCACTGCTGGAGACCTACCAGGTGGTGCCACTGAAACTGACTGCTGACCACCCTATGGCCTCCTGTCTCACCAAAGAGACAGCCCTGGGGGTGCTGCTGGACCTGGTACTGGAGAATGCATTGACCACCCGGCTGAAGGTGGTGGAGAGGGCAGATGATGAACTTCCTGTTGACTCTATCCTGGCACAGAAAATCATGAGTATTTCTGCCACCAGACCCCAGCTCATGGTTAGAATTATAATTCTTAATTGAATTTCTGGTACACATAATGAGAATGGTTGTTCAGTTTGTTCATAGCTTTACTGGTACATACCTGACTAATATAATATTTAGGTAGGGAAAAGGGTCATGATAGTTAGCAGGGTAGAGCATTAAATCACCCTTAGTGCAATAAAAGTTTTTTGTTATTTATCATTTATCTTCCAGTGTTGTGGATTATGATAATGTAGCCCCAGACCCCAACTCTTTGCAAGAGGTAAAATGGGTGACTATTACGGGTAATCAACTTTACAGGTCGAGTACATCTTGAGTTCACCAAAGAAATTGACAGCTGAGGAGCAGGAACGTTTCTCCACAAAAGAAGTCATCACCAAACCTGACCTTGCCTCCTGCTTCTCTCCTCCACCGCACATCCTGGTCCTGCACCAACCCCAGGAAGTGGCTGCTTTGGACAAGGTGGCAGAAGGATTATTTGTGTTGACGGATTCTAGTGATGTTACAGACAGGCTGAGGGAAGCTGGCTATGTGGAAGTTGCTGCTGTGGACACTTTTGGACTGATGCTATTGAGAAAGGTATGGTACCTAAGTGTCTTCATAAGGGTACTGGAGTTGTAATAAGATTTTAGTGTTTAATATTTTGAATGCATTGGTACTACATCCTACTCTTCTAGTACTGTATCTGTTAGACACTGTGAGTTTTTGGAATTAGTGATGCAAATGGTAACTGGCATACATTCAGTGGGAAAAAATACTTAGCAATTTATTTTACTTATCTTCAGATTCAGAATGCACCATCCCCACACACTCTCCTAGAGATTTGTGCCAGTGATACAGAGTTCTCCTGGGTGGCTCCACTCAAGGAGAAGGTTCACTCGGCCAGTAAGGACATAATCTGGCTTCTTTCATCACAAGAACCATCCTCTGGTATTCTTGGCCTTGTCAACTGTCTGCGAAGGGAAGCTGGTGGAGAAAAGCTTAGGTAATTTTTTTTTTTTTACTATGGTACCTTGTTATTTCATACTAGTTCTCTACTTGATAGATACTAAACCTCACCTTATGGATTTTTTTTTTTTTTTTCATGCATTTTTATTAATTGATAGTGGAGTGAAGCTGACTTATAGTTTGTTTGTGTGCAGGTGTGTGTTTGTGCCAGAAGGTAAGGCTGAGGTGATTCCAGACATCCTGAAGAGTGATTTGGCCATTAATGTGTTTGAAGGAGGAGAGTGGGGGACATATAGACACCTGCCTCTCGCCCCCCTTGCCCCACAGCCATCCTCTGATGCCCTACTTAATGTGGCCACCAGAGGAGACCTGGCCTCCCTCACTTGGTTCCAGATGGCCTCACCTGAGGCCTGTGAGAAGACCAATTCCAGCACAGTGGTGTGTGACGTCCACTATGCCCCACTCAACTTCAGGGACATCATGGTGGCCACTGGGAAGCTCCCTCCTGATGCACTGCCTGGAGATCAGGCAACCAGAGTAAGATTAATATGAATTTGGTATTGTCATCATGTTACCTGCCAGTGTTGTGTGGCTTATGTAGTTCAAGCAGTCTTTTATTCATCATACCTGATTTTCATTTTTGTCTGGAAAGTGAGGTTCCAGAGCATGACTTGATGGGGATGTATGGTACTGTACATTGTAGGAGAAATGAAGTCGTGTTACAATACTTCCTCACTGATGTGCTGTAGAAGATAAAAGGCTGCTTGTAACAGTGCTAGTCACTTGGATGCCAAATGAAGAGGGATTTATGGCCCCTCTTGCATGCCCTATGTGTGTGTGTGTGTGTGTGTGTGTGTGTTTTTATTTTTGACACAGAATACGTGGGTACCATTTTTTGTTTTCTCCATAGGGCTTATTACTGTGTGGTCAGTTCCTCTGAGGGGTAGAGGCCAAAAGAGTAGCTTCCATAATGCAGCAAGTCTATGGGTAGGGGACTGATATGCCTCTGGTACTAATTCATAATTTAAAAAAAAAACATAATTGTGCACAGTACACTGATGTATTACCATATCTCAGGGTTATGTTAATGATCTTTGTGTAGCTTTAATACCGGTACTGATTTTGTTCAGGACTGCATCTTGGGTTTGGAGTTTGCTGGTGTGCGTCGGGGAGGCAGCGGCGAGAGAGTGATGGGTCTGGTTGCAGCCGGGGGTCTGGCCACATCAGTCATGGCAGACCCACTCCTCACCTGGCCCATCCCTGACACCTGGACCATGCAGGAGGCAGCTACTGTACCAGTTGTATATGCTACCGTAAGTACTGACACAGATCACAACTTGTGTTTACTTATACTGACATTTGTTTTATGTCCATAAATATACAATGTTGTATTTCTTTCTCAAGTAGACATTTTTTTCAGTTGTTTAACCTTGTTGGTAGGGGTATGCCATAGATAATTCTCCAGTAGTGTATAACTGTTTTAGGTTATGTTAGTTTATTTCAGTAATCTTTTTTTGACTTTTGTAGATTTTGTGGCATAATAATTATCTGTTGTTCAGGCATACTATGCGCTGGTGGTACGAGGTGGGTTGAAGCGAGGCGAGAGCGTGCTCATCCATGCAGGGTCAGGTGGGGTAGGCCAGGCAGCCATCAGCATCGCTCTGGCCGCATCATGCACCGTCTACACCACAGTCAGCAGCAGCCAAAAGAAGGAAGTGCTGCAGAAGCGCTTCCCTCAGGTAAAGCAAGCATATTTTCTCATCCGAGTTTAGCTTGCCTATCAGTTAACTTTAATACAGTTTCAAATGGAATCTGGGGAGTGGTGCATTTTGATTCTGTTCTGGATTAAGATGTGCCTTAGCTGCTTCATTGTTCTGTCATTAATTAAAGAGGAATATATATCAACTGAAGAGATAAGTCTGGACAAATATGAAATGGAAAACACAACTTTTATCATACTGTACATGTATATATTACTGGTTTCCGTATTTTGAGTATTCCTGTTACCTACTGGAACATATAATTAATTTGATCTGGAGAATGTAAACTACATTGCTTAAGTAAATCTTTCATCACCATCATTATTAACAGTCCAGCGCCATCCATTATCCAGTCCTTTCTTGCCCCAGCTGGAACCTGAGGGCTCGGAGCTAGGCTACTCATTTCAGAGATTGTGGGTGTGGGTGACCCAGGATCATAGTTAACCTTTGTATAGACAAGATAACTCTAGTAATAGGGTTCAGCTAATGCCTGATAGTGGTATTCATCTGATTGAGTCATAGGAGCCAGAGTGTTGATACGGTCTCCATTAACTCTCCCTGTCGGGACTAGTCTGTATTCTTTCCAGTTAATGCCAGATATGAAGCTAGGAATAAGTTACTGGAGTTTGAGAGAGTAAAATTAATAAATCTGGGTTTCAGTTGAGGGATGAGAACTTCAGCAACTCCCGTGATGACAGCTTTGAGTATGACATCATGGAGCATACCAATGGACAGGGGGTTGATGTGGTGCTGAATTCTCTGGCCGGGGATCTGCTTCAGGCCTCTGTCAGATGCCTTAAGGAACATGGCCGCTTCCTGGAGATTGGCAAAGCTGATCTTGCCAACAACACTGCCCTTGGTGAGTGCTCATGCATGTTATGCTGTGTTGACTATAACTTTGCATAAAACACTACGGTACTTTTCCATCTTGACTGCCAAATTGTAACAAGAGATTAATGTTAAAATATGATGCTGATCAGGAAGAAGTGCTATGAAAAGGATGCGTGTTGTAGTATTGTCTTATTTTGCCATTGAGCTGGCAAGAATGTTATAAAAGAATGAAAATGTCCACAGAGTTAAGGTGGACAAGCCTTAATTACCAATACTGTTGTCACCAGTTCACATAGTCATTCACGGTTTCTCTACAGTAACATCCTGCGCCTATTTCTTGGTTCCATCATTTGCCAAGCTTATTACAAACATTTTTAATGGAATGGTTAAATATAGGTTTCATTAACGTCCTCTTACCAGAGGTCATTCCTAGGCTGCTGGATATATCTGGGAATACCCTTAAGTGAAAAGCCATAACCCTGTACTGTGCGATAAAGTGTGCATTGATGTAAGATTAGTCAGACTCAGAAGTTAGCATTAGAATTTTAAAATGGTTGTGTTACAAGTTATACAGTCGAAGTGTGGGGAATGAGGAAATGGTGATACCTTTGGAACATTGGAACACTGCTTACGTGGTTCAGATTTAAGGCCTAGGGTGATTGACTAGACCTTGTTTGATGATACTTTTTGATATGCAAAAGAGTAACATGTAAGTCCAAGGGATCCAGTAGACACTGGAAACATTTTTTTTATGACGTAGACTAGGATTGTATTGGTAGTGATCGTATTTATGAAATCTGTTAATTGGTAAGGTTAAAGTACTGTTACAGGATTTGTCAAACATTCCATTTTGACATGTTCACCAACAGGCATGGCAATCTTCCTTAAGAATGTGACCTTCCATGGTATCCTGCTGGACTCTTTGTTTGATGCATCCGAGGAGGAGCGTCGGCGCCTCAACATCCTCGTCAAGGAAGGGCTCAAGGCTGGGGTGGTCAGACCGCTGCCATACACGCTGTTCACAGGGGACCAGGCAGAGGACGCTTTCAGGTGAGCCTGTCATTGCAATTACTGTTAATGCCTTTTTTTAGAGAGATCCCATTTTAGCTAATGAAGGGCATTAGCTAGAAAGATATGAATCATCTGGAAAGTGGTTAGTGAAGTATGTTTCTGAGCAATTAAGAAGTCTTTCTTAAAGCTGAATAAGATTGCATGACAGTAGTCTGAATAAAACAGACAAGATGTCCTCTGGCTGAATGAATTATGGTGAAATATTACTTAATGCAGTGCCTGTGCTGAAAAAATACTAACATCAAGTGAATTTATTAGTCATGTAATGGACTGTAGCAGCTAGTGTCTGTTAGTTCATACAGTATAATTTGACAGGAACATATTGTGTACAGTTTATTAGTAATTTATTCATTCTACAGGTACATGGCCACAGGGAAGCACATTGGCAAGGTTGTGTTGGAAGTACATCCTGAAGCTGCCACAGAGAATGCTGCTTCTATCCCTACACCACAAAAGAAAGATTCCGCACTTGTCCCAGCTGTGCCCCGCCTCACTGCCAACCCACACTTGGTGTATGTCATTACTGGTGGCCTGGGAGGACTTGGGTTGGAGTTGGCAGGGTGGTTGGTGAAACGTGGGGCTAGGAAACTTGTGCTCACTTCACGCCGGGGTATTACCACAGGGTACCAGGTAAGGGAATAACCTTGGCATGCTGCAGTTAATGATAGACCTTGTTCTTACAGTATGACTTTAAGATGAACCCTAGTACAGTGGACTTAAGTGCTGGTTACAGAAAGTGGTATAATTCATGAATGTGTACTACTATTCAGGTGACAATATTTGTTTTGCATATCCCAGCTAAATTACACTCCAGACCTTGTTAATGTGATGTGAAACTGCCATAAATCCAGACTCATGTTCACTATTCTTAACACTAATAATGTCACTTTGTATACATACAGAATATAGTTTTTGTTTGAATTATTATTATATTTTTGTATTACTTATATTTTGCTTTATTCTCTCCAGGCACTGTGTGTGAAGAAGCTAGAGGAAAATGGAGTACAGGTGCGTGTATTGACCCAGGATGCTTCCAACCTCAATGGTGCCATGGCATTGCTTCTTGAGGCTGCACGTGATGGGCCTGTGGGCGGGATTTTCCATCTGGCTGTGGTGAGCTATTGTCTCATATCTATAGTCTTCCCACTCACTCCACACTTTGTACCATGCAACTGTTCCTGATATTGAGGAAAAGTGGCAAAGCAGTGTTAAAAATACCAGTGGAACTTTAATAGATGTTTTATGTAAGTATTTGTGGTCTTTGCAAAAATGAATGTCAAATAAGATGGCATACAGTGATGACTTTCGTGGCCTTGTCAGGTGCTGGAGGATGCTTTGCTAGACAATCAGGACAGTGAGAAGTTCAAGCGTGTGATCCGTGTGAAGGGTGACGGAGCCATGGCGCTGGACGCTGCCTCTCGTCGCACTTGCCCCAACCTCCACCTCTTTGTTACCTTCTCCAGTGTCTCGTGTGGCAGAGGCAATCCTGGTGAGTTTAAATGTATGGTAATAAAGTTGAAGAAATTGTCAAGTGTTGGGGGTACTTATGTCAGGATTGCAGGACAGTGTACTAGTATTTAACCATCCATCCATTCATCATCCAATCCTTCGGTGCCCCATGAGGAGTGTACTATTAACAAGTATAGGTATTGTAATTACTTAATGGGTCGGTATACTGTATAGTTGTATGTGGTGTAGTTGAAGAAACGGTTATGGTTCAAGTGTTCATTGGTTCAGGTATCAGTTATATATTATGGCACCTTTAATCTTTGATGGTATGTGATTAATTTTTGTTCCTTACTATATAGCTTAGTAAAGAAAAAGTTATTTGGTGTAGTTATTGGAGATATATCACATGGAGGGAGGATTCATACTTTATATATATTGTTTTTTCCAGGCCAGAGCAACTATGGCTGGGGTAACAGTGTGTGTGAGCGTGTGGTGGAGAGTCGTGTGAGGGCAGGGTTGCCAGGTGTTTCCATACAGTGGGGTGGCATTGGTGATGTGGGTGTGCTGGCTGACACACTGGGAGAGATAGAGGTAAGTCTATTTTGCTGTAGAGTTAATAGTTGGAACATTGTAATTTAAGAGGCTTAACCTGCCCCGTCCCGACCAATTTTCCACCACTGACTCCCACCAATCCCAACCAATTTGGAAAAAAAAAATTTGGCTCAAACCTCTGCTTTTGGTGAGAAACATCGAAAATTCATAGAGAAATCGCTCACCTGAGGTTTAAAATACTCGATACAGGTAGCAGTACTCCCTGCCTTACTGGGTTTTCTATCAGGCTGGCTCCAAAGAAAACTAGTTCTGTGGGAGGGTAACTATTCCACACCACTCATAAACTGTATTTATTTATTTATTTGGTACGAATTTATATGTAGTATGAGAGTATATTGGTTTTCAAACAGTAATATAGGCAATATAAGCATTTTTCACTCACTAACACATCAACATTCCTGACCTTTTTTGGCAAAATTACCTTATCGTCATTTCCGACTGTTTCTTCCTCTAATGCTACACAAACTTTGTCCTCCACATTGTCATCGATTGGGGAATCACTCTGGCCCTGAATGTCTTTATTGGCCAGGTTACTGGTAACAGGTGAATTGCCGGGACAATGGCATGCTGGGGGAGGGGGGAGGACATGCAGGGTAAGGCATTGACCTTGCCTGGTATCTTGTAGAGGAAGGTGTCCCGTGCATATGTACCAAAAATCACACGCAAAAATTGAAAATTGTGCAAATTGTGAACCTTGCAATTGCGCGACGTACTGGTACGTCGATGGGTCTAGCTGTAACAAAATGTTGCGACATACTGATATGTCGATGGGACGCCTCGGGTTAATGTGTAAGTCATTGTATGATCCATTTCACTGGGCATAGTGTTTGTAATTTTCCATCCATCCATCCGTCATCCAATCTTACGTTGCCGCATGAGGAGCGTAGAAGCCCGGGGCTAGGCAGTTGGTCCTGACATTTAAGATGAGAGTGACCAGACTCACTCATCCCTGAGTGGCATTACATGAGCAATAAATCCCAATCACCCCTTGGATATAAACCTTCACCGGTTCAATCCGACTGGAGCACAATAATAACCCACTAAACCACCAGGCGGCAAAATTTGGTTATATGGTTACCCCCCAGTGTAGTAAATGGTTTCCTGGTGTACAGGAAACCATTTGGCTTGTTACTCAGTGTAGAGTCACCCACAGACAGAAGGAAGAGGAAAGAATGAAGAAATGAAAGACAAGAGGGAGTGTAAAGTCACCCTTAGGCAGAAGGAAGAGAAAAGAATGAAGGAAAAAAAAGACAGATGATGATGGAAGGAAACAAGGATGGAGGAGAGGACAGGGCAGACACCTGAGAGCAGCACTACATTGAGTGAGTGGATGGCTTTCCCCACTTTAATATTTTCTCAACCTTGTGACTTGGATCCTACCTTTCTTTGTGCTTAAATGGAGAAAAAAGTCAGGGTGATGTATTGGTAATTTTCCAGGAGATAAGGAAATTTTTCTTTTTGTGACCACCAATCCTGTCTAGTGTAGTGGTCTAGTCATGTAAAATAGGTCTCTCTCCTCTCTGAATTCTCCATTCCCACCATTATTGTATACTGTAGTGCTTGTAGGAGTGGGAACAACTTGTAAAATAATATATTTTAACATAACAGAACGTGGTTATGCACTTTTAAATAGAAACAAATTATTACCCAAGATGATTACTTTTTTTGATGAATGAAGCGGACTCCTTTTCATGTGGCCTTTACCATTAATCACAATAAGAAATACAATCCACATTACACATATTACAAATCACACTTAATGCCTTCAAGAAATACAATCCTTACCGCACATATTACAAGTCACACTTCATGCCTTATGTATGTATGTATGTGACAGTATCTTCCTAGGAGTCAACACCTTCATCAAACATCAGTGCCTCGTTTGTTTGCCAACCCCACCTGCCTCAGTTAGGCTATTAGTGAGAGCCGAGGTCAGAATGCCAAGTTCCCCCACCTCTCTTCACTCGCTTGTATATTTGCAATAAATCCCTGTGGTTCATGGCTTTATCAGCTGTAGTTCACTCCTTGATGCTGTATGACTCTATGCAACTTTCTCTTATTATGTTCTTTTGGCTATTTGTGTATTGTGTATGAAAATTTTTAACATAATGGTGGTTATTTACATTTAAACTTAACCACAAACCCTTATTTTTCTTTCACTACCAGGTGGGTGGCACAAAGCCTCAATCAGTGAAGTCAGTGTTGGAGAGTCTGGATGTGCTGCTGTTGTCGCCTGCCCCAGTGGTGTCATCCTTGGTGCTGGCCTCAAACAGGAAGACTGATGGGGCAGCTGCTGGTGGTGCCTCGCTTTTCAAAGCTGTAGCAAATATCCTTGGTAAGTTGTGAAGATCTGACCCTTAGATCATTTGTGCTATGTACTATGTAACAACTATTGCCATCCTTAGGTGGTAAAAATGGTTAGGATGATTCTGATGATGATTTATAGTTTGAATGTGTAAGAAAATTTCTGTCTAGGCTATCTCACTCTTCATGCTGTTGACAGTTCCCCCACGTGTATACTCTTTCCATGTTTTTGGAACATACCTCTCCTCATTTTTAAGGGGGAGATTTTAAATAAAAAAAAAATAACAATAATAATAATGCTGTTTTGGGTATGGTATCCATTTGCGGTGTTCTGCAAACACAAAATTACACGTGATTAGAATCTGTGTGAGCAGTTTGTATGGGTATATTCCTTATTGACAATATTTTTTATTCGTAATGCAATATCACGACTAATTTTGATGTATGTACCATAATTTTTTCCTGACAGGCATGAAAGACACATCAAAAGCCCCTTTGGATGTGTGCCTGGGAGACCTTGGGCTGGACTCCCTGATGAGTGTTGAGGTGAAGCAGACACTGGAGAGGCAGGCAGACCTAGTGTTGTCCCCCACACAGGTGCGGCAACTCACCCTCAGGGAACTGCAAAAGCTGGATGACCAAGACCATGCTGCCACACCTCACCAGGGTAGGAGGATCACACTCATGTAGTCGTTGTTTATACATATTTCAGTAAAGGGTATTAGCTCTAATGTACCATTTCTCGTGTTAGTTTTTTATAATTTAGGCAAAGGAAGGTTACCATAGCAGCATGACACATAGAACTTACAAAACCTCTGCTAAAACAACTATTCCCATTTTGGTAATTAAAAAAAAATGGTAATTATTTTAGATTGAGGTGAAGGTTTATTAGCATAGTGTATTAAATTATTTATGCAAAGTCATTTGCCATTAGAGAGTTTAAATAACTTCTGGGCTGAACTGAACACCGTGCCTGAAGTTCCTTTCATAAATGTTACACCTAACCTTGTTTAGAAGGAAATGTTTTAATGTATTATGTATTGAACCCATATTATTTTCAGAATCCTCACCAGGTGAAAGCAGAGACGACCAGACTGATGTAGGAACTCCCCAGGCATGGCTGACATTGCCATTAGTGCCACAGTGTCGTGTGTCAGTTCTCCAGCAAGCGGGCAGTACCTCGCAACCTCCTCTGTTCCTTTGTGCCCCCATACAGGGTACTGCTGAACTCTTATCCCAGGTAGCACAGGGCCTAGATAGACCCGTGTATGGTCTCCAGTATCCTGCAGACATACCTCACTCTTCCATTGCAAACCTGGCACAGGCTCTTGTACAGGTCAGTCTACTTACTGGGTATTTATTTTGTTTTTAGCTCGTTCTCATGCTCATCCTCTTGCACTGTTTGTCAACATTACTGTTCAGTACTTTTTAATGAGGACTTGTGTACACTTTATATAGTTCCAGGTAGAACTGATTCTTTAACATGCAGAGTCATTTCATTGGTAATAGCTTTATGAACTAGTTCTTTATTGGTATATGAAAGAGATGTAATCACTGGATTCCCTTTGTCCTTGACAGGAGCTCAAACAAGTGTGCCCAACAGGCAGCTTTACCTTAGGGGGTTATTCCTTTGGTGCTGCTGTGGCACTTGAAATGGCCCACTTACTAGAGGCTCAGCACCGCGCCCCAACATCAATGTTGCTGCTTGATGGATCCCTGTCATATGTATCTGCCATTATTCATGGGTATAAGGCTAAGATGAATAGTGCCAAGCCTTCAGTTGCATCAGAGAGCAGTCCAGCAGACAGAGCACCAGAGGAGCAGGTGGAGACACTGATTATGTTTGCCATGCAGTTCTTCCCAGTGGAGGCAACTACACTAAAGAAGGCATTGTTTGACTTAGGATCTTGGCAAGAGAGAGTTGACATGGTGGCTAAGCTGGTCACAGAGAAGAGAGCTGCTGCAGGAGTTGCCACAAATGTAAATGAACACAAACAGGTAGGGACAGTTACAGTCAGTTGTGTAGCATTGTCTTAATTTAAGCAGTGATATATCAGAGGGTTGTCAAAATGTAGTTTATTTCATCACAGGGTCATTGAAAACAGAGTTTCACACATTTAATGTATTTATCCTTAAAAGTCAATGATACGGGAAAGAACCATGACATTATAATTTAAATACATTCCATGTCTTGCAGGCTGTGGATGCGGTAGAGTTCCTGTTCCGTCGACTGATGGCCGGTAGTGAACACCAGTGGGAGGGGCAGATACAGGCCCCCACCCTGCTGATCCGTGCCAGGGACAACCCACAGGCAGGGGCTCTTGGTGCTGACTATGGCCTGTCAAAGGTAAGCCAGATGTGAAATGGTGTTAAAATTGAGAATGTTGCTCTATAGTAAGTCTTCATTGTATCCCTGGGATGTGTTTAACTTAAACACATTTCTGTTTAACCCGCTGCGTCCCTGCAGATTTTTCACCACTGATCCCCCCCCCCCCATCCTGGCAGATTTTCGAAGTTTTTGTGTGTGTGTGCTAAAACCTCCGCTGTTTATGAGAAACCTCAAAAATTCGGAGAGAGTGCTCAGTTGAGTTTAGAAATACGGTATAAGTAAGAGTACCTTTACCTTGTTACCATGCTCTCTCAGGCTAGGCTCTAGAGAAAATGTTTTCTATGGGAGGGGTAGCTATTCCAAACCATTCATAACTGGTTAGATATTTATTTATCTTGTACGAATCTATATGTAGTACAAGAGTATATTGGTTTTCAGACAATAATATAGGTGATATAAGCGTTGTTCACACATCAACATACGTCACCTTCATTTATGACGTTACCACCGCATCACTTCTGCTTTTTTCTTCCTCTGGCTTATTTCTTCCTTTGTCCTCCACCTCAAGAATCACTTTTGCCATGAATTTTGTCATTGGTGAGACCGTGGTGTGACATGTTTTTACTGGCCAGGTCACTGCTAACAGGTGAGTTGCCAAGAAAATGGCATGTGGGGGGGGGGGTCAGGTGGGGCCAGGCATTATCCCTGCCTGGCGTTGGGTAGAGGAAGGTCTCCCACATATGCCTACCAAAAATCACCCGTGAAACTTGAAAAATGTGCAAATGACAGACCTCGCAATTGCACAACGTATGGATAAGTCGTCGGGTGTCACCATGACAAAATGTGGTGACGTATCCATACGTGTTGGGACGCCTCGGGTTAACTGCTACCACAGATTGGTGAAAACTGGCGGATGAGCTTTATAGGTAGCAGTGAAACTTAGGCATTTATATTTGCAAGTAAATTTTGTTAGTGATAAGTTATGACAGGCTTAAAAATTTTGAATGTCCATTGTACTAGAGTAGTGGATTCTGATTACATTTACAAAACCTTGTTAAAGTAAAAGTCCTCTCATTGGACATCTCTGGGACCAAGCAGATGCCGAAAGAGCAAAAACTGTCGGATGACCTGGAAAACTTGCCAAAAAAATTTTTAGCGATCATGGTATGTCACCCCAATGAATCGGTGTCTAGCAAGTATTATTGGTCAGCCCTAATCACTAAATCAGCCTTCTGTTTCTTAAGATCGTATATAGTGGATGAGCTCACACCGAAATCTTCCACTATCTTTTTCCTAGGAACATCTGCCTCCAATTTTGTCAAAAATTCAATCTTCTCGGTGATAGTCAGCACCTTATAGGTGCATTTTTTCACAGCACCAGTAGGCTTTCCACTAGTAGAGGTCATAGTGCAACATGAGAACAAGAAGATGACCGTAAAATAGCACGAGAAAGCGTCCGAGCTTTCAAAGGGTCCCGCTCACAAAACCAGACACTCAAGTCATGATGGCTGATGGTGCATGCAGTGTTGGCAATCAGAAATCTTCAAAAGCTCTAAGCTCAATTTTAAGACTTGCTAAGCTATAGGTGAACTGTTCAAACTTTCACTCTAAATTGGGCTTCAAAATGTGCTAGATATAGAAGAAAATATATTATTTATTGGCGCTAAATTATTGTGAAAAGTGCTAAATTATGAACAGTGCCAGATTTAACACCAACAGCATCAAATTGGCCGATCGGCTCGGCAAATGTGCCGGAAAAGCAGAGAACTTTCTTAGTGGGACTGTTTATGAAGACCACTGAAAGACCAGAAATACTGTAAGACCAGATGCCAGATGAGAGGACTTATACTGTATAACTTTACGGTGTTTCGTTGTGTTATTTTCGTACTGTACAAGATATTAATGGGATGGATGTGAGGTGGCACTACAATTCTAGGGACTTAATGATGTGTGAGTGTGAGTCTTGCCAATTTCACTGGGCATGCTGATGATTTCTCTTATTTTTTGGATTCCACCACTCCCCATCCAAGGGAGAGGAAAAAGATCAAGATGATAATAACTATTTGAAACCCTTTATCATAATTCTGTAAGGATTAAGTGTAATAATTGTCTTGCCCAACAGATTGTACAGGGCTCCTTGAAGGTGGAGGAAGTGGCGGGGACACACGAAAGCTTTGTCCTGGGCTCCAGTGGACAGCAGGTGGTCAGCCTAGTGAAGGAATTCCTGATGCACACCACCCAGTAAGCCAGACCTGCATAGTAGTGCTTAACTTAATAAATTTGGGTAATATTTTTAGGTACTACCTGTCAGTTTAATTCAACTTTGGAAAGGCCTCACATTTTTTAAGGGGCATACTAAGGCTGTATCTAACCCCTCCTGTTTGAAGTCTGTCCCAGGCTGAATAAAATTGACATGATTCCAAGAACAAAATGAAAAAGACATGCCTGGGCTTGGTGGGTTAAGGATATGTTAGGTTAAATTTAGGGTGGAGCTATATGGGGAGACTGAAAGGATAATGCCATCAAGCCTTCTGGTTGCCATCAAAAGTGATGAGGCATGTTATTTGCTTTGTGTGGAGTTAGTTGGAGTTACAGTATATGCAGTGTTCTGGAAGGGGGAATGAGATTTCTGTTCTAGTCCTGGCAGAGTATTTGTCGGGAAACATTGGTCTAGTTGCCAAAAAATGAATCTGTGATATTTGACTAAATTTTGGGTTGTGTTTAACATGACTAGATTCATGGGAAAGTATAGGCTATAATGTATATAGCTGTAGGTTTATTGCTCTTGTATTTACAGAGTTAGCAGTGTAACTTATGTAATTTAACAGATAGAAAGTGCAGTGGAAATAGCTTTAATTCTGTATTGTAGCATGTTTGTACATATGTGTATGTATAGTTATATGCTATATTTACTGAACATTGTCCCTGTACCTTTGGAAGTAGCATATAACTTTCTGCTCTTGTTATATTATAGGTAAGTGAAAATTAAATTTTCTGCATGTCCGTATACAGGAAGAGTAGAAAGTAGGAGGATTTGTAGAAAGTTTTAACTAGCTGTATCTGTAAGCAGAGCTGGAGCTTTCATGAGCAGCTCATCATCTATTAATGTCTGGCATTGTATAACTGTCTATGAATCACAGTCCAGCACAACTCTGAGGTATATTCTTGTCTGAAGCACCTGTAGTTTATATATTTTAAACATGTTAATGTTTATAATGCACATAGATTTACTTATAATTAACAGTACAGTACATAGCACAACTGTTTTTTAGAAATGACACATAACAAAGCACTGTTATTCACGGTAGATCATGCAGCAAACACCTTTACAAGAAGGGCAGAATGACTTCTAAACCTTGAACAGTAATGCTTTGCTGAGAATTAGTCTGTGTAGATAACATGTGTAATACAGTAGAGGTTGGTACTGTGCCTCGTTTTTCCCTGTTAAGCCTTTTTCTTACTGCTGTTCTTACTACCACCAGACATTTATTTTTAGCTTGGGCAAAACCTCACGTACTGTGGAGGATAAATATGACCTCCCACAGCTTTTAGCAGAATTAACTCCTGACTTGAATAAATTAATGTGGTGATGGCAAGAATTTAGTAAGCAAGATATCATACTGAAGACATTAAGAACAAATATTTTTAATTTTTATCAGTCCTGGTGGTGCAATGTAGTGTTCTAGAGCACAAGTGGGGGTGAAGGTCATGTGCTGGGCACATCGGTTTCATATTCCCAAGAGGCGGCTGGTGTTGTAGTCATGTAATGTCACCAGGAGTGTAGGATATCACCTAACCCTTAAAGTTCTGGACTGTGACAGTTTTTCCTTGGGCTCCTACACATCCGAGGTTAATATGGGGCTGTGGCTGTATCCATTTTTTACCATTTGTCTACTGTCCTACCAACCTACCTACCTGTCTGTCTGTATCTACATACTCAGCCTACCTCCTACATACCTACCATGATTTGACATATATCCCTCATGTTTGCCCGTTGTCCTACCAACTTACCTACCTGTCTGTCTGTATCTACATACTCGGCCTACCTCCTACATACCTACCATGATTTGACGTTACTGTATATCCCTCATGTTTGCCTGAGAACTGGGATGTTCAGGACATGAGTCTGCCTTCACAAATGTTGAGCAAATTTTTGCAGTTAGGTACACAGTATTTTACAAAAACTGCTCGGTAAAATTCCATTGTTACAAAGTTAACCTGCCATTTTCTCTCAATTTACAGTACTAAATTATGTAAATATTGCAATATTTTGAAAATTCTGTCTGATGAATTGTGAAGACAGGCGGTATTCATTTCTGTTTGGCCAGTTTTATTCATAGTGCTAAAGTTTTGTTCTGAAGTTTTCAAAAAAATTAAACATGCACTGATGTATTATGCATAGCCTTCTGCCAAGTGGTTGCAATGCCATCAATGCACGACTTTAGAGATTACCTGTAAATATAGTGCACAATATTACCACACTGAATGTTGAAGTGTTATGAAGTACCTGGCAGTCTTGGGGTTAAAATTCCCCCAGTTGGAGTGACAGGCTTGCCACATTTGTAAGCTGAATCCCCAAATGGTGATTGAATGTTCTTTGACAATGTAATGCCACCAGATGAGGTTGTTAGGTCATCTACCCTGGAATAAACTAGACTGCAGTAGCTTAACCTCAGGCCCCTACACCTAAGAAGAGGTAATTTGGGATTTTCTTTAATTTATGTGGTTTAAGTGATTTATTACAGTTAAGTTCTTGACACAGTACATTGGTAGAGCCACAGAGATTATTGAATACCATATGTACTTAGATTATTAAGATTTCTTCCTTTTCGTATGCATTCCCATGTGTTTTCATAACTTTTAGACTTTATCAGACTTATTTTCTTATTTGTTATCATGTACTTTGTGCGATGTTTGTGATATATACCATGACTGAGTAGTCTTTCATGATGAATTTTATGGAAGCGTGGGAGTAGAAGTATATCTGTGGAGCCTGTGATGTATAACTACTCATTTAAAAACTGTGGGATGTTTATAAGTTGATGTAGAAGTATTTATTATGATTTAACATACAGTATTTATTGAGTTATATATTTATTACAGCATATTTGTCAAGTATATTTTTTATTATCCTCTTAAGAATAAGTGATAATATTCTCTTGGTTGTTAGGTTTTTATTTGAGTGCAGAGATCACAGACTAGAATGGGAAAAAAATAAGTGGTGAAATATTGGTATAAAAAATATGATTGGACCACAAAATAATGGCATTGATTATCAGTGCTAGCAAAGCAACCAGAAGCTGGAACAGGAGGTGAGGAGTTTGTATCAGGTTCTTATTTTCAACGAAAGTTCATGTCCTCCTTGAGTTTTACTATGGATCTCCTTAGCCCACATTATTTTGGGGTAGTTGTGGGGAGTAGGCTGTATCTTGAGCTGATCAGGGTGGTACTCCCAAGGAGAATGGGAGAACTGGAGCTCGTATTTTACTAGCCTTCAGGACTAGCTCTTGTCCATCCCCTTTGCTGACCCTTTTTAGTGTGTCTTAATGCTGCCTTCTTCATCCTTAGCCTTTATAATTCTTTTTCTGTGCCTGTCCTCCTCTCATCCTATTTCTCCCATCTTTCCTGTCACTTCTTATTGCTTTTCTTTACAGGTGGCTTTACATTGAGTGACAAGCCAAATGGTTTCCTGTAAGCCAAGAAACCATTTACAATGCTGGGTGGTAACCATAAAACCAAATCATACGTTCTCCCTACTTGTCAGCAAGTGGGTTGGTGGAGGGTTAGTGCCCCTCCCCGTAAAACAAATAACTCAAAGTCAAATGGCCACCCCTTACGGGATTATGGCGTCTGGCAATAGATAGATTGATAGACTAACACAGGGCAGGCCAGTATACTCTTTCAAACAAATCTAAAAGTACTATGTACATTATATACATGCACTTTTGCACACCCTACCTTAATATGACGTTGGTGCCAGCAAGGGCATGTTGCTGGAAGAAATTTTCACCTGCTAATTAGTAGTGGACATGAATGGAATCTTGGGCCAAACTCTATCAGTGTGACTTTGGGCTGGGCTCAGGGCTGTGCAGGCGAGGCCTATGGTCAGTCTCCACCTTATATTTATTCCATCTATAGAATAGAGAGGCTGCTTGACTGAGCAGTATCAAGATCTGCTATTAGGTGACTAAGGCTGATGCATGTAAGCATACAGAAGCCCGTATAAACTGATAAATTCAGGTATCTTTTTTTTTTTTTTTTTTTTTTTTTTTTTTTTTTTAATAGGTTGGATTAAAATCCATACAGAAGTAAAACATGGAGTGAGACAACCAAAAATCAGTAAAAAGATGGAATTAATTACAACCCTGAAACGAAATGTATGAATGGGAGAGAACTTGGCATGTCATTATGGAAGAATTACTATTGCCGTAGGTATTTCTGTGAATGATAATGTAGATGGTTATAATCATAATCCGTTTCCTCACCTCTAGATAGGATGAGGTAGGATCCAGAGAGCCATTTAAAACTATGGGATGAGATAGGATCCAGAGAGAGATGATTAGAAGAAAACTAGGAACCTACAAATCGTTATTAAGGCATATTTTACCCTTATGGCAGGGCAGAAAATTACCACCACCACCACCAGCTTTCCCCCACCTTTAAGTTGGGGTGAGGTAGGATCCAGGGGCATTTAAAAAAAAAAAAAAAAGATAATTATACTTCGTCATAAAGGAAATATATTTTTTCCCCTGCGGAGCTACGAGCCGATGTGGGCACGGGCGAAGGTTTACCAAGCAATAAATGTCTTGGGGGTCATAATTCTTGTCCTTTAGAAACCCGAGTACAATGGCAGTCGGCGGGGGAAATGGATTGAATGGAAGCCCAGAACATTTACAGAGATGCACAAAATTACACGATGATATTTCAAGTATTTCGAACGTTTACTTCCAGAACTAGAAATGTTGATAGTTTCCCTCTACTGTGATTAAAAAGAAATCACAACTTTGCTTTTGTAGGCAGAAAAAATTTGGTCCAAGAATTTTCCGCGTAACTATGTAATAACTTTCTGCATGGCGAGAAAATTTGTCCTGCAATGGACACAATAACTTAAACGTTTTCCTCAACTTCTCCCTCATTTATTCAGTAGTTTCTCTGTCTCCTACCAGTCGTGATAAATTTTATGGTAATGTCTTTGGACAGGAGACACTTATACGTTCTGATATATGGAGTAACTTATGCCATGAGAAGCTCCTTAACATCACATTTATTGTGATGAGATTTGGTCCTATTTTAGAGCTCCCATTTGAAAATTTTTAACTTGTGAATGGGAGGATATTCAAATTCAGACTAACCACTAATATAAAAGAAATCTTGCCGAGACCGAATAAAATTTGGATTGGAGGGTTATTTATTTATTTAATTTTTAATAGCCTTCACTAAACAATAAAATCACCAACAGGTAGCAACACGAATAGACTACCAAAAAGGCGTTCTCGGATTGAAGTGGTAAATTATTGCACGACGACGAGTATTTCGTTTTGTTCTTGCTATCTCCGTTCGATTCTGTTCATCTTAGGACGCGCTTTTCTAACTGGAGGGGTTAGATGTCGCCGTTATAAATCCCTCCGGAGCAAGATGTCTCCCCGAAGCTCTCTGAAATCGTCTGAAGATAGCAATGGGGTTGGGTGTAGTCCTCTTTAAGCCCTTTCACTATAGGTTCATCTCCCCGAAGGTGAGTAAAAGCGTCAGAAGGTTGCAAGAACAAAGTGGAAAATATACCACCGGACTGAGAAGGCTAAAAATGTGTTGAAGTGGATGGCGTGTCTTCTACGACCTTTCCCACAGAGACCCCTGTTAAGTCCCGTCCAGACGATCGAGCAATGCCCGCGGGCACAAGCGAGCAGTTTGCCTGTTGACGGGCACAAGCGGTGAGCCCGTCAACAGGCAAACTGCTCGCTTGTGCCGGGCAATTTACGCATTTGCCCGCGGGCACAAGCGGTGAGCCCGTCAACAGGCAAACTGCTCGCTTGTGCCCGCGGGCATTGCTCGATCGTCTGGACGGGACTTTACTCTCCTCTTCCGTGACTTATAACAAACTTCCTGGGACTCCCAGGTCACCAACAAGCTTCATCTCGTTAAATTTTCTGTTCTTGGTCTATTTCCACTAATCCCGATCGTCGATGGGAGACTGTCCTTGCCCGCCTTCGCTTGGGTGACACCCACCTCACTCACGGTCACTTGGTGGCTGGTGACCCCCCGCCACTTTGTTCACGCTTTAAGTGCCCCCTGACGATCCGACAGCTTTTTCTCGACTGCCCATTCCTACTCCACGTCCGTCGCTTTGCTTTTCCCTTCCTGTCTTTATTACCCCGCCCCCCGTTGGTTTCTGATTTTATCAGTAACTCTCCTATGTGTTCTGTTTCTAATATTATTGCTTTTCTTTCTGATCTGTGTATTTTGCATCTAATTTAGTTGTCCTTCCTTCTTTGCTACTTTAATGTCACATAGCCACCCTAGGCTTGGTACCAGCTTTTCTCACCATTCATTCGTCTCCATTAAAAAAAAAAAAAAAAAAAAGTTTCCTCGAGCAGTGACCAAACTCTAGGTAATTTAACATCCAGAGCACCCGTGAGGTCATTTTTGAGCTTCAGGCCAGCCACACTGTAGTAGTAGTAGCAGGAGTATAGTAGTGGTGTGTTTTTGTTGTAGCCACAGGTTTATAATGAATTAAGTGGACTGCAGGCTGGAGCTGCCCATTTTCTCAGTCCTCCATCCTTCTTCTATTTTTTTTTATTTGTGCATAGCCTGTACAAATAACAAGACAATGTTGACTTTCCACATGCATATAATCTGACAAGGAAAGGGCACCATGAATATGGCCCAGGCAGTCACCGATACTTCCGTTGGCGTCGGCGACTACACCTGAATAAATGCTATTAATTTCTTTTAATACCTATATAGCTTGCATAAGTAACATATTAGATTACAGTAACGCATCACGTGCAGAAATAAAGTGGTAAGGGAGGGGTACTACTGTAGAAAGCCAAAGTAGACGAAAGGTAATTCAAATCGAAATTCCCGCCAAGAAACTCGTAAATTCACATAATACAAATATGTAACTCCTAGGCTTAAATATAATACTAAGAAGCATGCATTTAAGGAGTATAGCGGGTTACGTCAATTTATCATATGAAGAAAATATATAAAATGGAAGTTTAAGGAGTTTTTGTGGAGATGTAGATGTTGGAAAGAGAACCATCACGCAGGTTCAGCGTCAACAGCGAAGGGGGTAGCCGATTGCCGAACTGCTCAAGTAAGTTTTATTTATCCATCTCCATCTCGTTATCTCTTATAATTGAATGTGATTTTTTTGTACTTTGTGATTCGGGGAACAGTTGGGTAAGCAGGAAGAATGGAAACTGTGATATTAACGGCAGATTTAAGTGGTCACGTTTGAAGAGCATGAAGGCTATGGAGGCATTTAAATCGCAGGTACAAGCGAGCTTCCGTAAACAGCGAGGTCTTTAACTGCATCAGTAGACCGACGCGTGGTTTCTATTTTCGTAGTCATGTTCTGCTTGGGAATAATTTGGTTAGTAGAGAAGAGAACGGCATTCGACTATTTTGAAAACACATTCATGCATCGACATGGCCACACGAGCAGCCAAGAATGCCCATCATTGCTGGGTGGGTTAGCCTCAGCCGCCACTCAGCGTACATAGAGAATCAAGCGATGCAGTGCAAAAATTTTTGGTCAGACGATTTTGAAATCAGAGTTTGAACATTGGGAAGCAAGGTAGGAGGGTACAGCAGGGGAGGGCAAGGCAGATGAATATACTCCTTGAACGCAGGCGTGTGTCGGGTTATGCGTCCTTGTTGGTTGGGTACGAGCTCTGTGCTCCTGGCGTGCACGGAAGTATGGTGTTGATCGCGTGTACCGTCCCAAATTGCGATAAGTTTTGGAGCGTGACATCATTCGCGTCATTTTTATTTCATTATTATTATTATTATTATTATTACTATTACTACTACAACTATTACTGCTGCTGCTATTGTTACTATCACTGCCACTGCTACTACTACTACTACCACTGCTACTTCACCAGACTATTCCTTTTTCAGTGTTAGAGTCACATAACAGCAGTAATTAATTTGCGTTTCGACATTGCACATATTTCCAGATGTCGCGACGTTGCCATGACAACCTCACACCACGACACAACACGTAAACAAGCGATCATTTCCCTCGTCCCTCACCTGCAGGAAGAACGAAACATTGAGAAATTTTGATGGATTGCACTGAGAAGATAGTGGCGGAGTAACAACAGAGGTCATTGCCGGGAAATTTTTGAAACATTTGCATTTTTTCATTTCCTGTAAAAGCAAACAGTACCGCCGATCTGGAATTTGTTTTTGAGGAAGTAACAAAGGAAGTGGGAAGCTTGAACTATTATTTACCTTTTTGCAAACGTGAAGTCATGGTTAGGACAGAGTTAGTTATAAGATTGAATATAACTTCTTGCTAACGGTTTCGGCTATTTTGTTTTGTTTCTTGATGCTGCCTGTTAAATATGTTAGCAAGAAATGCATTCCCTGTACACATACATTAGCGAGAAATGATACCTACCTACATACATACATACGTACTGTACATAACTGATTTATTTTTACTGAAGTATTTAAAAATTTGGGTTGAACTAGGAATGAATTTGAATGTAGATGTTTTGATGATGCATTGCCCTGTTCATCTAGAGTCATAGTTACGGTTTCAGTAAAAGACTTAAATGTCAGTTTATGGTGCAATTTGTGTTTGAGAATTATAACCCACTCTTGTTCTTTAAGCAAAACAGAGAAACACCAAAATTAATAGTTGTAATAGACCCTCCCTCAAAAAAAAAAAAAAAAAAAAAAAAAAAAAAACGGTTTGAGCATCGTTGTGAAGGAAGTGCGTATATTCAGTTCAGTTCAACTAGATGTAAAATTTGCATTTCTGTCGTGAATGGTGAGCTGTAACAAGAGGATAACATTGATGCTAGTCACGAAGAAGTGTTAGGAAGATTGCAGGCCTGTTGCATTAACTCGTTCTGACATTGATCATCAGGAAATAGACTGAGAATAAAGAATAAAGAAAACGAAAAAATAGCAAGAGATTAAAACGGATGGTAGTCACGAAGAAGTGCTGTGAAAAGAGTGCGGAGCTGTGGCACTGTCCTATTCCGGCATTAATACACAGGAAATAGGCTTTTTAACAAACGAAAAAAAAAAAAAAAAATCTCCACCAGGTTAAAGTGACAGGAGTATAGCTGTGAGGGACGTAGCAATCCAGCCTCATTACACCAGCTGAAGCAACCCCTTGTGGCAGGTTGGATCAGGATAATGGTATAATTCACTGTAATTATCTTGGCCTGGCTCTGACCCCAATCCACTGATCCTCGCCCTAGTTGGAGTACTGCAGCTGTCTTGTTGTTACTCAAAATAGCTGCAGGTCCACGTAATTCGTAGTACTGTTCACAAATTTATCTGGAATTCGCTCCGGTATTCAGCCTATATAAACGTGGAGACATTTCAGCGCCATCTGTGACAATCTTTGCGATGTCTGTTTATGAACTGTGGTGAAACATGCTGAAGAGGTGTGGAATAAGGAATTGGCACTTTTGACCGTCCTTATCTGTACATTGAGGTCAGCACAGATTTGATGGAAGCCTAATGACGTCACGGGATTGACACAAGACGTTGACTGTATATCATGCCTCCGACCCAGTCACTTCGATGGATTTTCATTTTATGGTTGCTACCTTTAGACTTTATTTACCTTAAAGATTTTTAAATATAGAGTTTAGATAATGCTTATTAAGCCATTCATTGCAAGTGGCCCTTCCTAAATTATGAAATCGTCTGGAGATAAAAATGAAAAAAAAAATAAATAATAATAAATAAACAGGTACAGGAATATTTGACGAGACATCTCGCAAAAGTCTGCGGGAATGGAGCACCTCGTTTCGGAAAGCCTTAGTGAGTGACTGAGGGACAGGGCAGCTCCCCGAGGTGCTACCGCATTAAAAAAAAAAAAAGGAAAGAAAAAGCGTCACCCAAGAGGTCAAATATTTTTAAAAATATACGTACACTCTTGTATTCAGAAATATAAAAAATGGCTTCATGCAGTATCCAGAAAGTCGATTTATACAAGATTTGCAGGTCAAGGGCATTCACCCCTTTTCAGGCACCGCCCCCCCGGCCCCTTCATGTGGGAAACAACACCGAGAGAAGAAATGCAAACTGCCCAGGAAGTTGGCGTAACTGTCTTACTTTTACCACGTCACATAACACCTCCTTCTTCCCCCCTCCACCACCACCACTCCTGCTACATCCCATTCTGCCAACGTTCCGCCCTCTTCTACATCCCACTCCCTCTCTTCCTCTCCCCCCCCCCCTTTTTTTTTACCGACATCCCACTCGTGACTCCTCTCTCCCTCCCTTCCCCCCATTAACATCCCCTCTTTTACCAACACCCACTTCTCTCCCTCCCTTCCCCCCTACTGACATCCCACCCTTCCTCCCTCCATCCCCCCTCCTTTTTTCACTTTCTCCCCCCATCCCTCCATGCATCCCATTATCTCTGACTCCACACCACTCTCCCTGCCCCCTTCCCCCACTGACATCCTGACTGGTAGGGATAGGAAGCGAGGAAGTAAACGGTACAGGAATGAATGCACTTTCGGTAATTGTAATCAGTGGGTAATGGCTTTCTTAAATTTGTTTTAGCCCCATCCAGTACCATGAGGATTAATTTTGCTCTTTCTACCGTCAGACGATCTCATTCAGCTGGGACTGAAAAACAGAATTGGTCGAGTTACGAAAGCAGAGGCAGACTTGGTTACGTATTCCCTTCATCTCGTTTGTTAGTGGTAAATACGATGATGGTGGTGGTGACGCTGTTGACTATGGTGTGGTGGTGATTTTGCCACGTCCTCTTGGGTGAATAATAATAATATTCTTGTTACTTCCTCTTGGTGGTATGACGATGATTCTTCCTCAGTATATTGTTTGGCAAGCAGTTCCATGTACGGTGTTATTTCCTGGCCAGTACTCGAGGATGATGACTGGGATGCTATTGGTCTTGCGGTGCCGACTGGCCTCCACAGTAAGTTTACGCTAGGTGGTGGTGGGAAGAAGCCAGTATTAAATTTGGGAGCATGCGATAAAAACACAGGAGGCATTTTAGGTAAAAGTCACTTCATAGACCCCTCCCTAATGTGCAACCGATCTTATCATTGGTTGTGTTAGTTCGGCCTTCAAGGTCAATAAAGGCCATAAAAACGTCTTTTCAAAATTTGATTCATGAAGGAGTCAAAATTCGAGGACAAGGTATAAAACAAAAATTGTTCCTCGCCTTCCACAGTGGTGAGGTGGACATCATTAGATTTGACACTGAAGGTCAAACAAGGTCGTAATAATGAATAGTCAGAGTCTGCCTATAGCGGACAATGGACGTAGAGAGGTAGTGTGTGTCAAATACGAATGTTCCGACAGTGGCCATAATCATTATGTGCTGAGGTGGTACAGCATCAGTTTGTAGCCTTCTGTCTGGCCATCAACAAACAGACCTATTATCATGAAGAGAGTCTGAAAATTTTGATTTTTCATATAATGTTCTAAGTAAACAGTAGGTTACTGTTACATGTAGGGTACAGTTTAATTTGCCACTTTCGTTTTAACTTTTGGGAGTTACGACTAGATTAAGAGTAGTGATGCGAGCGCCGTCTGGCCTACAGGTTCCACATGTGGAACCTGTAGGCCCTTTATACTGGTGTTATAGTTTCGTGGTGGTGATGATGGTATTGTTTCTTCTCTTGTGTAAATGATGTTAGCTATTATTTCACCCACATAAATGTTTATCTTTTAGCGAGTGCTATTAGATCAGTGCCCAGCGCGCTAAATAAAACACTTTACTGAATGAGAGCTGACAAAACAGAGCCGGTAGAGCCACAGAGGAGAGGGCAGAGGGGATTCAAGGCTCTGTGTGTAGGGGCGAGAAGGGTGTAGGTAGGGTGGTGTGTGTGTGTGTGTGTGTGTGTGTGGCGGGTGCGAGTGTACTACAGCGTACGGCCCGTCCCCCGGTATCAGAGATTTGAAAGTGTGTTAGTGTGTCAGAGGCCTTCCGCTTTTGCACAAGTGTGTGGACGTTGCTCCTTCTCATATTTCTGGCTCTAACTGATCCTAAATGCCAAATAATATTCCCCTTTACCTTGTTTTCTCGAATTTGTAGCTTGGTGTGTGGAAATCGGCGTTAAAAACTGATCTGCTGGTGTTGAATAGTTATGAAATCGTGCAAAAACATTCGAATTATCGTCTTGTGCACGTCTCGCCTCCCGCCCCCCCTGATAAAACTGTAGGGAGCCTCGTGCGCGGCAGATGGCAGCAGTGGCGGGGCTTATTGATTGTGAGGCATGCGTGCTCCTTAACCTACCTCTTCTCTGATCAATACCGGCTTATTCCTGGCCTTTAAATCCCCTCCTTGCCAGTGAGATTTAAACATTACGATGGTGGATGGGATTTCGGGCGGATGATGAGCTGTGAAGGGCGGAAAGCAGTGTCCAGTTTCCCGCCCCCCTGCGAGCGCGAACGGGAATGTTGACGTCACATCCACGGGTTCCTGAGACGTGATGGCGCTGAGCGGGATCGACTGGCCCGTCAGTGTAATGTAGACCAGCGTGGAGGAAACACGGCGCTTGTCTCTCCGCTCGACGTACTGTTTAGCAAACGCCCGTGGGTTTTTGTGTTTTGATTTGGTTTGCGAGTGAGTGGAGTTGCGCAAGATGGAGGAAGTGCACAGGTGGCCGGGAAGCGAAACGGGCGACCACATCTTCTAGGTTTCCTCCCCTTCGCGCCTTTGGAGGGGGAATATGTCTCTCCTCAGTGTAACAGGTCAGTCTAACCCACCCTTCAGTCCCGGAAAGGTAGCCTCCTGGTTATTAAAGCCACGCTGGGGTCAGGGATGCATCTGCGAAAAATAATTCATGCGAGCAGGTATGTCAGTGCGAGGTTGCCGACGTGTGTGTTCCCCCCTCGCTTACATCATGGCCACAGGAGAGACCACTGCACTTGGGTTTCATAACTTATCTTTCGGGTATGCTGCAGAACAGAGGCCATCCCGCAGACTGATTTCAAACATTTAAATTGGCCGGGAAATGACCGAGTTTAAAGAGACGTGTCAGGTGTTGTCATACATTTTTAAAAACCTCCACCACCCGCCCCCTTTTCGTTATTTTGCTACCCGGTGAATGTTAATCGAGATCTTGTTATTGTCTGCCACCTTCCTGGATCCCCTTACACGATTCCATTAGTAGGTTCATAAATTCGTACCGTGATTGATCAGAACAGCACTAAATATACTCGTGATTAGACAATAAATTTTACGCCTGATTCGGATGTGAGTGGAAGATGAGAGATTTGCTTTCCTTGGCGAATACGTTATATGATTTTTTTTTGTTTTTATTTCGGTTTGTATTTTTTTGATGAATTTCTTAGTGGAAAAAATCAAGACTGAATTTTCTCTCTCGCATGATTCGGGTGTGGGTAAAAGATCAGGGACGTTTTCCTTGACGAATACGTTGACGATATATATATATTTTTTATTTGCCTTTGTCTTTCGATGTTTTATGGATTTTTTTGTGGACAGATTTATTTCAATATTGTTTTTTTTTTTATATATATATAGGTTCGTATAGACTTTCACTTTTGTTTTACGGTAAATTTAAGTGAGTGACCACAGAATAGAGAAATCTGTTGTCGTCTGTGCTTATATTTGGTAAAGACATGTGTTCTATTTATTTGCATGTGAAACTATTGAGCCTGAAAAAAAAAAAAAAAACTTACTAGGAAGGGTTTATGAGCGTGTACGTAATTGGGGGAGTGGCTGGCACGTGTATGTTTACGTCAAAATTTAAATGGCTCGAGGATGGGGGCATGTGTGTGTTTACGTCAGTTTAAATGGCTTGAGGGGGGGGTGTCTGTGTTTACGTCAAGTTTAAATGGCTCGAGGGGGAATGTGTGTTTACGTCAGTTTAAATGGCTCGAGGGGGGAAGTGTGTGTGTTTACGTCATGTTTAAATGGCTCGAGGGGGGAGTGTGTGTGTTTACGTCATGTTTAAATGGCTCGAGGGGGGATGTGTATGTTTGTCATGTTTAAATGGCTTGAGGGGGGAATGTGTATGTTTACGTCATGTTTAAATGGCTCGAGGGGGGAATGTGTGTGTTTACGTGGTTTAAATGGCTGCGAGGGGAGGGATGTTCTGATTTTTGTACCCCTATTTTATCGGAGTTATGTCTCGGTCTTTTTTGCATATGTATTACCTGACGCCTCCTCCTGTGAAGGGTAGAGGATTTAACCAGGGGGCTTCCAAGTATTTTGTCCTAATTCAACACGACACATCACCCTCCCTCATTCCTGTATTTACCCCTACTTGAATTTATATTTATTTATTTATTTATTTATATCTTAATTGGTTTTGGTATTTTTTCCATAATAACAATCCTTCCCCTTCCCTCCACGATAGGCCACCACCCCACGTTGTTCATGTGCCTCATTTATCTGTTCTGACGTGCTTTAGTCTATGTGTGTGTGTGTATGTGTGTGTTTGTGTGTGTGTGTGTGTGTGTGTGTGTGATGGTTCTTGCATGGTTTTTATTGACTTGGTTGATAAATACTTGCCGTACAGATTTATGTTTGTCAGTTGTTCTGCATTATTATTATTATTATTATTATTATTATTATTATTATTATTATTATTGACACCTTTTCGTTCTTATTAGATTAAGCCTAGTTTTCCTTTTATTTTCTTGTTTTATATAAGGTTGATTTACGTTTATCAAGTTACTGTGGGGCACTTTAATGTTTGTATTGCGTATCATTTTATTTTTTAGCTTTTTTGTATTTTCCTTGCAGCCCCCTCTATATTTCCACCTGCCTTTTTTTCCATTCTATTCCTTTTCTTTACCCTCATCCCTTTCTCCATTCCATTGTCAGTCTACATTTCATGATCTCAGCCATATGTGTCTCCATCCCTTTATTTCTGTCACATTTTCTTTTCCTATCTTTATATTGCCAGCGCCAGGTTTTCTAATCCGCGGCAGTGGCGGACTAAATCAATTATCTCGATCATCTCTGTTTTGACACTGATCGTTGGATTAGTGGCGGGTGTTAGCAAACGGGATTGGCTTTTGATTTGGAACTCCTGCTTCACTCACTTTTATCCATTGAAGGGAAGGGCGTGTTTAAAGCCTTTACTCTTGGGTCGCGTCTGTTTAACTTCTTGCAATCACTTGGGGTTTTTATTTAGCTTAGGAGAGCATTGTGGTAGTAGCAATAGTAGTAGTAGTAGTATAGTTGTCCTTTTCCGCTGTCCACCTTTCTTCTTTTGGGGGATAGGGATGGGGTTGAGGTATGTTTGTACAGCCGAGCAGTTCCACCGCCTTTTCATATCAGTGCCACCACGTGAAGGCCGCCCTCTCCAGCACCGCATCGTAGTAGTGAAGGGGTTAATGAAGTCTCTTAAAACTGAGTAAAATCATGAAGCGTTTTACCACGATGGTTTCTGTTGAGGGACGCCTTCACGTGGTGGCACCGATATACCACGTGTGGCTCTGCTGCCTGTTACGTAAGCCTCCCTCAACTCCCCCATCTCCAAAGAGCAACTGTATCATTTCTTGTTGCCATTAG
This sequence comes from Coenobita brevimanus, assembly GCF_032717465.1. Lineage (NCBI taxonomy): Eukaryota > Metazoa > Arthropoda > Malacostraca > Decapoda > Coenobitidae > Coenobita > Coenobita brevimanus. The sequence continues at coordinate 1,832,387 of NC_137051.1, forward strand.
ACGATTTTATGCAACGTTGATTTGAAAGAGATGTTCACAAATTTTGGATTTTAAAGGAAACGAGAAATTTAAACCTTTTACTACATTTTATTTTCCCGCCACCTACCACTAGACTGTTTTATTTAGCATAGCTTTGGTTACCTGCTGGATAGGGTTGCGCTTTTAAAGGGAATGTATTAATGCTTTTACTGCGATGACGCCATATTTAATTACGTGCTGATATTACTACCACAAAACGATTTATTTTTAGAAATATTGTACAGTGTAGTTGTGTGTGTGTGTTTTTTTTTTTTTTAACTTGTCGGTACGATGACGTGATGCATTTTTAATTTTATTCTTCCTGCTGTTCGATGATTTTATGCAGCTTTAGTAAGACGTCACGCAGCTGTATAGGTTAAAGTGAATGTGTTAAAACTGGTAACTACAATGGCATGTGCTGGTGTATTAAGCCTTCCCTTGTGACACCGACGTAGCTGGGCCGACCTGTACCCTTATTCCTCTGACTTGGCCTAAACTTATCATCTCTCCACCTTCAGTGCTCTTGTAAAACTAGACTGACACTGGAATACGACGGTAGTCACGAAGAAGTGCTATGGAGAGGATGTGGAGCTGTAGCATTGTCTTTCTTTGTCTCTTAGTACAATGGATTATTCTGCAAAAAGACGAAAAACTGGGCCAGGTTACTGTAAAAGAACTACAGTCATACAAACGTCCCTCACTTCCCTCACTGGCGTCTTCAAGGATGATGGTGGGCTGATGGAGAGGGCAATTTTAACCTGCAGCTCACGGGGTTCACATTGAGGCGGAGTTGCTGCAAGAAACTACAATAGCCTCTTTATTTTTCCTTGCAGTGGACCAAAGATATCAGTGAAGGTGTGGTCGCTGGTGTATCTAAAAACAGAACACAACTCTTTCAATACAACAACATTTTTATATTTTTCATGCTGCGACCAGACCAGCTTATATTTCTGTATTTGGAGGACGTCCTGGATGGTGTGAATGCATTTGTAAAGCATGTGTTTTAAAGCGATTTAGTAAGATTTCACAGATACGACGTAATCCCCCTTGAACTATGGGATTACAACACGTGATTGATAGATGTGGACGGAGATTTATAGGAAAATTCTGAGGTAAGTTTTACAGGTTAGTTGTCCAGACGATTTTGTTCAGGGCAGGAGAGACGTGGAGGGGATTAATATAGCCTTAGTTAATCCCCCTTGGAGGAAGTAGGGGATTACACACCTGAATGATAAGATGTCGGTAGGGATTTAAACGCGATTTCTGTAGTGCGGTTTACAGGTCAGTTATGCATTCGTTTTTATTCAGGACAGGAGAGACGTGTAGTGGATTAATATAGCCTTAGTTAATCCCCCTTGGAGGAAGGATGGGATTACACACATGATTGATAGAGGTGGACGGGGATTTGAAGGCCATTTGTGTAGTGCGGATTACAGGTTAGTAGGGTAGTTGTCCAGGTCATTATATTCAGGATAGGAGGGAGGGTTCAGACTTCGGGGGGTTTATTGTAGTCTTAACCCTTTCTCTACCAGGGGCTCTTGTCAGTATCATAGTAGTCCGTGGCTCGTATTGTCGTGGACTAGAGGGCTATCGGCCAAATCGGTCATGTGGCTGCGGCAGGAATGAGAGAGAGAGAGAGAGAGAGAGAGAGAGAGAGGTAAATTTAGTATAGGTAATGGAGGAAGGACACTTTGCCTTGATCATTAACACCATATATGAGTTGAGAGAGAGAGAGAGAGAGAGTCTGTGGTAGCATCAGAGAAACCTCCAAGACGACTTTAACATTTTTTCGGCATCCCCACATGATTTTGTTCAACCCGGGGGAAGCCTGTGGTGACGGGGTGGCAACATCAATATATATGGTACACTTTTTTTTCCACAAGACACCCACGTTCAGTAAGGCCCTTTGCTGGGGGAAATAATAAAGCGTGGGTCATCGTACTGAAGGGGTAATGGGAATAATTTTTAACTACCCTTACACGTGTCTCCAGGGCTAATAAAATCGTCTGACGGTAGAGTGAAACGTCCTCGTGGTGCAGAGACTAAAGCTGCCTGATATTTTTCCTTCATTAGTGTACCTGTGCAATACAAGGTTCTTAATGCTTCCACTGCGATGAGAGTTATTATTATTCATTTATTTGATTTATCCCTCGATGATTTTTTTCAGCTTAGGAGAGACGTGTTGCCTTAGGAATTATTTGCAGTTTAAATCACCCTTTTGACTATATGACTTCCCCCCCCAAAAAAAAAAAATGAATAAATAAATAAAGGAGAAGATGAGAGTGGAAGTATCAAGTGAAATAAGTAAAGGAAAATAAATTAGTGGGAAGTACCATGCATTAAATAGAGGTCCTCGTGGTGAAGTTGTTAAGGGTACAGGTTATTATTACCTTGATTACCTTTGCTAATGAAGCGTTGCGGTGCGGTAGAAGATCATTAAGGGGGAGAGGACAGGCTGTGAGCTCTAACCCCTCGCTAAAATGTATATACAGGAAGTGATCGTGTACCGCACCGCTATTAATTTACGGTATTAGATTGGGAGCAGGGCAGTGAAATGGCGGGGGACAGAGCGACATGGAGGCGATTTGTTTGTGGCCACCCCTTACGGGATTGAGGCGTCTGGCAATAGATAAATAGATAGATAGATAGCTTAACTTTATAATAGATTTGTTTCCCAAGTCACACCTGTTTAACACCTGCCACGCGAGAGGTTTTTATTTTCGTTTTCTTTCGTCCATCCTTTCTTTTTGCCTAATATATTTTTTTTTTTTTTCCCCGCAGCCAGAGAGTTTTATTTAAGAATCAGAAATAGTCTTCCTTGACCCCTTACAGCAAGAGAACATCTAATTTCAGGCTCGTGAAGGCTAGAGTTATTGAAGTTTATTTTTAACTAAGGAGAGATGCCGGGGGAGGGGGGGAGGGGAAGTGACGGGGTCAGTAGAGCAAGGTATTTTTAAAGAGGGACGCCTTCGTGTGGTGGCACTGATGTAACTGGGCGGTGCAGCTGCGTATACCAACGTCCCTCAGCTCCTTCCCTATCGCCTGAAGGGTGGATGGTGGACTGCAGGTGAGGGGAAACTTTAGCCTGCAATCCACTGGGTTCGGATTCAGATGAACCTGAGGCAACAACAACAAATCTCCTCCTCCTCCTCATACTACTACTACTACTACTACTACCGCTACTACTAATACTGCTGCTGCTGCTAATGCTACAGATACTTGTAATGTTATGATGGTCACAAAAGCACAATCTCTCAAGGTTTTATCAGCTTCAAGATAGTATTACGGAGCCACTGTCAGCAGCTGTACACTTTAATCCGGTGTTAACGTAAATCGCAGCTGCTCAGTAATTTTTCGTAATGACCTGTGCCTGGCAACGCGTGTGTAGTTAGGTCATTAGACACAAAAGTTACTCCAGGTCATTCACCCGCTCTTCTGTAACCCTTGACCTTTGGGTGTATATACAGGTAATTATCAGGGGTGGGGTTTTTGAAGGTGTTTACGATATGTTCCCCGTCGTGGCTCATATTTTGTTTTCCAGGAAGGACAAAGGCTCTAGAATTTTACCATGCTTGTAGATTCCCTGCCGTAACGCGGATTCTTATTTCCAGGAAGGACGGAGGGTAGAATATTATCATCATCATCATCATCTCATACTGTATTTAATTTTACAGCCTATTTTCCCGAAGCCCAGTGGCGGAATAAGAATACTTTGACCCTTTATACTTTCCCTAACACTTTTTCGTGACTAGCAGCATATTCTGTTGTTACTCCCTTGTTATAGCTCACTATTCAGGAGGGGAAGATGACAGTTTCACGCCTAGTTACAGTGAAGAGTAACTGCTAATACTACTGCCGCTGCTACTACTACTGTACTTCTGCTACAAATAATAATAATACTAATAATAATAATAATAATCGTCGTGAAGAGTTTGAATTATCCTCATAGGTTATTTCGTAATTATTTCCCGTTTGCTAATTGGGTGAGGTGATTACTGGAGAAGGATCTAATTAACCGTTTCACTACGAGACCTGTCCGTTTTGTGGAGTAAAGTCTGGCGCTATAAAAAAAACTAAAATATAAAACGGGAAAAAATAAAATCACTTAAGCACCATTCACTCTTAATTACTCCCTGCGTATGCTAATTATGTTTAAGAAATTACTGATCTGAGCATATGAAGTCTTTAGGCTAACCCCAAAGATTTTTTTATTGTGGTATTTATTTGTATAATTATTTATTTATTTGTTTATTATTAGCCTTTGACCACGTTTATAATTAGTGTTGCCATTACCCTTAATTACTTATATTCACGGTATGCAAAGCCTCTAATGAGTTCCAGTAGCCCTTGAATTAATTAGGCTCATCTTTTATTAGGTATATATTTATTGATAAGTATTCCGAACCTCCTGAGAATCACTTTAATTAATCCCTCATTATTCTTAATTACCCGCTTCCTCCCTTTGTAAATTAAGTCTGTGCTAATTAGTTACCGGGGCTTTTGAAGCAGTTAGGTCAACCCCATTGGTATATTTATGCTTTAGTGTTTTATTACTTTTTATGCATTGACTTTTCGTTATTGTTTTTTATGCATTATTTTTATTCATTTTTATTTCGTTTTCCTTTACCCTTTGACTTCCTTGGTGTGTGTTGAGTGTAGCAAGTCCTCAGATGTTGATTCCTAAGTATGCCAGTGCTGGGAATTTTCTCAAGGGAACCGAAAATTTCTAATACTAGCCTTTAAAAATAGTTTTTTTGGGGGGGAACCTAACCAAATGCAGCCACCGCAGCGAAAGGGTTAATTACGTGCTTCCGCCTTATGCAGATTGAGTGTATAAACCCTGATTATAGTGGCTTTTGCACTGCATATCCTCAGCAGGCCTATTTTACAACATGCAGGCATCTTGTTCCCGTAGAAAGCACAGATAGGCTTGTCATCTCATTCTTCGTAATTAAGGATTGTGTGTGCACGACGGCATATATTGGTGTGTGGATTTGTCAACGTAAAAAAAAAAAGTATATAATAGGATTTAACCCATTGAGGAGTAGAGAATCTTAAGCAGAACTCATCTGTTTGTGTTCGAGATAAGATACAGTAAGGATCCCTCCCCCCCTCTCTCTCTCTCTCTCTCTCTCTCTCTCTCTCTCTCTCCATTTTAAAAATTACAGTTGGTCAAAAAAAAAAAAAAAATGGTACCTAGGAAGCTGATTGGCCAGGTTCCTAGGAATACATACTAAGTTCTATGGAAAAGGTTGTGATTTTTTATATACATATCCTGGGTGTACAGTAAAAGAAAGAACTGTTTTCGCCGTTCCGTCTGAGGAAAATTTACAACTGGCGAAGTACAATGAAATCCATGTCCCTGCCAGTACGTGTTTCAGATTGGTTCGATTTTTCCGCTATGTGTTCGTTGATTTTGGAAAGATATTTGTGTCACTCTCAGAACGTGAGTGGTGGGTATATACAGAGCGCGATACCGCAACGGGATGGGGAAGAAAAATAAATCTTGGTCTGTTTTTACGTGGTTGAACTGGACCACTCCCGCAACTCGAATACTTTTTTTTTATGCAAGGAAGAAGGAACCAAAGGCCAGAAGCCCAAAGATTATTCCGTTCGAGAAAAACAAAAACAAAAAATAAGACAGAGCCATTAAGGTTGTGCTTGCGTGAAATTCTATGAGCCCTAAGGACGTCTGCTGAAACCGTAAATCGAAACGTAAATAGAAATCGTAAATAGAAACCGTAAATCGACACCGTAAATAGAAACCGTAAATCGACACCGTAAATCGACACCGTAAATCGACACCGTAAATCGACACCGTAAATCGACACCGTAAATCGACACCGTAAATAGAAACCGTAAATCAAAAAGTGGAATGCATACCGGTACCGCTAAATACTGAAGGTCATTAGCGTACCGCCTGTGGTTATTAGTTATGAATAGCCTGCATCCCGTATTACAGAACGCGGTCAGCAGCCATGTAGGTAGGTCAGTTGCGTTCCACCATCACGTACTTCAAAATAATAATAATAATAATAATAATAATAATAATAATAATAATAATCAATGGGGTCTGTATCACACTTTGCGATTTCACGTTTGGATTGTTTTTGTCTCATGTTCTTTTGTCCTATATTTCGCGTACTTTAGTGGCAGAGAAAAACAATATTACGGCTGTGCATCCATCCCATAACACCTCTTCATGATTACCACCATATTCTCATCGTAATCTCTTGTAACTGTTCAGCATTCAAGGCAAAGAGATAGGAAATTTACGTGAAGTTGGCGAATAGATTTTACAGATATTCAATGACAATGCTTGGCCAAGAACTAAGATGAAAGGATATCAGGTTAAAACAACAGAAACACCCCATCATTCTTTAAACCCTTGGGAGTCACACTACCACCCTCATTAACCTTAATTACGTGTATCCAGGTGTGCAGATGGAGTTATTAGAGGGTATTTGAGGGGTCCAGTAAAGTTGTGCGTGTAATTATCGACTCCCGCCAAAAGGTCACACTCCCCTCACCTGTATTCAAGCAGAGCGTGTTTTGTAACGGGGTAAAAAAAAAAAAATTATGTAACTGATGTATGGGTGAATAAGTGAAGTGTGTGAGAGGTGACTGAATACATAAGTGAAGTATTTTATTATGATTTGGATTGATTATTATTATTATTATTATTATTATTATTATTATTATTATTTCTTCTTCTTCTTCTTCTTATTATTATTATTATTATTATTACTATTGTCATTACTACTACTGCTACTGCTACTACTACTGCTACTGTTACTACTACTACCAGTGGCACTTATATTATTAACGTCATCATCATCATATATGTAATTTTAAACACCATGAATAACATCACATTGCCTCATCATCATTATCATCATCATCATCATCATCATCATCATCACCACGACGATCCTGTTTATTCTCCTCCTCCTTCTCCTCCCCCTCCTCCTCCTCATCCTCATCCTCATCATCAGCATCATCCTGTGCCGGTTTATATTTGAGTGGAGGTAGGGATGGGTATACGTGTGAAATATATAAATATGCACATACAGTATATTATACATTCTGGCTCTCTATTCATTTCGTAATCCTCCTCTGCCTCGTTTAGCCTGGGAAAAAAAAAATATTTCATTAATCCGTACACTGAAAAGTATTTGTAGAAAGTGTTGATTTTCGGAAATTATCGTTTATTAGTTATTGGGTGATAAATTGAGGACTTTAGTGATAATGATGACAATGCTGCGTTATTTATTTGTATATTATTATTGTTGCTATTGTTGCTGTGTTTATTATTATTATTATTATTATTGTTGTTTTACTTATTTTTATTATTATTAATATTATTATTATTATTATGTTACTTATTATTGTTGCTGTTATTATTATTATTATTATTATTATTATTATTATTATTACTGCTTAGCGTGAGTGCCTTTGAATATTATATACTGCCGGTAGTCTATTCCACCGTTTTAGTTCTTATAGACCAATGTGTGTGTGTGTGTGTGTGTGTGTGTGTGTGTGTGAGAGAGAGAGAGAGAGAGAGAGAGAAACACCACTCCTTTCAATCTCCCCCCAACATCCCCCACTCCAAAACCCCCTCTTGCCCTCTCCGCTAAAATCACGAAGAAGTGAAAATTAGCGATATAGCGTGAATCAGACACGTAGGTAATTCCCGCTTACCTAATTACGAAGGCAAATACGACCAGCCTTGGGTAAATATGGCATGGGGGGAGAATCTCTTGCCCTTCAGCTTCTCACCTGTTATTGGCACACCTGGCGAGAGAGTTTAAGTACAGGTGAGACATGATTAACGTTATTATTTTTGTCAGGTATCAGTGTTGTTGTTGTTGTCATTGGTCGTCTTTGTTTTTAATAGTAGTCCTTTTTTTTTTTTTTTTTTTTTATCTAGTTCGTCGTTCATCGTTATCGCTATCCGTTATCATCATCATCATCGTCATTATCATCATCGTCATCGTCATCAGTATTATTGTAGTTGTCAACATCGTTCATCATGATTTTTAAGTCATCCTTTATCATCATCATCATTGTTATCGTCATCATCATCATCATCATCATCATCGGCATCATTATCATCATCATCATCATCATTGTAGTTTTCATCATCGTTCATCATGATTTTTAAGTTATCATCCTTTATCATCATCATCATCATCCATCAATGCTTATCGTCATCATCATCATCATCATCATCATCATCATCATTGTTATCATCATCATCATCATCACCATCATCATCATCATCATCATCATCATCATCATCATTGTTATCGTCATCATCATCATCATCATCATCATCATCATCATCATCATTATTCCCACCCTAGAGATGGGGTGAGATTAGAAACTACCCAGATAGCTAAGTGCAGATAAGGGGAAATAACACTGATAAGGCGAGTTTTGTTTTTTGGCTTGTAGTGTGTTGGGTTAAGCATTGCACTAAATTGTATCAGTTTAATGGAAATGGTCGTGATGCAGTACACTAAAGGAAAGTTTACCGTAGCAGTGAAAAAAGTGAGTCGGTTCCGTATTGTAGTATGTTAATGAGAGTTTACGTAGCAGTGAAAAAGTTGCCTCAGTTTCGTATTACAGTATGTTAATGAGAGTTTACGTAGCAGTGAAAAAGTTGCCTCAGTTCCTTATTACAGTAGACTAACGAGGGTTTACGTAGCAATGAAAAAGGTGCTTCAGTTCCGTATTACAGTATACTAATGAGAGTTTACAGCAGTAGTGAACAGTGAAAAAGGTGCGCCAATTCTATATTAACAACATCGTTGCGTAGGGACACGGGGCTAGGTTATGTTAGTCCAGAACACTGAAGAGTAGGGCCTGTAATAATGATGATGATGATGATGATAATAATAATAATAATAATAATAATAATAACTAGAGGGGCATTCAGTGGAGCGCATCTCTCCGACAAGGGCAACGTTATTTCCAAACCACTCTTCATAATGGGTTAGGTTTTCTCACCATTGATTAGGGTTTCTCAACAAGTGTTTTCCTGATCCAGAAACTGTAATATGATCCGGATCCGTCCTCAGAGGTAACAGATTGTTCAGTGGGACATGGACTTTCTACTCACTAAATTTGGTCCAGATCTCTCTCCTAGTTTTTGACTAATCCTGCTAACATCAAACAAACAAACAGGGGTTAATAGGTAGAATGATTAAATCGGTTGGGAGCAGGTGTGACGAAATTAGGAAACAAATCATAATGCGACTAAGGATAATGATAATAAATGGGATCATAGAAATAGCGAGAGTAATAAACGTAATAAATGAATGTTGAATTAATTGCTTCACAAAGGTGCCACGTCTGAATATCCTCCACTTTTAGCCTAACAATTAAGAAAGTCGTACATTGTATTCTGAAAATTATGGTGGGCTTCGATTAGCACCTCACTGGGTTGCCAAAATGACCGTTCGCCGTCTCATTATCTATCGTTCAGTCCTGGATCGATATTGTGTCGGCGAGTGTACCTCTTCTTTAGCTGTGTATTTGTTTCCCCCCCCCTCTCTCTCTCTCTCTCTCTCTCTCTCCCAGATGACTTTGTTCTTAAGCTATGGGGTGTCTGTCGTAGTGAAGAGGCTAACTTTAAATTATAGTTTAAGGTTGAGGAGGTGACGGGCGAGGCAGGCGTGGACCACAGGCAGGGTAATGGTGATGGACGAGGCTTAGGCAGGCACAGGTCAGGCAGGGGTGAGGCAGGAAGGTCTGGGGGTAGGTAGGAACTTGCAACAGTAAAGAGAGAAGGGTGGGAATGGGTGATGCAGGCCTTAGTTAGTAGGTGTAGGGAGGCAGAGGTTAGGCAGGACTGAGGCAGGGTGAGGAAGACAGAGGTTAGGCAGGACTGTGGCAGGGTGAGGAAGGCAGGAGTAAGGCAGGTTAGCGGTAGGTAGGACCCGGGCAGTAGTGAGGGAGGTAGGAATGGGTGAGGCAGGATTGGACAGGTAGACTGGGGAGTAGATAGGTGTAAGGTAGGTAGGTAGAGGGTAGGTAGAAAAAAAGTAACGCAGAAAAAGTGATGCGTGTGGGAAGTTAGGTAGGAAGTATGGCATGTAGGTGTGGTGGGTACGGTAGATGATAGGTAGGGTAGAGTGAGGCAAGTAGAGGATAGGCAGGGTCCTGGCTAAGCAAAATTATGGCAGGTTGGGGTTAGGTAGGGATTAGATAGGTAGGAGTGAGGGAGGTAGGCAGGCTGTGGTAGGTAGGAAGGAGTGATGTAGGTAGGCAGGAAGGTAGTCTGGAATAGGTAAGGAAATAGGTGGGCAGGCTGACGTCCTCGTTGGCTATCTCTGCTTAATTGCCTTTTTATTTCCTGTCATCAAACAAAGGGGTCATTGGGTGGCAGAGAGAGAGAGAGAGAATCGGGAGGGAGCTTTGTGTGTGTGTGTGTGTGTGTGTGTGTGTGTGTGTGTGTGTGTGTGTGTGTGTATGTCAATCAAGTGTACCCTCCTTCCAGCACATGTGGGTTGGTAATACCGATACGTCTGTCGGGTACAACTGCGTGGGTGTGATTAGTTCTGCTCCAGACACCCCGCCCCCCCCGTTGATTTGTGTGTACGTACCGGTATGTGTGGATGAAGGTGTGTATGTGTGTGTATGAATGGCTGCAGATATATATGAATGGATGTATGTTGTGTGTGGATGGATGAATGGATTGTGTGTGTGTGTGTGTGTGTGTGTGTGTGTGTGTGTGTGTATCAACTGCCTTTATTAATACTTTCTTTATATTAATTAGTGAAGTATGTGTGTGGGTGTAAGTGTGGGGGAGTGATCAGGTCCGGCCCAGACACACAGTCATCGATTGGCGTGTGTATGCATGTATGTATGTTTATGTAGGTATGTATGTGTGTATTGACTGGCCCTCCAAACACCCTCGTTATATGCCAAAATGGATGTGTTCATGTTAGTGTGGAGGCGTTAATGATTGTGTGTGTGTGTGTGTGTGTGTGTGTGTGTGTGTGTGTGTGTGTGTGTGTGTGTGTGTGTGTGTGTGTGATCAGATTCGGGTCACACATAAAGCTGGAGATTAGGTTGTTTGTTGCCCTATTACACATCATCACAGGTCAATCGTAAACAGACCCAGCACGGATCTTATCTTTCCATTATCTTGCTTATATATTTTATTTATTTATGTATTTTTTTGGGGGGGTAGACTTGCATCCAGTTCTGTCCTACATCTAATTCCAATTCTCTGTCTGTATGTCCGGTTCATCACTCATTTCTGTTGATAAGTTTCTCTCTCTCTCTCTCTCTCTCTCTCTCTCTCTCTCTCTCTCTCTCTCTCTCTCTCTCTCTCGTAGGCGTAAATCAAGTTCTGTTCGCAAATTCCAGTTACATTCCCTCTTCATATCAAATTCCAGTGCTCTATGTGTCTTCATACCTAATTCCAGCCGTGTCGACCTTCATAGCTAAGACTGTCTATCTGTCTATCTATCAGTCTATCTGTGTGTCTGTCTGTCAATCTATCTATCTGTTTATCTATTTACCTTAACCTTGTCCCCGTTTTGTCTATCCGTCCCGCCAGACACCAGATCGAGTAGTTCTCCCAGGGTGGCCTCTTTTAATGTCAACTTTTTTTTTTTCGTGGTATGTGTGTGTGTGTGTGTGTGTGTGTGTGTGTGTGTGTGTGTGTGTGTGTGTGTGTGTGTGTCTACAGTATCTCTCAGTCTGTCTGTCTCTGCCTCTATTTGTCTGTCTCTGGTGTGTGTGTGTGTGTGTGTGTGTGTGTGTGTGTGTGTGTGTGTGTGTGTGTGTGTGTGTGTGTGTGTGACCTATAAATCATGACAGGACAAGTGTAAATACTCCCTGCACGTATCCCGCCTCTGTCCATCGCTCTCCACACGCCGTATTCCAATTCAGTCTGTTTCGTACCCTGTCACCAGAAACCAAAGTCCATCGATCCTTGAGAGATGCGGGACAGCAATATAATGGTGGCCTTAACCCTTGCTTTTAGGCGATTTAGTCTTTTATATTTTTTACCTATAGATGATTTTATTTAGCTCTAGACTTCTCGTGGGGTAAGGGGACTCCCTAGCACCTCTTCCCTAGCAATTTATTTTCCAAACTACACATTAACATCATCGCTTCTTGCTTCTTATACTGTATCTTCTTAATATCGGCATAGATTACATGAATACAGTAACGGAATCTGAAATAAATCGGTAAGGAAGAGGTATTAGTGTGCTTCCTCCCGTCCATAGCCATTGAATGATCGCGCAGAAATAAATTAGAATAAAACTCGTGTGGTAAAAATAATTTGGAAATAGGTGGAATTAAATACAAGAAAAGTCCTCGTACAGAACAGGTAAATACAAAACACCAATGGCCTGATGTATAATAGGCCAGACGGATGTTCATATTGTTTGTATCTTATTCCTGGTGCATGACTTCCATTTTGTCTATCTCTGTATCTATCACCAGACGCCTAATCCCATGAGTTTATCGAGGGATGCTTTGATGGTGATGATACGAATAATGACAATAATACTACTACTCCATCCATCCATCATCCAATCCCCTGTTGCCCCTTGAGGAGCGTAGGAGCCCGGGGCTAGGCGAGTTGGTCTTGACATTTAAGATGAGAGTGACCAGCCTCACTCATCCCTAAGTGGCATTACGTGAGCAACAAACCCCAACCACCCCTTGGATGTAAGCCTTCACCGGCTCAGTCCGATTGGAGCGCCATAATTACCCACTAAACCACCAGGCGCCTAATAATAATAATAATAATAATAATAATAAAATGTGTTAAATATCATCATATGACAAGTGTGTAGCAATAAAGCAATACCATACGGATTTTACTATTCTCTCTCTCTTATCTGCTGTTAAACCTGATTCCAAGGATTGTTTATCAGTACAGGAAGGGTAGTCAAGATAGTAATGTTTTTCTTGGGATATAAAACAATAGTAGTGTAGATAAGAAACACCCTGGTATCAGTAGCTACGTCCGGGTTCCTGTCTATTGCTAAACTCCCTCGCAGTTCTATCTATCGCTTTATCTATCTACCCTCTTGGTAGTGCATTGGTGGCCCTAATCCAGACCATCAGAGGCGTGGTGTAAAATAAATAGGATCGGATATTTATTTTTTCAATGTCTAATTAAATACCAAATCTCAATGTATAATCTGAAATGTTCGCTTGTGGTGGTAATGATGTGTTTGGCGGCCTCAGTACAAGACATCAGTGACCCAGCGTAAAATTAAGGTGTTTATCTACCTGTACAGATTTGGATCAGTGTGTGTGTGTGTGTGTGTGTGTGTGTGTGTGTGTGTGTGTGTGTGTGGAGGGGAGTTGTGTGTGTGTGGTGGGGGGGTGTTTTGTGTGTGTGGTGTGTGTGTGTGTGTTTTATGCGTGTGTGTGTGTGTGTGTGTGTGTGTGTAGAGGGGTTGTGTGTGTGTGTGGTGTGTGTGTTTTGTGTGTGTGTGTGTGTGTGTGTGTGTGTGTGTGTGTTTGAGAGAGAGGGAGAGAGAGAGATTGACAGAACAGATACTTGGGACTGAGATATGGAAAAAAAATCATATACTAACTGAAAATATGAAAGGAGTGAGTAAGAGACGCCGTAAATGCGTAAAAGGTGAAAGAAATGATTGAAGTGGGTAGGAGATATGTAAGAAATCATGTTGTAAATGACTACCGATTTACGAGAAGAGAATATATGAGAGATGTGTAAAAAATTGAAAATGCTTAAGACATTTGTAAAAAAAAAAATAAAATGGCTGAGTTTCCCAGGTATGTTGTAAATAAGTGATATGTTTAAGAAAGACTGTGAATCCGTAAGTGCTGTTTAAGAAAGACTGTGAATCCGTAAGAACTGTTTGAGAAAGACTGTGAATTCGTAAGAACTGTTTGAGAAAGACTGTGAATCCTTAAGAACTGTTTAAGAAAGAGTGAGAATCCGTAAGAGCTGTTTAAGAAAGAGTGAGAATACGTAAGAAGTGTTTGAGAAAGACTGTGAATCCCTAAGAACTGTTTATGAAAGACTGTGAATCCGTAAGAGCTGTTTAAGAAAGACTGTGAATCCTTAAGAACTTTAAGAAAAAACGGAAATCCGTAAGAACTGTTTAATGAAGACTGTGAATCCGTAAGAACTGTTTAAGAAAGACTGGATTCTAAAGAACTGTTCAAGAAAGACCGTGAATCCGTAAGAATTGTTTAAGAAAGACCGTGAATCCGTAAGAACTGTTTAGGAAAATGAAAAAAGAATCTGATATGATTATAAATTTGCAAGAGAGAGAGAGAGAGAGAGAGAGAGAGACGAAAAGAGATAATTCCGTGAGAGATAATTAATAAAAACTGTCAGTACGTAGAGTTGTGTAATAAATAAATAAAAAATAACAAAGCGGAAGGGTTAACAGCAACAGGAAGATAATTATGTTTGCTTTGGTTAAGGTTCCACGAAACTGAATAATCATCTCTCATATTTACACAAACGCTTAGGCAATTGCTCCAGCCGTTCCTTGTTACTAGTGTGTGTGTGTGTGTGTGTGTGTGTGTGTGTGTGTGTGTGTGTGTGTGTTGAGGGGAAGGCATTTAGATGTGAGCAAGGGAAGTGGAGGCGGGGGTGAAGGAGTTAAGTATACCGTAGGTGTAAGGATGCTGGTGGTGGAGGGAGTAAGGGGTAAGGGTGATGGTGGCCAGGGGTAAGGGTGATGGTGGCCAGGGGTAAGGGTGTTGGGGGGGGTCAGGTAACAGGGCAATTACTCTGCTTCCACGCTGTTAGAGCCATTACCACCGCATTACCCTTCACACTCACGGCTACCTCCACCTCTCTCCAAAAGGCTACTCCACTTTGCACGCCTGTAGCCTAGACATAGGGCTACAAAGAGTAATATATGCTATAGTTCTTATATTTTTAACTCGACTTTAATTCATTTATTTTTAGTCGACTGTAGTTCATTTGAGATTTTCGTCCTTTTGCAGCCTGTTTCCCCTAGTTCAGTGGCAGAATAAGACAGTACAGCGACTCGACATTCTTTCCGCATCACTTCTTTGTGACTTTTGCCATATTTTCGTGCTAATGTCGTACCATATTATAGCTTGAACCTCGCATCATATTCTGGCATTAAATTGTTACATGTCTGCTTTACGAGATGGAGAAATGGCATTATTAAGCCTAGCTGTAGTGAGCAGAGTATATATAATTGGTTTACATGGTTGTTGAGTTTACATAGTTATCTCGGAGTACTGAGTTTACCTGCTTTATTGTGTTTATATAACTTAATTCACCTTTATTCCATTTAGTTGCTTTATTGGGTTTGTCGCTTAATTTACTTTTCATCTGTTTTCTTCCTTAACTTACCTTCTGTATTTTTTTTTTCTATTTTTTATTCCAAGGCTGTACTGAGTGAAAGGAAATTTGATCTGCCTTTGCCCTGGTCATACTGAGGATACTAGTAATTTTTATATTATTATTTTACCTTTAAATCCCACCCACGACACCATTTTTTTTTTTTAATCTCTTCCGCTCCATATATCATATAGGGTAGCTATGATGATGATGGTGGTGGTGGTTATTTTTGCACCGGCCTCACGGATCACGAGCTGCTGCTGCTGCTTTTTTTTTTTTTTTAAAGGTCATTGAGAGCAACGCGTGCTTAGTTTCTTGAATGATGTAATTATGCATAAGTACCCGACGTGTGAGATGTCGATTACTTAAGGAGAGAGAGAGAGAGAGAGAGAGAGAGAGAGAGCATCAATCCAGTTTTTTGGGGGGGTCACAACCTTAACCCAATCTAATGCTTTTTTTTTTTTTACTGTCGTCGATTATCATTCCAAAAATCTTCAAAAATGTCTTGCACGCCGATGTCAAGGGAGAGGTGGGACGGATGGGACACTTATAATTCCCAGGGTGGCCATAAACAAAGGGTAATTAGCCGCTAACGAGGTGATTAGGACCGTAGTTTGCCGGGTTATGCTGTGAGGTTTGGGTAGTTAGTCGAGGGGGTTGAGGTGACATGATAGGATGGTCACAGCGACATGATTCGGTAGTTGGTGCTGGAAATGGAAGGTGTTTATGGAGATTTATTTAATAGTTGGTTTTCCTTCCTCTCTTCATCTTGTAATAAAAAGAATATGTTGACTTTTATGTAATTTGCTTTCCTTCCTGTTTTCATCTTAAATTTTAAAATGTTAATGGATTTTTATTTTATTTTTTGTTTTTCCTTTCTCTGTTCATCTGATAATAACCAACGTGTATAGATTTTGATTTACGGTAACTTAATTAGCTTTTCCTTCCTCTTCTAATCTTTTTTTCCTCTTCTTTTGTTCGTCTTTTTTTCCTTCCTTTGTTCATCTTCTTTCCCTTCCTCAGTTCATCTCCTTTCCCTTCCTCTGTTCATCTCCTTTCCCTTCCTCTGTTCATCTTTTTTCCCTTCCTCTGTTCATCTTTTTTCCCTTCCTCTGTTCATCTTTTTTCCCTTCCTCTGTTCATTTTTTTTCCCTTCCTCTGTTCATCGTTCTTCCCTTCCTCTGTTCGTCTTTTTCCTCTTCCTCTCTTCACCTTTTTGCCTTCCGCGTTTCATCTTTTTTTTCCTTCCCTTTTTCATCTTCCAAAAAAATCTATTGAGGTGAATCATACAGCCTTCATCAACCCCTTCACTCCGATGACATGGGTTAGCTATTGGATTCTTCTTAGATCCACACGATGTTATTTTATTATTTATACAAGATTTATTTATTTTTTGTTATCTTTACATGATTTTATTTTATGCTTTTTGAGTTTATACCCGATTTTATTTTTTTTATTATACGATTTTATTTTTCTTATACATGAATTTATTATTTTTTTTTTAAGCTATACGATTTTTTATTCATGTTATTTATACACGATTTTGCTTATATTTTTTATTGTTATGTATATACTATATTTTTTTTTTAATCTACACTCGATTCTGCCTAGCTGAGGAGAGGTGGTAAGACTTAGAGATGTTGGATTCAGTCTTTATTAACTTCCTTACTTAGAGATGTTGGATTCAGTCTTTATTAACTTCCTTACTTAGAGATGTTGGATTCAGCCTTCATTAACATCTTTACTTAAAACATGTTGGGTTCAGTCTTTCTCTACTACCTTTGCTCGTTAACTATTCTTTAACATTGATCCGTAACCTCTTTCATGTAAATCATTGAGGTCGTGGTAGTGATGTGGTGTAAATAAGATGCCGGCCATCCTTAGCTCACACATGACATGGTAATGGTGGTTTAAGGTAACACGGCGTGGCAATTACTGGGCCTTGCTGGTGAGAGAGAGAGAGAGAGAGAGAGAGCAGCTAATAGGAAGGCAAGAATTTTGAGTATAGTTAGAATTAATAATGATGATGATGATGACAGTGGTGTTGCTAATAATAATAATAATAATAATAATGAAAATAGAAATAATACATTGCAGTGTTCCGGTATTTATCTTTACGTCATCATCATCATCATCATCATCATCATCATCATCATCATCATCATCATCATCATCATCATAGGCTAACAGTAACACCAGTACAGGAACAAGTACCACAGAGTAACAAGTAATGGTCATGACGTCAGCGTAGGTAAGGGGACGCAGCTGTTGTTTTAATTACACTCAAGTTAGGTCGACCGTTGTTAAGTGGGTAATGTAGTTGCCTTGGGGGGGGAGGGGGAGGGGGAGGGGAGAGGGGGGACAGGCTGATTGTTAGTAAGGTCCGGGTTAGATGAATTTACTGTATTCATTTACTGAGAGAACGTCTTTACTTTTATCTAATTTACGAATTTGTATTTTATTTATTCTACAACATGGCGATTTTTTCCAATTCTAGGACTGGCGATTTTTTTTATTTTATTCATTATACCACAGGACGATTTTTGTATCCACTGCATGGGAGAGACTTTTTCGTGCTGGAGGGGTCAGATAGAGCTTTCGTTGACTCCTGAACTACTTTCGTGTTCCATAGACGCGTGTGGTGGCAGCAAGGGAACTCTATGATCCTCTGTGTGAAGGGGTTAACATGCCCCCCCCCCATCCCCCGAAACTCCCTCCCTTACCAGCTAATTCTTCCCTTTTCCTCCTCCTCGTCCTTCTCCTCCTCCGCCTCCTTCGTCAGTTACAGTCATCTGAAGGGCTAATCCACTTTCACCCATTTTCACCTTTTATCATAGTCTTTCATCCTCTTCCTGGCATCGTTTAACTCTTCGGTCTTTTCTCGCCGATTTTCATTTTCCTTCATGTCTTCCATAGGTTTTTGTCATCCTGCTTTTTCTTGTATTTTTTTCTCCACCTTTTATTTCTTTCTTCCTTTAACTCACTAATTTGGTTTTCGAATTTTTTTTCCTGTATATTTCACATCGTCTCTTGTCCGTTGTTCTCCCTGTCTTGTCTCTCTGATTTATTCCGTCTTCTTCCCCCTCAGCTTTCGTGCAATCCTTTTTCATCTCTTATTGCCTGCTTTCATTCATCCTTTCTATCGTCTCCCTCTCACTCTTTTCTTAGCGTTTCATCCTGTTTTATTCTGTTTGTACTCTCTCTCTCTCTCTCTCTCTCTCTCTCTCTCTCTCTCCCCTACCCCATTCTCTTCCCTTTCTCCGTCCCCACCCACTACCTCTCCTCGTCCCCTTTCTCTACCCACTACCTCTCTCCCCTTCCCCACCCTTCCCTTCTCTCGCCTTCTCCTCCACCACCCTTCCCTACTCTCATTTCTTCTCCTCCTCCCTTTCATAATATCTTCTCTTCCTCCTTCCCTCCTTACTCTCTTCTTCTTCCTTCCTCTTGCAGGTGCGCTTAACCGTCGGACCCTCCCACTGAGCTGAGGTCTTCTGAAAGGTCGCTTCTGCATATGTCATAGAGAGAGAGAGAGAGAGAGAGAGAGAGAGAGAGAGAGAGATAAAGGGGGAGTCTCTCTGTCCCTGTCGTCTGTCATTGATCATTCTGCGTCTGTTTGTCCGTCCGACTGATTGTTTGTCTTTCTGTTTATCTATCTATCTGTTTCTCTTCTGTCTATCTTACTCTACCTATCTATCTGTTTACTCTCTGTGTATCTATCTTTTACTCTCCCTGTATCTATCTGTTACTCCGCTTGTCTATCTCTTACTCTCCCTGTGTCTGTCTAATACTCTGCTTTTCTGTCTCTTAATCTGCCTGTCTATCCTGTCTGTCTGTTACTCTGCCTGTCTGTTACTCTGCCTGTCTCTCTGTTGGTTACCCTGGCTGTCTATCTTCCTAAATCTGTTTCTCTGTTTCTCTCTCTCTCAGTCTATCGCGTGGGAAGAAGTGTAGGCTCCAGATACGACCATAGGAAGGAAAATGAAAAAAGGGTTGGAGTATTTTTAGGGCGTGTGGTCGTTGTCCTGACTGGCTATGTGTGTGTGTGTGTGTGTGTGTGTGTGTGTGTGTGTGTGTGTGTGTGTGTGAAGAAATTTAAGCTACTGTCTTCAGGTAAACAGGGGCTATAATCACCTTAACCCCGTGTTCCAGGTGACTTACTTGCTATTTTCTCGCTAACATCGCCAGCCCTAGATATATTTGAAACTGCAGGGGTTAGATATGCCCTCTAACTCCTCATCTCACTGCTAGAAATCCCAAGTCGAGTAAGATTTATTGGAGAGTAAAATCCAAAGGGCGTGACCATACTGAAGAAGGTGGTCCTAGGGCGTATGTAACACTTTTTTTTTTTTTTTTTTTTTTTAAGGTAGGATTGTCCCTTCGCTGAAATTGTCTCCTCGTTATCCAGAATTTTATATGTACATGATCTGCTTCTAAGTGGGTAAAAATTGATCTTTTGCTCCCTCCAGGCGATATGTACCGTATGAGAAGAGACATTTTTGGTAGGTTTAAGAAGGCATACACAGGAGAGCAAACAGGAAGACGTCTGTAATAGGATAGGAGTTTGGTGTGTAGGCTTGTAGGGTAGGAGGTATTGTGGCTGTATCAGAAACACTATACAGACATATTTCCTTGACACCTTTCATCCCTTTAGGTTACTAAGACGAGGCCATCTTGTTTACCGTCTTATTGCTTTCTCCAGACCATCTTATTTGTTTGTTTATTTTTGCATTCTCCAGTTGAATAAATCAGCTTAAGAGATTGATTTTTTTTTTCCCAATTGGAGGGATTAAATACAGCCTTCAATAACCCCTTCACTACGATGGTGTCTTCTGAGGTAATTAAACCCTGTGATGGAAGTAAGAATAAGGTAATAAAGGCGTCAGTCTACTAGTTGCTGTTGGCTTGAGTTGCGCTTCTCTTGCCTTCCACCATCCTCCTTTTTCTGGATAGGGATGCACTTGACAGGTTGGTGAGGATTGGCTGAGTGCAACATGTCCGAATAACATTTACTAACCCAAATTTCCCCCTCAGTTATAATTATGTTGTCAGTTAATAATGCTAACGAGTAAAGAGAAAATGAAGTAATGTTGCACTAACCCAATCATCACCAGCCTGTCAAGTGCATTTTCGCCTCGTTAAAACAAAATGAGTATAGTTGAGGGACGTTCCGTGTAACTAGGCAGTGGATCCGTCCGTTCGTAACAGTGCCACCATAAGGAGGCTTCCGTCTTATGAAAAACAGAAATAGAAAACAGTAATAAAAATAAAAACACTTCTCTCCCCCATAGCAGATCAAGACCGTCTGGGAGAAACAGGGGTAGAATAAATAAAAGATTAATGTTTCTCGTAACCCAGATTTTACGAGAGGCCTTCTTCTCTAGACTGAATAAAATCGTCTGTTGTGGGCATCGAAGTGTGTATAAAACGCCATAAAGATAGAAAAATAGACGTGATAAAGTTGGAAATAAGATGTCAAAGAATAAAGCGAAAAGTCTTGAAGATAGAAAATAAAGACGTGATGAAGATAGAACTAAGACGCCATGGCCTCGAAGTGTGTGTAAGCATGAACCCAGCTTGTGTCCACGTGCATATTTGATAGTGTTGGCTTCCTAGTGTGAAGGTCAGGGCTGAAGGCCACTATCTGGTGTGGTGCTAGTGTGAGGAGGAGGGTGGGGCGAGTGGTGGGTGGGTGGAGGACCAGGTGGAGGAGGTGGGTGGGTGGAGGATTATGTGGAAGTGGGTAGGTGGAGGATTATGTGGTAGTGGGTGGGTGGAGGATTATATGGAACTGGATGGGTGGAGGATTATGTGGAAGTGGGTGGGTGGAGAATTAGGTGCAGGAGGTGGGTGGGTGAAGGACCATGTGGGGGGGTAGTGTGTATGTCTGTTCGTAGGGGTGGGATGGACTGACGACCGGAAGAAAAGTAGTAGTAACAGTAGTAGTAGTAGTAATAATAATAATAATAATAATAATAATAATAATAATAATGACGACAGCAGTGGTAATGACGATATTGATGATGACGCACTTCCGGTGTGAGAGAAGAGGAACTTGATTTGATTAGCAGACTGTGACGTCAGGGTCTCTCTCTCTCTCTCTCTCTCTCTCTCTCTCTCTCATACTTCAACACGTACGATACCAGAAAATTATCAAAAAGTTATGGTTATTAGAGGACAAAGTTGTTTAGAAGGAAATCAAGCAAGGAAAACGCAAAATTGAGATTGTTTACCCAGACTCTTGTATTTTTCCTCTTACGTGGCCTAAAATTGCCATCACTCCATCTTGAATGCTGAGTTGCAAGAAGAGATTGACACTAAGAAGATGCTAGTCACGAAGAAGTGCTTGTATTTAGAGCGGTAGCATTCATTGTCACTTTCAGCCAGAGAGCTACCTGAAGTGTGTGTGTGTGTGTGTGTGTGTGTGTGTGTGTGTGTGTGTGTGTGTGTGTGTGTGTGTGTGTGTGTGTGTGTGTGTGAATCCCTGATCTAGTGTATTACGATGGTGCAGTTGACTGTGTGTGTGTGTGTGTGTGTGTGTGTGTGTGTGTGTGTGTGTGTGTGTGTGTGTTTTAATTCCTGAACTAGTTTGTTACAGTGGTGGAGTTGACATTTGTGTGTGTGTGTGTGTGTGTGTGTGTGTGTGTGTGTGTTACAGACGAGGCACAGACAGCTGTATGAAGCCACCTCACCACCACCTGTGAACTTCGGGCCTTGTTTTTGACCTGACTAATTCACGTAAAGGTCACTAAAAGGTCACTCGGGGGAGGTGATGGATGGGGAGAGAGAGAGAGAGAGAGAGAGAGAAAGAGAGAGTGAGAGAGAGAATCCTGAACATGGTTTCGTTTAATACAGTAATACGGGGATCAGCTATTCCTGGTATGAGAGAGAGAGAGAGAGTCAGGAAACGAGATAGGAAAAAAAGATATTCCGAGAAATATTAGATGTGGAAAAAGTCAAAAAATACATTAAGTTTTTCGACGTATCACACTATTACTCCCATTTGTATTTCACTCTTGTTCTTAAGTGCTTCTCCCCTCACCCTTAGTCTCCCTTCACTCTTCTCCCTCCTCCCCATCTTCTCCCCATTCCTTTTTAGTCTCCCTTCACTCTTCTCCCCGGCCCTCCTGTCCTCACTTCCCATCCCGCTTCCCCGTCTCCTTTTCCCCTCTTCTTCATTCTCCCTCCACTCTTCTTCCTCCTCTCCTCTCCCCTCCCAGTTTCCTCCCTTCTGGCCTACTTTTCACCCTACTTCTCCCCTCTCTTGTCTCCCTCCAGTGTTCTTCCCAATCTTTGCCTCTCCTCTCACCTCCCTTCACCCTCAATTTCACCTTCATCCTCTCATTTCATTTTCCGTCTCTTCATTTCTCTTATCTTCCCTCTGGCTGTCTTCCCTCCCTTGTTTATTTCCACCTCCCCCCGCCATTTTTTTCCCTCCCATTTTCCTTTCTTCCTCCCCTCTGTACCTTTTCACACAGGTCCCATCCATCCTTCTCTGCCTAACTATCCTACCTCCTTTACTTTTTCCCTACACACACTCTCCTGTCCCCTCCCCTCTGCTCCTCACTCCTCCTCTCCCCTTGCCTCTCCTCCCCTCCCCTCACTCTCCTCCCCTCCCCTTAGTTTCATTTCCCCTTACCCATTATGAGAGGCGTGACAGGAGAATGGATAGATGACATAAATATTACTAGTGCAAGGTGCCACTAATGTCCTTCCATAACATTAATAGGGGAGTGAAGGCGAGGGATGGAAGGAAGGATAGTAGGAAGGAAAGAGGAAGGAAGGACAGTAGGAAGGAAAGAGGAAGGAAGAGGGTATGTTGTGAATAGGAGGAGGACTGGGAGGTAAAACTTGGATGGAGAGTGGAAGGAAGGATGTTAGTGAAAGGAGGAAAGGAAGAGGGAAATAAGGACGGAAGGTAGGAAGAGGAAATGTTGAGAATAAGTGGAAGAATGGAAGTTACAAAGGTGGATGGAAGGAAGGAAGGATGGTGGAATAGGGAGGAAGGAAGAGGAAAATAAGGACGGATGGAAGGAAAAAAGAAGGTAGGAAGAGGGAATGTTGAGAATAGGAGGAAGAATGGAAGGTACAAAGGTGCATGGAAGGAAGGAAGCATGGTGGGAAAGGGAGGAAAGGAAGAGGGAAATAAAGAAGGAAGGAAGGAAGGATGATAGAAGGGGAGGAAAGGAAAGAGGAAAGAAAGAATGAAGGAAGGAACGTGTATTGACAGAAGGAGAGGGTCAGAGAGGGACAGGAAAAGAACAGAATGTTGTTAGGTGTGTCAGGAGAAAGAATGGAGAGTTGACATAAATATTACTAGTGCAAGGTGCCGCAAATGTATCTCCATAATTTTAATAAGGGGTCTTAATGCTGGGGTGAGGGTGAGGGAAGGAAGGCAGGAAGGAAGGAAGATAATAAGAGGGACGTAGGGAAAGAAGGAAAAAGGGTTAAAAGGGGGAATTGCAAAAGGAAGAAAGGAGGGATTGTAGAAGGGTGGATTGAAACTACGAAGGGTTAAGAGCAGAAGTGGAAGAAGAGCGAAAGGAAGGATGAGAAAGAAGGAATAGGGAAAGAAGAAAGGAAAGATGAGAGCGTAGGAATAGGGAAAGAAAAAAGGGAAGATAGAAGGTTGTGGATGGAAGGAAGGATGGCAGAGATGGAAAGCAAGTAGGGACAGGGAAAGTTAAGAAGTACCGGTATGGAAGGAGTGAATGTAGGAGGATGGGTGTTTGGAAGGTAGAAAGGAATGGTGGCAGGATTGGAAGGAGGGAGAAAGAAAAGTGAAGGAAGGAAGGAAGGGGAAAAGCTGGACGAGAGGCAGGAAAGGTGACTTAAGAAATGGTCCAAGGGAGGGAAGGGAAATGATTTTGCTGTAAGGTGAGACAGGATAATGAATAAGTAGATGACATTAATATTACTAGTGCAGGATGACTATAGTGCCTTTCCTTACTCCAACGAGGGCTTAATGCAGGGATAATTAGTGAGTGAGAAGGCGTGGGAGGTGGTTAGTAAGTGTGTGAAGCGAGAGAGAGGTGAAAGGTAAATGATAGATGGGAATAAACGAGGCGGGGTAAAAGGTAAGGTCATGGAGTGCGATTGTGTGGGAGGGAGAGATGGGGAAACGAATCTTGGTGCAGGTGCGTGAAAGAGGGGATTTTCTGTGTGTGCGTGTGTGTGTGTGAGAGAGAGAGAGAGAGAGAGAATGAAGTGTATAGAGCCAAGGATTGCAGAGCCTGAATGATGATTGAATGGAGGGGAGGCCCATTTTACCTGCCCACACTGATGATGGCTCTCCTTCTTACCTGTTTATCTCTTATTTGTTTTGCTTTTGTTTCTGAAGCCTACTTGCATCATGTCTAAGAGTGTTTGTGAGGTTGATGATGATGATGATGATGATGTGGGAGCGGAATTATATTGATCATGATGTGTGAGCGAGATGTGAGGGAGTAAAGGCGTGTAGGGTGTAAGTTTTGTGAGGTGTTTAAGAATAAGGTGTGTAGTGTGTAGTATAAGGCACAGAAAATGAAAACTGGGAAAGAAAGTGAGGGTATGTAAGTATGATTTCTTGAGGAGCTGAAGGAGAAGGGATGTGCCGTACAGTGTGAGGGAAAAGTATGAGGTATTTGTAAGATGTGAAGAGATGTGAGGTTTGTATAAGGGGGATGAGGTTGTAATGAGGGGAAAGAGAAGTGTGTGGAGTTTTTTTATGGCTTGAGTGTGTGAGTTGCAGTTGATTGATTGATTGATTGATTGATTGTGTGTGTGTGTGTGTGTGTGTGTGTGTGTGTGTAATAAAGTACCATTGCATCATCAACGTAATTCAGTGCCAAAGCCATTAATTTATTCCATTAATTGCAAGTTTGATGGCAAGAGAGAGAGAGAGAGAGAGAGAGAGAACCCTAGAGTTTGTTGATATGGGCAGGTGGAGGGAAGTTAAGGAGAGAGGTTGGTGGGGGAGTTAGGTAGATAGAGAGGGTCGGGGGGGGGAAGATGGGGGAAGGGGTGGTGGGGGGAGGGGGAACAGGGGGGGGGAATAGTGGGGGGAGGGGGGAAGGGGTGTGGGGTTAAGGGGTATATGCTGTTATCTTGGTCGTGGCGGTGGTGAGAGAGATAAGGTGTACCGATAACACCTCTCCTGCCACCCCCGCTCACTGTCACACCTGATACCACCTTCATTACAACACCTGAGAGAGAGAGAGAGAGAGACAGAGTTGTATGCATTTTTTTTTTTCGAATAGACAGAATAAAACTCGTGTCCCAAAAATCCTTATATATTTTTTTCTTATTGTAGTAGTTTTTATATTGGCATTCTGGGGTACACTTTTGTTTCTAGTGCTTAGTTCTGTTAATAACTTTGTTCCTTGATGATTAGTGTTATTTAGTTCTGTATTGGCCGTGTCTTTATTACCTATGTTTATTTAATGTTGTGTGTTGTAAATGTCCACTTGGATTGTTGTTGAAGCGTTTAGTGTAGCGATCTGTATTAGTTAGGGCCATTTAGATTGGTATATGGAGGTGTGTGTGTGTGTGTGTGTGATGTATATAATGTAGAGGAAAGATTGTGCATGTGTGAACGGTTACCGCTGTCTGTACGTAATTGTGTGTGTGTGTGTGTGTGTGTGTGTGTGTGTGTGTGTGTGTTGTTTATAATGTAGACGAAAGATTGTGCATGTGTGAACGGTTACCGCTGTCTGTACGTAATTGTGTGTGTGTGTGTGTGTGTGTGTGTGTGTCGTCATTTTGGTCTATTTTGCCGTGGGTTGGCGAAATGGTGCGAGAGAGCGGTATTGGTCGCAGGGAATATATGAGCACCCTAATGGCGGTGTCTTTGTTGTTGTACGTGATGGCTTGTTTTTTTGTTTTGAGGTGCTGGGTTTGTTTGAGTTGTTTAGTTTTGTTTGTGAGAAGTTTATTTGTGTGAGTAGGTGTTTTTTTTTTTTTGGGGGGGGGGAGTTTTTTTCTTGTCTTTTTAAGGAGTTTGTTGTTCTTGTTTCCGGAGTTTGTTTGGCTTTGTGTTTGTTGTTTGTGAGGAGTGTGTTTGGCTTTGTTTGTTGTTTGTGTAGGTGTTTGTTGTTTGTGAGGAATGTTTGGCTTTATGTTTGTTGTTTGTGCTTGTTGTTTGTGAGGAATGTGTTTGGCTTGTTTGCTGTTTGTGGAGGTGTTTGTTGTTTGAGGAGTTTGTTTGTCCTTGATGTTTGTGGGGAATTATATGTTTGTTGTTGGGTGGTCTTTGTTTTTGTTCTTTTAGCTCTTAGTTACTGGTGATTCTCTCTCTCTCTCTCTCTCTCTCTCTCTCTCTCTCTCTCTCTCTTACCCCTTTAGTAATGGAAAGTAAATTATTGGACGGTGATAAAGACTGATGATGATCCTGCTAATGCAAGAATAAAGTGTTTTTACTCCTCCTCCTCCTCCTCCTCCTCCTCCTCCTCCTCCTCCTCCTCCTCCTCCTCCTCCTCCTCCTCCTGTTATGTTCAGCTAAGTATTAATTCACACAAAATAAATATATGTCTCATCTATCGTCCGCCAGCACAGTCAACTGAGACAGATGAAAAACTTTATGATCAAATTGCGGAAATTTGTTGTCAAGAGGATAGCGTAATTTTTGGAGACTTTAATCTACCGGTAACAAAGTGGGGTGAACCACTGACGGCACACTCAGGACAAGAGCTTTATACGAATCTTCAGGAAAGCGCCCTTTCCCAACACGTAGAATACCCAACGAGAGGAAACAATATCCTAGACATCATCTTGACTACAAATGATAACCTAGTCAACAACGTTGAAATAGGACCTGAGTTTAGTTCCAGTGATCATCGAACTATACAGTTTAATATTACTACTGAAAAAGTAAAAGAAACGGAGAGCAAAGAAAAGGTCCCAGATTATCGTAGAGCTAATTTCAACAGGCTCAGAGCGCTACTTGCAACTGCAGATTGGAATCAAATGTCTGAAACCGATGACATAAACCAAGCATGGGAAATATTCACCGAAAAATTTAATGAAGTGGTAAAGTCATGTGTGCCACTACGTAACAGACGTCCAGCTGGAAATAGTAAACCAAAGTGGTGGTCCAGTGAAATAAAAAGTAACTTAATAGCCAAAAAACAGGCATACCATAAATATAAAGCTACACAAAATAATGATGATAAATTACAATACGATAATCTACGCCGCACATCGAAAAGACTTATTAAACAAAGCAAAAGAGCACTGGAGATCCACATTGCTAATACGTGCAAATCAAATCCTAAAGAATTTTACAGTTACATTAGAAAGAAAAAGGTTATGACTACATCAATAGGTCCTCTAGAAACAAACAATGGCAGACACACTGAAAATGAGGTCGAAATGGCAAACATTCTTAACGATTACTTTGCGTCTGTTTTTACAGTAGAAAACACCACCAGAAACCTACTGTTACCCACAAACCAAGCAAATAGCACAGTCCTTAGTAACTATGCTATTGATAATAATGATATCCTTTCAGCCATAAATAGTACGGACATAAACAAAACCCCTGGCCCCGATAAAATATCACCGAGAATTCTCAAAGAAGCAAAACATGAGTTACTGCTGCCACTCTCTGTCTTATTCAATAAATCATTAAGTACTGGGAAAGTTCCACGCGAATGGAAACTAGCAAATGTAACACCAATTTTCAAAAAAGGAAATGAGTCGCACCCAGGAAATTACAGACCAATCAGCTTAACATCAGTAGTGTGCAAGTTAATGGAAAAAATCATAAGAGATAAAATAGTTAATTATCTAGAAGAAAATAATATAATTAAAGACTCGCAACATGGATTCAGACATCGTCGTTCATGCTTAACTAACCTACTGGACTTCTTCCATGATGTTTACAAATCATACGATGACTCAAGAGCAGTAGATATAATTTACCTCGACTTTCAGAAAGCATTTGACACTGTCCCTCACAAGCGTCTCATGAGAAAAATAGAAGCACATGGAATAAAAGGAAAGACGCTAAAATGGTTACAAGACTGGCTGTCAGACCGAAAACAGCGAGTTGTGATAAACGGAAAGGAATCCAAATGGCGTAATGTGATCAGCGGCGTTCCCCAAGGCTCAGTACTTGGACCGATACTTTTTATTATCTATATAAATGACATTGATGAGGGTCTAAATTGTAAAGTATCCAAATTTGCAGATGATACTAAAATAACCAGTAAAGTCACTTCAAAATTACAGTGGCAGCAGTTACAAAATGACCTTAATACTTTAGCAAGCTGGGCAGAAAAATGGCAAATGAAATTCAACACAGAAAAATGTAAAGTACTTCATATTGGAAGTAACAATGTCCATGCAAATTACAAAATGAACAATATTCAGTTATCAAGTACAGACAGTGAAAAGGATCTTGGTGTGATAATATCAAATGACCTAAAACCAAGCAAGCAGTGTACCGATGCGGTAAAAATTGCAAACAAGCTAGTGGGTTTTATTGGAAGAACTTTCGAGTTTAAATCGGAAAAAGTCATACTTGCCTTGTACAACTCGCTAGTGCGCCCCCATCTTGAGTATTGTGTGCAATTCTGGTCACCGTACTACAGAAAGGACATTGAAAAATTAGAGAAAATTCAGCGAAGAATCACAAAAATGGTACCACGACTTAGAAACAAACCATATGAGGAACGCCTTGAAGAACTTAAATTATTTAGCCTAACGAAGCGCAGGTTAAGAGGGGACCTTATTGAAGTTTTCAAAATCATGAAGGGATATGACAACTTAGACATGAATAAATATTTTGATATAGACCGGTCTAGTCAAACCAGAAGTAATGGCTGCAAAATCATGGGAAAACGATTCCAATCCCACGAAGCAAAATACTTCTTCTTTAACAGAGTTGTAAATATCTGGAACAGATTACCCTCAGATACCGTGAACAGTATCTCAATTGAGACATTCAAAAACAAATTAGACAAGTATTTGCACGAAAATCCTCAGCTGACTCTTTTTCTGTCCGAATAACTTGCTTTTATAGCTACGGTGCATGTAAGTTCATGCCTCCTTAGTCTACAAGACACCCCGTAAACAATGTACCCGTACATAGTGTTGCGTCACGATATTATACATTTTCAATTTATTCGGTGCAAACAAAGCAATATAAGCACAGATTAGGATCTGCACAGATAACCCTGAGTTAACGGTCACTACTCTTACTTTCGACCTGTGATGGGCTGTGGATCACTGAGGGTCCCTGTTAGTCAAGTGACCACCATCGAGATTTTTTTTTAATGTACCAGGGGTCACTGCTTCAGGATGAAACTTGTGTACTGTCCCACATGGGAGAGTTCCTTGTCTCAGTGGAGTGAACGGAGCTATTGCCTGATTGACTGCTGCCTACCTAAAAAGCGCCAGGGAAGGTTGCCGCACCACCCCTAAACATCCACTCTGTGCATTGCACATCCACACTGTGCACTGTGCAGTCCCCTTTCATCTAAGACACTCGTCCTATATACTTTTCAGTCTCCCCAGCGCAAAGAAAGCAATATAAGCACAGATTAGGAGCTGCACAGATAACCCTGAGTTAACGGTCACTACTCTTACTTTCGACCTGTGATGGGCTGTGGATCACTGAGGGTCCCTGTTAGTCAAGTGACCACCATCGGGATTTTTTTAATGTACCAGGGGTCACTGCTTCAGGATGAAATTTGTGTACTTGTCCCACATGGGAGAGTTCCTTGTCTCAGTGGAGCAAACGGAGCTAGGGCCTGATTGACTGCTGCCTACCTTAAAAGCGCCAGGCAAGGCTGCTGCACCACCCCTAAACATCCACACTGTGCAGTGTGTAGCTTCCACGTTATGTCCACAGACTTCCCATTAACTCAATGTAACTGGTTTATAATGTCATGCCGTAACTATTATTTTATTTGTTTACTTTCTCTTTCAGGTTACTCTATCGGGTAGCTTATAGATAAAGTATTATAGAATGTGACTTTTCCTTTCCAGTGTTTCCTATAAAATTTCCATGTCAGTTTTTCCATGCTGCATGGTGGTTTTTCTCACTTTTTCCTGGAGGGTTTGGTGGTGGGGGGAGCCTTCTTGCTTTCCTATCCTTATCCTTCAACATGTAGAGTTAGATCTTGTAGTCATAGTTTTCTCTAACAAGCAGCCTCGAAAGGACCATAAGGTCTGTTGCTGTTTGCTTTCCTGTGTAATCCTGTGTAATCCTCCTCCTCCTCCTCCCTTTACTGCCGTCATTTTGTTCTCATTTATTCTCCTCTCTCCCTCCATTTCTTCCTGTTTGTGTATCATCATGTTTATCATCATTATCATCGTCATCATTTAATACTATTATCTTTTTTCTAGTACAAGTAATGCCGCACCACCACCACCACCACCACCACCACCACCACCACCACCACTGACAATAATGCCTTAATAATAATAATAGTAATAATAATAATAATAATAATAATAATAACGCAGATTATTAACATCAACACCATTTATCATCATTGCCATTTTCATCATCATCACCAGCGTCGCCAATTTTGACGCGGTAGTTGGTTGATTGAAATTGTGTGTTTGAGTGACGCCAAGTTGTTTGCGCTGCTGTTAACGCCTTGGATGGGTCGTTAAACCCTTGAGTGCCTTGTTAAACGTCCAACTGCTGCTCAGGGGCGGGGGAGAGGCAGGGGGAGGGGGGAGAAAGTGGGGGAGCGGATGGGGGGGATCAGGGCTGGGTTGAATGGTCCGGCGAGGAGGAAGTGGCATTTGTCGCCTTGTTTACGTTTCTGTAGTTGCCTTGCTTTGCTTTCTATCGACGGGACTGATCCACTACGAAAACTCTAATACTGTATCGTGATGGTGTGAAATTCGGTGGGCTTTGATTATTGGGTCTTGAGTCTCCTTGGTTACTAAGCCCTTGTCTTCGCCATCTAAGAGTTTGAATAGCACGATTTTGCTGTGGCTGCATTTGAGGTGTTCATACGTTAGCACTTTGTACGTAGCACTTTTATTTTAGTTTTACCATAGCACTTAATCATTTATCTCCTTATTTTAGTACTTTATTATGTAGCACTTATTTTTTTATTTTAGCGGATTTATTTTTATTAATAGCACTTTTTTATTTATCACCTTATTTTAGTACTTTATTATTTAGTACTTTATTATGTAGTTTGAAACAGGGATGTGTCATGTCTCCATGGTTGTTCAATCTGTACATGGATGGGGTAATAAAAGAGGTACAAGGTAGGGTAGTGGATGTTGGAGTGGCCCTGGTGAGAGAGGATAGTGTTTGGAAACTCCCTGTACTGTTGTTTGCAGATGATACTGTGTTGTTGAGTGAAGATGAAGGGGAGCTGCAAGGCTTGGTGGATGAGTTTGAGAGAGTGTGTAAGAAACGGAACCTAAAGGTGAATGTAGGGAAGAGTAAAGTGATGGTCTTTGAGAGAGGTGAAGTCAGTGAATGTATAGCGAGGTTGGATGGTGAGGAATTGGAAAATGTGAGTACGTTTAAGTATTTGGGTAGTGTGATGAGTAAGGATGGAGGTTTGGAGGGTGAAGTGCTTGAAAGGGTACAGCAGGGAAGAAAGGTTGCTGGTTCCTTGAAAGCAGTGATAAGAAACAGGGAAGTGAGCATGGAAGTAAAAAAGTTACTACATGACAGTATTGTGATACCAACTCTAACGTACGGAAGTGAAGCTTGGACGTTGTTGGAAGGACACAAGTCAAGAGTGAGAGCAGTGGAAATGAGTTATTTAAGAGGAGCTTGTGGAGTCACGTGGAGAGACAGGCTGACGAATGAGGATATAAAGGAGCGTTGTGGTGTTGATGTGGATGTGATAGGAAGCGTTGTGAGGAACAC
Organism: Coenobita brevimanus; assembly: GCF_032717465.1. Lineage (NCBI taxonomy): Eukaryota > Metazoa > Arthropoda > Malacostraca > Decapoda > Coenobitidae > Coenobita > Coenobita brevimanus. The sequence goes on from NC_137051.1 coordinate 1,864,573, forward strand.
ACTGAGGTGGTTTGGCCATGTGGAGAGGATGGAGGGTGAAAGACTGACGAAGAGAGTGTATGTGAGCGAGGTGGAGGGTGGAAGAGGGAGGGGGAGACCGAGGATGAGATGGAGGGATGGGGTGGAGAGGTAAATGAGAGAGGGGGGTGTGAGTTGGGAGCAGGGTAGTGAAATGGCGGGGGACAGGGCGACTTGGAGGCGATTTGTTTGTGGCCACCCCAAACGGGATTGAGGCGTCTGGCAATAGATAGATAGAGATTATGTAGCACTTATTTTTTTTTTTTAGCAGATACTTTATTTTTATTTAGTATGGCACTTTAATATTTATCACTATTTTAGCACTTTATTATTTAGCAAGTGCCTTTATTTTATTTATTTTAGCACTTTAGTATTGTGAGACTAACACCTGTCCATTTTCTTTACAGGTGAGCCAGGTGTTGAAGCAGGTCAAGGGGTTAACTTCCGGTGACGTCATAAAAGGTCAGAGCTTGATTACGAGTGTTTAAATCTCTCTCTCTCTCTCTCTCTCTCTCTCTCTCTCTCTCTCTCTCTCTGTCAGTCATCTCGTCTTTATTAATTCGCTGTAATGAAGGAGCCAGCCAGGTCTGAACATTATCCCTCTCGTTATTCATACTCATCTCCCTCTTTGTAAACAATATTCTCTCCATAAATATTCTTTCTTAATCCTCGATCTTCACGAATTCTCTTCCACCGTGGCCCGTATTCTGGTAGTAGTAATGTCGTTCTTGGGGGGAAACTCGAAGCATCTGGGAACGACAGTTAATAAAGATGGGATTTCCTTTTATCTTTCGGCAGTTGTAAATTTTTAGGCGAAACTGGGGCTGTAGTTTCTTCATTTTTTTTTTCCACTAGAACATTAATGTGCAATACGGAAAAATAAATCGCTTAGGAAGAGGTATTACAAAGCGTCCCGTTAGAATATTAAAGTGCAATACGGAAAAATAAATCGCTTAGGAAGAGGTATTACAAAGCTTCCCGTGACACCTCGGTCCTTATTCTGGTCAGTTAAGGAAGCTCCCTAGCACCACTTCCTTAGCGATTGATTTTTTAGATCCGGCTTGTTCATATCCTTTTGTACCTTATGCAGTAGCGATATTACAATGATTCAGAAACGCGGAAGACGTTTAATAAGCAAGATAAATCGCTTAGGAAAAGGTGTTAGGGAACTTCTTTACCTGACGAGAATACCAAAGTTCCCTAACACATTTTACTGACTGATTTATTTCGTTTATTGCACCTTACTGCCCTCTTTCCCATTAAGTAAATCACTGTAATATCACCGTACTCTGCATATATAACATATGAAAGGATATTAACCAGTCATATCCAAAAATAAATCGCTAAGGAAGAGATGCCAGGGAGCTTCCTTTCACGGCTCCTTGACACATTCCAGTCATTGGTGTGATGGTGTAGCCGGTGTTTGTGGTTCTGCCCTGGTATTATGTGCTAGGAAACTATATACCTGCTTGCTTGCTTGCGTGGTGTGGCATCGTTAGGAAGGCTGGGGTTGCGTGGTGGTTGGTGTGGTGTGGTGTGGTGTGGTGTTCTTGATGTGGTGGTGGTGGTGATGGTGGTGGCAGAAAAGGAGGAGGAGGAGGAGTATGGCACAGTGTGGTGGTGGTGACGAATATACGGTATTGTGGTTGTGGTGGAGGGCGATGGAATTGTGGTTGTGGTGGAGTGGAATGTTTGCGGTTGTGTGGAGCTAGAGAGGAATTATCCTGTGGTGGTGAGAGTGCAAGGCTGCGGTGGAAAGATGTGGCGGTGGAGACGTATGAATTGTGGTTGAATGTGGTGGTGTGGCGGGTGGTGAAGGTGCTGGGCTGCTGTGGTGGTTGAGACCAATGTACTGCAGTGGTGGTTGAATGTGGTGGTGTGGTTTGGCGTGTGGTGTGTTTGAGGTGGTGGTGTGGCGTGCAGTGTGGTTGAGCCGGTGGTGTGGCGTGTGGTGTGGCTGAGGTGTTGCGGTGGTGGTGTGACGTGGTTGAGGTGGTGGTATTGCGTGACTTGTGGTGTGGTTGAGGCGTTGCGGTGGTGGTGTGGCGTGGCATGTGGTGTGGTTGAAGTGTTGCGGTGGTGGTGTGGCGTGGCATGTGGTGTGGTTGAAGTGTTGCGGTGGTGTGGCTGAGGTGTTGCTGTGGTGGTGTGGCGTGTGGTGGTGGTGGTGGTGGAAGTAGCGTGCGGGTCAAGGAACATAATCTATTTTCCTGGTAGATTTACACAAAACTCCAGCACGGATGGTCCACTGGCGCTATCAGTCTTCTTCCTCTTCCTGGACTTCCTCTTCCTCTTCCTCCTTCTCTTCCTCCTCCTCCTCTTTCTCCTCCTTATGCCTGGACCCTTCTTCCTCCTCTTCTTTTTCTTCTTTGTTTTTTTGTTATCTCGTTTTTTCTTCTTTTTTCCCCATCTTCTTCTTCCTTCTTCCTTGACCCTTCCGTTTTCGTTTTCACTGTTTTTTTTCTTTTGCTTTCCTCAGTCTGTTTCTTTACCATGCCCCCCTCCTCTCTCTCTCTCTCTCTCTCTCTCTCTGGCAGGAGTTATTTTGTGAGGCTTATTATGTGACTGGCATCATTATAAGAGAGAGAGAGAGAGAGAGAGAGAGTAGGCTTGGGAGGGAGAGAGGGAGGGATGCAGGGAGAGAAAGCTAGGAGGAGGAGAAATACGGAGTGGGGAGAGATTTGATGCTTGAGTGGGAGAGATGGAGGGACTGGGAGGAAGAGAGAGAGAGAGAGAGAGAGAGAGTGGGGGAGGAGGTATTAGAAGGAAAAGTAAGAGGGCGGGAGTGTTGGGAGATTTGGTGAGAGAGAGAGAGAGAGAGAGAGAGAATCTTCGTCCACTTCCTCTTTCTCCATGCCCTCTTTGATTTATTTTCTTTCTCTTTTTCATACATCCCCTCTTCTTTTCCTCCTCCCTCCTCTTCTCTTCCTCCTCCCTCCTCATCTCTTCCTCCCTTCTCTTCACTTCCTTCCTGCTCCCTTTTTCCTCCTCCTCCTCCTTCCTCTCTTCTTACCTCTCTACCTCTTTTCTTCCTGTCTCCCTATTGTTCTTGCATTCCCATACCCCTTTATCTCCCCCCACGAATGCTTAAGAGAGAGAGAGAGAGAGAGAGAATAAAGGGAGGGGTGAGAGAAAAGAAGAGAGGTTGGATCGATAGGTCTACTTACCTTGAGCCTATCACGACCCTCTTCCCCTCTCTCTCTCTCTCTCTCTCTCTCCAGTGTGTGTGTGTGTGTGTGTGTGTGTGTGTGTGTGTGTGTGTGTGTGTGTGTGTGTGTGTGTGTGTGTGTGTGTGTGTGTGCGACGGATTTTGATTTATTTCTTGCTGTCTTCAGATTATTATTATTATTATTATTATTATTATTATTATTATTGTCACTTTCTAAACAATATATGAATTAATTGAACCCTGAAGTATAGGAGGCGATAGTAAAGTCTGTATGAAACCCCTCGAGATGAAAAAGTCTCCCCTAAACTGAAGAAAACGGAAACCAACAAGATAAATCGCTGGCTGTAGGATGTTTGGGTCATTTCACTGGGCACCCTGATGATTTAGTTTTTTCTGACACTGTCTTTTACTTCTTCCTCTTTCTGAGTCTCCTCCTTCTCCCCCCCCCCCCAGTAGCTATAAGAGGGGGACGTAGGATGTAGGTTGTGGTGGTGATGGTGGTGATGATGATTGATGATGATTGTGGTGTTGATATTATGATGATATGATTAGGGGATGGTGGTGATGATGATGATGATGATGATGATGAAACCCGTATATACTGTATGTAAAAAAGAAAAAAATATTGAAGATATTTTCCTTATATATATTTGTTTTTTGAAGAGCCCTGTTTTGTTTGTTTGTTTGTTTTAGAATTATACAGGTATATAATGGCTTGATTTTGTTCTGTATTTTGTTGCTGTATATTTTGCTTTACTTTATTATTATTATTATTATTATTATTATTATTATTATTATCATACATTATTATTTTGTTACGATACTACTATTGCTACTACTGTTACTACTGCTGTTACTACTACTGCTACTACTTCTACTACTACTACTACTACCAGTACTACTATTGGTACTATTATCATTTATGTTTATTGTATCAGTATTATTATTAACATAGCCCCAACAAGAACACACTGCTAGAAGTATCTCACCAATGGAAAGGCTTTAACAGTATTAATTCTTAAGCTTCTATGACTCATTCACATAAATCTCTACGTCTCAGCAGCAGCAATGAAATACTAGAGTTACCCTTGCCATGAGGGGTTAAGTAAGTGAGGCATAGTAAAAAGTTAGATATAAACTGTAATAACCTTGTACGATAGTCATTATAAACATCAATATTATCGTTAAAATTACTATCTTAATTTCCAACTTAATAACTTTGACCACCACAAAGTTAGGCAACCGTGGTGGCCGGAGCGAAAGGGGGCGGAGCTTTGGGTATGACGTCACCAGTGAGGTCCTCCCCCTCTTCCGTCACCTCCACCATATCCTCCCCTCCCCTCCCTCACCACCTACCCCGCTTCCACCCTTCCCTTTCCCTCCACCGGGCCCTGCATCCTCTCCACCCTTCCATCTCCATGCCCTCCTCATCTTCCATCGTCTCCTTCCCTCTCTGCTGTCTTCCCCTCATCTTCGTACTCATCAACCCCATTCTTTTCTCCCTGCTTCCCTTCCTCCCTCCTTCCTTCCACATCGCCTTCCCCTCCACTCCTTTTCTCCATCCGTTCCTCCCTTCCTCTCACTTCTTCCCTCACTCCCTTTCTCCCTTCTTTCCTCTCTTCGTCCTTCCCTGTCCCCTTCTCCCCCACTCCCTTTTTCAGTCCGGCCATCTCTTCCTCTCACTCCTTCCCTCTTTTCCACCCCCCACTCCCTCCCTTTTCTCACTCATTCCCTCTTTTCCTCCCCTCTCCTCCCACTCCCTCCCTCCCCTCCCCCTCCCTCCCTCCCCTCCTCTCTCCCCTCCTTCCCCTCCCTCTCCCCTCGCCAGGCCTGTCTTTTCAACTTTATATTACTTTCTTGCTGGACTCCATGCACCTCCTCGCTTTATTTCTCGCGGTGTTTGGCTGACACTGACCTCAACTTGGATCGTGTTTGCGAGGGGTGTTTGGTTGAGAAAGAGCCCTGTTTGGTTTGGTTTGGATGGTGCTAGAGAGAGAGAGAGAGTTTGATCGTGTTTGGGAGGGATTGTTGTGTTTGGTTGAGAGATCCCTGTTTTGTTTGGGTGAAGTTGGGATTGGGTGGGGTGGTTTTTCAGATCGTGTGTGTGTGTGTGTGTGTGTGTGTGTGTGTGTGTGTGTGTGTGTGTGTGTGTGATCGTGTTTGGGATGGATTGGTTCTCCTGTTTGGTGTTTGGTAGAGAGAGTGACCAGTGTTTGGTTTGGTTCAAGCTGTTTTTTTTTT
>NC_137051.1:1875000-1887500 GCF_032717465.1 Coenobita brevimanus
GTGCAGTGACTCAGACACTCCTTCTCACCTGGTTCAGTGGGTGATGGGGGTGGGGGTGGGGGGTAGTGGTGGAGGTGGTGGGGGTTGGGGTGGTTGTTAGGTGGATAGTGGTTGATAGGTGGATGGAAATTGTGTGTGTGTGTGTGTGTGTTTTGTGTTGGTCGTGGTTATTGTGGTGGTGTTTTTTTGTGGTGTGGTGTGTGGTGGTAGTGGTGTTTTTCATTTTGTAACTGTGGTAGTGGTTGTAGTGGTTTTGTGTTGTAATAATCGTGGTTTGTGTTTTGTTGCCGTGGTTGTGTGTGTTTTTGTGGTGGTGGTGGATAAAAGGGTTGTTGCGGTGGTGGTGGTTGTGGTGTGATTGTAGTTGTATTGTATCATTGTAAGTAGAGGCTTGTGTAGTTGTGGTGATGGTTGTGGTGGTTGTTAGGAAGGTATGAGTGGTCGTGTTCAAGTGGTTCTGGTTGCTAATGGTCGTGGAGTATCGTGGTTTAGAGTGTTTTTTTATTGGTTTGTGACTGTGTGGTTGTGGAATAGTGGTATAGGTAGTGTAGTGTGGTGTGGTGGTGGTGGTGTAATTGTGGTGGTATGGTTGGGTTTGGTGTGGTGTGGTGTGGTAGGGTAGGATATACGGCTGAGGAGTTTTGGTGGTTGTAGAAAGGTATGGTGTGGTGTGGTTTGTGATGGTATGAATGGTGTTGGAAAAGTGTGGTGTGGTGTGGTGTGTGGTGTGGTGTGGCATGGTAGGGTTTGATGTATAGTTGAGTTTTGGTGGTTGTGGAAAGGTATAGATGTGGTGTGGTGTGGTGTGGTGTGGTTGGTGTTGGAAAAGTGTAGTGTGGTTGAGGAATTTTGCCGTAATGATGGTGTGGTGCGAATGTCTTCAAGTAAACAGTTGTAATTTTTAATGTGAGCTTCAGTGGTGGTGGTAGTTATGGTAGTATGTGGTACGGTAGTTGTGGTTGTGGGGTAGTGATGGTGTAGTTGTGATAGCATGTGGTAGTATGTGGTAGTTGTGGTAGTGGGGTGGTGATGGTATAGTTGTGGTAGTATGTGGTAGGAGTAGACTGTAGCACCAGTCGAGCAGGGCAGTACTCCCGAGGTGGATGGAAAGCTGATGACAGGGAGTGCTGGAGCTCCCGTTTCATCAGCCCTCAGGACTAGTTCCTGACCATCCACCTTTGCTGAACTTTTTCAGTGTCTCAGTTACACAGAGAGTAGGCCAGCATGCTCTCCAGTACAAATTTCTCTAACTATCTTCACCAAACTACATGCACAGTACACACTACACTTCCTATTCAAAATTTACCCAAAATGGCGTCGTTTTACCAAGCCTCGGAGTCCCCAGGGGGGGGGGACCATAAATGCCCCCACCATCTGCCTCTCTCCCGGTGACGACTCAAGATGCCTGGAACCACTGTCTGACTCTCTTCTTCTTCATTTCTGCAACATTCGCGGCCTTTCCTCTAACTTTCGCTCTGTTGAGCACCACCTCTCCTCCTCTAAACCTCACCTTCTTTTTCTAACGGAGACTCAGCTGTCTGAGGCAACTGACAGCAAACCCTTTTCTGTATCCTCCTACTTTCTCTATACTCATTTCAAAGCCAAAGGTGGCTGTTGTGTATATATACGCAACGACTTATCTTGCTCTCGTGTTCCTGAACTTGATTCTTCTGAATTCTCCACACTCTGGCTTCGGCTTTCCTGTCATTCTCTGACTAAATTTATCTGTGCTGTTTACTTATCCCCTAATTCTACTGACTATCAAAAATTCTTCGACTATCTTACTTCTACGATGGAACACATTCTATCCATTTCTCCTTTCTCTGAAATCTCCATTCTTGGAGATTTCAATGTTCACCACCACCTTTGGCTCTCCTCTCCTTTCACTGATCCACCTGGTGAACAAGCCTACATCTTTTCTATCCTTAATGACCTAGAGCAGCTTGTACAGCACCCTACCCGTATCCCTGACCGCCTTGGAGAGAGCTCCAACATACTTGACCTCTTCCTCACAACTAATCCTTCTGCTTACTCTGTTAATCTTTTCTCTCCGTTGGGCTCCTCCGATCACAACCTTATTACCTTAACCTGTCCTATCACTCCGGTACGGCCTGTGGACCCTCCAGGGAAACGTCGTCTGTGGCATTTTGGAGCCGCAGACTGGGAGGCCCTCAGGCAGTACTTCTTTGATTTTCCCTGGAATGATTATTGCTTCCATGGCCGTGAGCCATCTGAGTGTGCCTTGCGCATTACGGAGGTTATTCTCTCGGGCATGGAAGCATACATTCCTTTCTCATATCCTTTGACTAATGCAAGAAAGCCTTGGTTTAATCACGCTTGTTCTAATGCTGTCCGCAACAAGGAGAGGGCCTACAAAAGGTACCGGAGCCAACCCACCCCTGAATCACATCATCTTTACGTTTCTGCCCGGAATCGTGCTAAGTCTGTTCTTCGCTCTACTAAAAATAATTTCATCCATACTAAATGCTCTCAACTCTCCAACTCGAATTCTTCCCGCTCCTTCTGGCATCTTGCCAAAAATCTTTCCAACAACTTTACCTCATCATCCTTCCCTCCTCTTTTCTACTCTGATGGTTCTGTAGCTATTTCTTCTACTGATAAAGCAGATCTCTTCGCACAGACTTTCTCCTCCAATTCTACCTTAGACGATTCCGGTGCTGTTCCTCCATCACTTCCCCCTCTGACTTCCTCATGGCTGACATTAAAATTTCTTCAGTTGATGTATTTTCTGCCATCACTGGCCTCAGTACTAACAAGGCATATGGGCCTGATGGGGTCCCTCCTGTTGTTCTCAAGAACTGTGCTTCTGTGCTTACACCCTGCCTAGGCAAACTCTTTCGTCTTTGTCTGTCAACTTGTACCTTTCCTTCTTGCTGGAAGTTTGCTCTCATTCAGCCAGTCCCAAAGAAGGGTGACCACTCCCAACCCTCCAACTATCGTCCAATTGCTTTAACGTCCTGTATTTCAAAAGTTTTCGAGTCAATTCTTAATAGAAAAATTTTAAGGCATCTTTCCTATCACAACCTTCTTTCCGATCGTCAGTATGGGTTCCGTCAGGGACGCTCCACTGGCGATCTTCTCACCTACCTTTCAAACTCCTGGTCATCCTCCTTTCGGGACTTTGGCGAAAGCTTTGCCATTGCACTTGACATCTCAAAGGCTTTCGATCGAGTCTGGCATAAATCTTTAATTTCCAAACTGCCCTCCTACGGTTTCTATCCTTCTATCTGTGCCTTCATCACTAGCTTCCTTTCTGGTCGTTCTATAGCCGCTGTTATAGACGGCCATCGTTCTTCTCCTAGATCTATCAACAGTGGTGTTCCTCAGGGCTCTGTCCTATCACCAACTCTCTTCCTTTTATTCATCAATGATCTTCTAAGCTGTACATCTAACCCTATCCACTCATACGCTGATGACTCCACCCTTCACCTTTCCATTCGGTTCCCGCAACGCCCATCTCAACAGTTACTTCAACAAACAAGGGATGAGGCTATGGCACACCTAATGTCTGACTTGGCTCGTATCTCTGACTGGGGTAACAATAATATGGTTGTCTTTAATGCATCTAAGACTCAGTTCTTACACCTTTCAACCCGACAAAATCTTCCACAGGTATACCCACTAATGTTTAATAATATTCAGCTTAATCCTACATCATCCTTGAACATGCTTGGGGTTTCATTTACTCGGGACTTATCTTGGAAAGATCATATTACATCTCTTGTAAAATCTGCTTCCAAGAGATTGGGTGTGCTAAGCCGACTCCGCTCTTTCTTTACCCCTGCGCAATTGTTGACTCTATACAGGGGTTTTATCCGCCCCTGTGTGGAGTACAACTCTCATGTGTGGGGAGGCTCCCCTCATACAGCTCTTCTCAATAGGGTGGAGTCAAAGGCTTTTCGTCTCATTAACTCTCCTCCTCTTACTGACTCCCTTCAACCTCTGTCTCTTCGCCGCACTGTTGCATCTTTATCTCTTTTCTATCGCTACCTTAATGGTCACTGCTCCTCTGAACTGTCTGCTTGCATTCCTCCACCTCTACGACGGGCGCGTAGCACCCGTCTGGCAGCAGACTCTCATCCTTTTTCTGTCCAACTCTCTAATGCAAGAATTAACCGTTACTCCCAGTCTTTCATTTATGCAACAGGTCAGCTCTGGAACTGTCTCCCTCTGTCTGTATTTCCTGCTGCCTATGATCTCCAGTCTTTCAAACGCAGTGTGTCCAGGCATCTCAAAATGATCGGATCTTGAATTTGGCTCTATATTGTATTTTGTTTTTCTCTTGGAGGGAACTGTTACTGCGGGCTCATGGCCTTTGGTTCCTTCTTCCTCGCATTAAAAAAAAAAAAAAAAAAAAAAGTTGTGGTAGTGATGGTATAGTTGTGGTAGTTGTGGTAATATGTGGTAGTTTTGGTTATGGTAGTGATGGTATAGGTGTGGTAGTGTGGGTGTGGTGAAGTGCTGGTGTTGATAGTGGTGGTGGTGCTTTGGTGTGATACTGCGGTGGTGGTGTTGGTGGTGTGGTTGGAGCGGTATAGAATTTTAATGACGCGGAGGGACTGTGGTGTTGAGGGTGGGGGGAGGGAGGGGGTGGCAGGGAAGGGAGGGGGTGGCAGGGGAAGGGAGGAAATACAGCCACAAAGTTTGGTTGATAAGTATATAAATGTGATGGTGATGGTGTGGTGCGGTTGTTTGTGGTGGTGGTGGTGTGGTGTGGTTGTGGTAATAGTGTTGTTAGTGATGATGTAGTGTGGTTGTGGTGACGGTAGTGGTGGTGGAGATGGTATGGTGTGGTTGTGGTGATGGTAGTGGTGCTGGTGATGATGTGGTGTGGTTGTGGTGGTGGTGATGGTGTGGTGTGGTTGTGGTGATGGTGTGGTATGGTTGTGGTGGTGATGGTAGTAGTGATGTAGATGGTGTAGTTTTTGTTTGAGGTGGTGTAAATGTGGTGATGGTAGTGGTGTTTTTATGGTGTGTTTGCGGTAGTGTGGTGGTGATTGTGGTATGGTTTTGTGTGGTGTTGTGGTTCAGGTTTCGGGATGGTTGTGTGGTTGATATACTCGTGGGATTGTGAAGTGTCGATGCATAGGTAAGGTTGTGTGGTGTTTTGGTTGTTCTGTGTGGTTGTTGGGATAGGGTATTATTTCTTATAGTTTCCCCTCATTCACCCATTTTCTTCCTTCCCTCTTGATCCCATTTTCTCCCGTAAATATCCCTTTTCTTTTTCGTTTCGTCCCTTCCCTATTCTCTTTTCTTATTCCATTTTCTTGTATTTTCTTCACTTCCTGTTTGCTTTCTGTTCTCTCCCTTTCATTTCTTTTCCTTCCTTTCTCCTTTACTAATACTGTTATTCATTGTCTTACTTTGTTCACGTCGTTCCTTTCTCCGTTTTCTTTGTTTTATTTACTTTCCTGTATCATGTTATTCTTCAGTCCCCCCTTCTTCTCCTTCCGTTTTTTTTTTCTCCGCCTTTTTTCTTATTCTTATCTTCGCTCTCGTTTCTCTCTTCTTTCACACTTTCTCATTACTTCTTCCTTCTCTCCCCCTTCCTTTTCACGTCTGTGTCATTTTTCTCTTCCCTCCTCCTCCTCCTCCCTCCTCTCTATTGTTCCTTTCTCTCCCCGTCCTTCCCTCCCTGACGCAATCATTCTTCCTGCCTCCTCCTTCATTCTTTACCTTATCATTCCTTTTTTTTTTTCTTTACCCTTCCGTCACCATTCTCCTTCCCCCTTTTGCCCTTTTCCTTCCTCTCCCCCTTCCCCCCTCCTCATTTCCCCTTTCTCTCCTGGCTTTCTCCCTCGTCCTTCCCTTTCTTCATTTTTTCCTCTCTTAATTCCTTTTCTATTCTTCCTGTCCCCCTTCTCTCTCTCTCTCTCTCACTCTCTCTCTCTCTCTCTCTCTCTCTCTCTCTCTCATTCCCAACTTCTTTTCATCACTTTTCTTCTCTCTCTTTTCACCTTCGTTTTATTAATCTCTCACTCCTCCTTTCTTCATACTCTTTTCTCCACCACCTCTTCCTCCCTTCTTCCCAATTTTCTTCTCCCTTTTTCTTCTCCCTTTTTCTTCTCCCTCACCCACATTTAATTCTTTCTATTCGTCCTCTCCCTCGTCTTCTCTCCCCCCTCCTCCTCTTCTTTTCACCTTCCTCTTCTTCCTCCCCTTCCTCTTTTCCTCCTCGTTCTATCCCTCCTCTTCCTCCTCTTTTTCTCTCCGTTCTGTCACTCCTTTTCCTCCTCGTAATCTTCCTCATCTTCTTTTCTTCCCCTCCCTCTTTCCTCTTCCTCTTTTTCCATCTCTCCCTCTTCCTCCATCTCTTTTCTTCCTCTCCTTCCTCTTACTATTCGTCCTCTCCTTCTTCTTTTCTTCGTTTCATCCTGTCCCTCTTTCGTCCTCCTCCCCCACTTTCCTCTTCCTCCCACACTTTCCTCTTCTTCCCACACTTTCCTCAACCTCTCCCTCTTTTCTCATCCTCTTTTCCCCTCCTCTCCCTCTCTTCTCTCCTTCTTTCCTCTTCCTCTTTTTCCCTCCTCTTGCTCGGGGCCGTCTCTGTGTTTGCCACTATTTTACGGGGTCACTTTTCAGGTTGTGCGGGAAATGTATTATAATTTCTCTGCCCCGCCGCCTTTACCACCCCCTCCCCCCTTAGAGAGAAAGAGAGAGAAATCTGTGTGTGTGTGTGTGTGTGTGTGTGTGTGTGTGTGTGTGTGTGTGTGTGTTTAAATATATATAATGTATCAAGATAAGATAAACTAGAAAATGTTTAAATGTTGGTAATATGATAGAATACAGATTGCTTCTAATGTCAGGCCAAAATATATATAAACACAGAATTTATAAGGTTAAGAAGATATTTTAATGTTATGAATTTGGTGTGTGTGTGTGTGGTGGCTGGCTGTGAGGAAAGGGAAGGGGGGAATATAGAGTTAGCCAGGTTTATTGGGCCTATGTTTGTCCTGTTTTACCTGTGTGTGTGTGTGTGTGTGTGTGTGTGTGTGTGTGTGTGTGTGTGTGTGTGTGATGGATGTGAGTGTGAAATACTGGGCTGTACCGTGTATTTATTGCATGTAGCGTCATTAGCCTGTGGGTGATAAAGATTTAGTTGACTTTGATGTGGGAGTTGGGGGATGGGGAGGCTAATGTGTTGGTTTCCCTGCCTCACCCTTGCCTCCTTTCCCTGCTGCCTTCCTGCGTCTCCGCCCATTTCCCTTTTCCAGCCTCCGTCCTTGTCTGTTTGTATGTCTCTGTATTTGTCTGCCTGCCTCTCTATCTCTCTGACTCGTCCCCTGCCTTCGTCTCTGCCTCTCTCCCCACCCATACCTCCCTGCTTCATCTCTGCCTTACCATCTCCTGCCTCTTTTCTGCCTCCACCTTTATCGCCGCCCCTCTGCCTCCCTACATGTCTGTCTGCCGTCTCCCCGCCTTCCTTGCTGCTTCCCTCTCTGTTATTTACCTTTCTGCCTGTGTGTCTGCCTAACTTCCTCGGTCTCCTTCCATCTCCCCTTCCCTATCTCCTTGCCTTCCTCTCTCGTTGCCTGCCTCACCCCCTTCATCCTTATCTCCCTGCGTTACTGCCTCCTGGGTTGCCTCCTTCCTTTCCTCCCCTCCTCCCTGCCTGCCTCCCTTCTCTCCTCCTTATCTCCCTGCCTGCCTCCCTCCTCTCCCCCTTATCTCCCTGCCTGTCTCCCTCCTCTCCTTCCTATCTCCCTGCCTGTCTCCCTCCTCTCCCCCTTATCTCCCTGCCTGCCACCCTCCTCACCTTCCTACCTCCCTTTCTGCCACCCTCCTCACCTTCCAATCTCCTTGCCTGCCTCCCTCCTCTCCTCCTTGTCTCCCTGCCTGCCACTCATTCCTCCTGCCTCTCCCTGCTTCTCTCCCTCTCGTCCTCCCGCTCCCTCATGTTCTCTACTTGTCCTCCCTGCCTCGTCCCCTTTGTTCCTACCTCCTCTTCCTTGTCCTCCTCCCTACCTTCCCTCTTGTCCCCCACCCTTCCCCTCTCGCTGTCCTCCATTCCCCTCCTGTCACCTCCTTTCTCTCCCTCCTCATTCTCCCCTCCTTTCACACACACCCTGCCCCTTCTCTCCTCATCTCCCTCAACCCTCTCTCTCTCTCTCTCTCTCTCTCTCTCTCTCTCTCTCCCTCCATCACCCTTCTTTTTCTCCCCATCCCTTTTGCTGTCTCCTCCCTCCTTCCTTCCCCTCCTTCCCCTCGCCCACCTTTTTCTTACCGATCTGGCTCTTTTCGTATCTCAGCCACTCTTTTTCTTCCCTGCCTTCTCTCTAACCTCCCTCCTTCCCTCCCTCCTTCTCTCCCTTCCTCTTTGCCTTTCTTACCTCCTCCCTCCCCACTTATCAGTTATACATCCCTCCTGTTTTCCCTCCCTTCTGTCACTCCTTCCTCCCTCCATCCCTCCCACCAACCCACCAACCTACCCACCTACCTACCTACCTGCCTGCCTGCCTGCCTGCCCACCCACCTACCTACCTGCATCCCTACCTACCTACCTACCTACCTGCCTCTGCCTACCCGTGCCTGCGTGCCTGCCTGCCTGCCTGTGACCTGAGGGAGCCACGTCCTCACTCAGTTGGAAGTTTGATGAAAAAAGTTGGTGTCGGCGACCTGTGTCTTACCCCCCCCCCCCCCGCCGCCTGCCTCCCTCCTTCTTTCCCTCCCTTCCTCACGCCTTTCCGTCCCTCACGCCTTTCCCTCTCTCCCTCACGCCTTTCCCTCCCTCCCTCCTGCCTCTCCCTCCTTCCTGTCTTTCCCTCCTGTCTTTCCCTCCTTACCTCCCACCTCCCTTTTCCTCCATACCTTCCTCCTTTCCGTCTTTCTCTCCTGCCCTCCTGTGTTTCCCTCCTTCCCCCGCTCCTCTTCCTCTTCTGTCGCTCCTATCCTTCCCTCCCTCCCTCTTTCCTTCCTTCCCTTGTTCCTCTCCTTCCCCTCTTCCCTCCTTCTCTCCTTCCTTCCTTTACTCCTCTCCTTCCTCCTTTCTGTCTCTCTTTTCCTTCCCTCCCTCTTTCCCCTCTCCGTTCCTCCCTCTCTCCGACCTTCCTCCCTCTGCCTCCCTCATCTTCTCCTTTTTTTTTTTTTTTTATACCTCTCTTCACCCCATGATTCCTTTTCCTTCAGTTTCGTAATTCCTCTCTCTCTCTCTCTCTCTCTCTCTGATCCCTTTCTACTTTCTTTCTCTTTTCTCACAGCTTCCCTCTCACTCTCTCTTTCCACTCCCCTTCTCTTTCTCTTTTCACACAGTCCTCTCTTTTCCTTCCCCTCTTTATCTCCCTCTCTTTCTCTTACGTCTTCTTTCTCTACTTCTCTTCTTTATCTCTTTTTCTCCTCCCCCCCCCCGCCTCCTCCTTTCCCTCCCCTCCAGTCTTCCTTTCTTCCTCCCCTACCCTTCTTCCTCCTCCCATCCCTCACACTGTCATCACCCTTCCTCCTCCTCCTCCTCCTTCATTCTTTCTTATTTCCATCTTCCTATTTCCGCGCTTCATTTTATCTTTTTCCATATTCTCTCTCTCTCTCTCTCTCTCTCTCTCTCTCTCTCTCTCTCTCTCTCTCTCTCTCTCTCTCTCTCTCTCACATCTCATTTTGTGACTTGTTTTACTCAACTTTTTCTCTTCCTCTCTCTCCCGGCCTCTCTTTCATCTTTTGTCCCGCCTGAGCCACAAATCTTTCCTCTCTCTCTCTCTCTCTCTCTCTCTCTCTCTCTCTCTCTCATACAAAATACACACAGGATAGGGATCTTCATTTGCAATTCTGTATTTCTGAAGGACGAAATTAATTGGGTTACAGTGTAGATGTCGTCTGTATAACTGTATTACCGGTGGAAGGAGGTAGATGGGTAGACTGGTAGGTAGAGGGGTAGATAGGTAGTAGTAGATTGGTAGATAAGTGGATGGGTAGATAGTGGTAGATGGGTAGTGGTAGAGTGGTAGGTAGATGGGTAGATAGGTAGTGGTAGATTGGTTGGTAGATGGGTAGATAGGTAGTGGTAGATGGGTAGATAGGCAGTGGTAGATTGGTAGGTAGATGGACAGATAGGTAGTCGTAGATTGGTAGGTAGATGGGTACATAGGTCGTGGTGGATTGGTAGATAGGTAGTGGTAGATGGGTAGATAGTGGTAGTTGGGTAGTGGTAGATAGGTAGATAGGCAGATAGTGGAAGGTGGGTAGATAGGTAGTGGTAGATGGGCGTGGTAGATTGGTAGATAGTGGTAGATGGGTAGTTGTAGATGGGTAGATAGGTAGATTGTTGTTTTAGTAGGTGTGAATTGTTGGTAGGCATAGTTCATTAATATTCCACATTTTTCATCTTAATTACACCCTTTCCATAGCACTTCTTCGTGACTAGCGCGTTTTTTTTGTGCTAATCCTGCCACATCTCAGCACTGAATAAGATGATTTTATTTACATCTGGTTATAGTGAATAGATAGATAGATAGATAGTGTGAGGAGTACATAGATAAAATGGTGATGGTTGATAGATAAAATGATAAGGATTGATAGATATAATGATGAGGGTTGATAGATAAAATGATGAGGGTTGATAGATAAAATGATAAGATTGATAGATAAAATGATAAGGTTGATAGATATAATGATAAGGGTTGATAGATAAAATGATAAGGGTTGATAGATAGAATGGTAAGGGTATGTATAGGTGTAAGTAGTTTTTTTTTTTATAGCTCGGTAAGTAGGTAAGAGTGAAAGACTGAGTAGGTAAGAAGGTGTGTGGGTAGGTAGGAAGCAGATGAGCTCAATGTAAGTAGGTACGTGTGTATGTATATGTATGTATGTATGTATGTATAAGATAAGGACGAATGGGAGATATTTGGTAAGTAGGTATCGTATGTAGGTAGGTAGGTGTGTAAGTAGACTGTAGTGTGTGTGGAAGTAGTTTATGTATGTTTGTGTATGTAAGATAGAGATCTGTGTGTAAGTATAGTATATGTGTATGTATGTAGGTAGGTAGGTAGGTAGGTAGGTAGGTAGGTGTGTAGGTAGTCTGTGTATGTAGGTATGAGTAAGATAAGACAGGGCGAGATGTATTGTTTTGAGGCCCCGGAGGTGGGAGTTGTGTGGCACCCAGAATGATAATGTTGCCTCACCACGCTTCTCGGGAGGGGCAGGAGGTGGGGGATAGATGGGGAGGTTTGGTGTGGGAGTGTAGTGGTAGTGGTGGTGGTAGTGAGAGAGAGAGAGAGAGAGAGAGAGAGAGAGAGAGAGAGAGAGAGAGCAAATTTGGTACGACCGTCACCCAGCAACTGCAATGGACACACTACCGGATTGCAGTTCCTTCCCCCTTCATTTCCCCTTTTCTCCCCCTTCCCCTTGCCCTCCTTTCCCCCTTCCCCTCGCCCTCCTTTTCCCCTCTTTCCCTTCCCTTTCCTCCTCCACTTCCCTTCTTGCCCAACCCTCACCCCCTTTCTGTCCCCCACATCCCACCAATTTTGCCACACCCCTCCCTTTCCCCTTTTCACCCCCACCCCTGCCTCTCTCCTACCTCTCAACCTCTCCCCCCCAACCTCTCCCCCCAACCCCACATCGCTTCCACCTCTCTCCCCCCTCTTTCCCCCTCCCCCTCTTCCCTTCCTTGTCCCTCCCCCTCTTCCCTTCCTTGTCCCTCCTCCTTCACTATCCTTCCTCACCCCCACCTCTTTTCCCTTCTTCCCTCTCCCTCTTCCTTCTTCCTCCTTCTCTTCCCCTCCCCTCTCCTCTTCACTCCATCTTCATGACTTCTCTATTTCTCTCTCTCTCTCTCTCTCTCTCTCTCTCTCTCACTCACACACACACACACACACACACACACACACACACACACACACACACACACACACACACACACACACACACACACACACACACACACACACACACACACACACACACACACACACACACACACACACACACACACACACACACACACACACACACACACACACACACACACACACACACACCGCATTAATCTCTGACCTTGACCTTTGCCCTCACTCGCTAAAAATTAAATACATTCCCCTGCTGTTGTATTTCCCGCTGCCCTAACTGCATCCGGAATTAATAGAGTGTATTTTAGGGTGTGTATTGTATTCTGGTGACTGACTGGCTTTGTATTATTATTATTATTATTATTATTATTATTATTATTATTGTTATTATTATTATTATTAATTATTATTATTATTATTATTATTATTATTTTAAGTAGTATGTGTGAAGCAAGGATAAACTGTAGAGGACATAATCATACTGAAAGGACTCATATTGTTGTACTGGTTTTGCCTAATGTACCTCTTGAAGTTTGACCGTGGGGGAGGGGAGGGGAGTGGGAGGGAAGAAAAGTAGGAGGGAGGGGGAGAGAAGGGAGGCGTAGAGGAATGGAAGGAAGGGAAGGGAAGGGAGACGATAAGGGAGGGGAGAGGAGTGGAGGGTAAGGGGGAAGGCAAGAGGAGGGGATGAGAGGGGAGGGAGCCCTA
>NC_137051.1:1890000-1910000 GCF_032717465.1 Coenobita brevimanus
ACTCTCCTTCCTCCTTTACTGTCTTTCTTACTTCCTTTATTGTTATCATTTCTCCTTTGTCTCCGTTTTCATTTTATTTAACCATTTATTTTTGATATTTTTTTTCCAATGTTTTCTTCCGTCGTACTCCTTCCTGCTTTCATTCCTCCTGCCCCCTTCTCCTCCTCCTCCTTTGTCTCCACTCCCACTCGACCCCCCCCTCCCTCTCTCCCTTCCTTCCTTCCTTTCTTTTTCTCTCCTTCCTTCCTTCCTCTCTTACCAGTTAACCATGTTTGTGTTTGTCTCTCTCCCTTCCTCCCTTTTTGCCTTTTTTTATTTTCTGTTTTCTTTTCTTCCTTCTCTCCCCCCCTCCTTCCTCCCTTTATTGTATATCACCCTTCCTTTTATCTTTCCTCCCTCCTTCTCTCCCTCCCACCTCCCATGAGCAGTACTGGTGGATAAGTAGGCACTGAAGTTAGCTACGTATTTGCATCCTGTTGAGAGAGAGAGAGAGAGAGAGAGAGAGAGAATGATGTCTTTCTCTCATCCCGTAAATCATGTTAGTTTTTTACACCTGGTTTTAGCACACTCCATCATGGGTGTCATTTACCACTTCAGTACGAGTTGTATAACGGCGGTAACAGCATGGTATGGGGTCTCTGTCTGTCTGTTTCTCTCTCTCTCTCACACACACACACACACACACACACACACACACACACACACACACACACACACACACACACACACACACACACACACACACACACACTGGCCTCACCCTCGCTCACCACGTCGCCATCCCCGCTTCGCCACAGCATGGGAAAGGATCGTCTCTCTCTCTCTCTCTCTCTCTCTCTCTCTCTCTCTCTCTCTCTCTCTCTCTCTCAAGATGTGCGAGTCTGCAGTGGACTTTCATGAACTGTTAAGAGCTACATTTTTATCTGTATATATATTTTTTTTATCACTTTTTTCTCTCATTTTTCTCTTTCATATCTATTTTTCTTTCTCGTATCTTTTCTCTCTCTCTCTCTCTCTTATCTGTTTCTCTCTCATGTTTTTATCTTTTTCTTTGATATCTTTCTCATGTTCTTATCTTTTTTATATCTTTTTAATTTTTTTGCCCCCTTTTTTTCTCTTCTCTTTCTCTCATGTTATATCTTTTTCATATTCTCTTATCACTTTCATGTCTTTGTCTTTTTCTCTCGTCTATCTCATGTGTTCATCCATTTCTCCACCTTTCTATCCTTGTCTTATTTTAATCTCTACCTTTTTTTTTTTCTTCGTTGGAGGTGACAGGGTATAAGAGTGGAATCTGTGATGTGGAATGAAACGTAACCCGTCGTAAAGGGATTGTTGGCCCTAGTGAGGAGGGGACGGGGAAGCCGGACAAGTGAGGGGGCAGAGGAGTGCGGGGAGGGGAAGGGAGGGTGGGGGGGGAAGAGATTGTATAGGAAGGGGAGGGGAAGAAAGGCGAATGGAAGGGTATAGGTGACGAGGGAAGGGGAGGGGAGTGTAGGGGAGAGGGATTGATAGGTGGAAAAGGAAGAAAGGGGGAGGGAAGGGTATGGATAACGAGGGAAAGGGAGGGGGGGAGGGGGAGAGATTGTATAGGAAGGGGAGGGGAAGAAAGGGGGAGGGAAGGGTATGGGTGACGAGAGAAAGGAAGGGGAGGGTGGGGGAGAAGGATTGTATAGGAGGGGGAGGGGAAGAAAAGGGGAGGGAAGGGTATGGGTGACGAGGGAAGGGGAGGGAGGGTGGTGGTATGAGGGGGATAGGGAGAGAAAAGGATGGGGAGGGGAGAGGGGTGGGAATGGGTATGGCTGAAAGGGAGGGAGGGAAGATTTGCTGGAAGGGACGGGAGGGGAGTGAGGGAGGGTAGAGGCAGGGGAGGGAGAGGAAGGGAAGAAGCAGCCTAGAGGGAAGAATGAATGTAAGGGAGAGGAAGATTTGTGTGTGTGTGTGTGTGTGTGTGTGTGTGTGAGAGAGAGAGAGAGAGAGAGAGAGAGAGAAAGAGAGTGAGTTAAATACCCCGTCCTTTCTCCACACACCCATCCATCGTGTCCCTTTAAACTGCTAGACCTTTAAACTGCACCAGACCTTTAAACTGTCGGTGTGATCCTGCCAATAGATTCAACACCCAAGCCTCTTTAACTTCAACAGCATAAAGCCTCTTTGTGCTGTGGAGACTGTCATTTTATTCAGGGTAGTGGCTATCGATGTGGTTTAGTTGTAGATTATGATAGCTGTCAGTGGGTGAGGAAGTGCACTGGTACATACTTAGGCTGCTGTGGAAGAGATTATTATTATTAGTGTTATTATTATTATTATTGTTATTATTATTATTATTATTATTATTATTATTGTTGTTATTATTATTGTTATTGTTATTATTATTGTTATTATTGTTATTGTTATTATTATTATTATTATTGTTATTATTTCCCTCACCAGCACAAGGAAGCCAGTTTTATGTCCCCTTACCAGTTGATAGGGTGATTTATTTTGTTTTATTATTATTATTTTATTTTTGTAATTTGTAGAAGAGTTTTTTTGTGTTTTGCTTTTCCGTATTTTTTTCTCTACGTTAGTGCAATTTTAGCGTTTTTTTTCTGAGTACCTGTAGACGATTTTATTCAGCGTAGGAGATGGGTTAGATGGGTTGATGAGTTAGATGGGTTGAAAATCGCCCTCATCAATCCCTTTTCAACTACGAATCAATAACATCCTCGAACTGAAGGGGTTAATTGACGTGGTTATTTTCGGCACCCTTGTGTTATGTGATTTTGGTGATTGGTGAATGTTATGTAGTTGTATTTTTTTGTGTGTGTAGGTGCTAATGTGTGTTTTTTGTAATTACAGGTGAGGTGAATGACGTGTTGGGACTGTTTAATGTAAGGTAAGGGAGGAGGGAAGTGAAGAAGGGTTGCTGAGAAGGGAGGAAGAAGGAGAGGGGGGAAGAGGAAGGTGATGGAAGGATGCTGAAGAGGAGGAGGAGAAGGGAGAAGGAAGTAGGAAGAAGGACCGGAAGGAAGGGAGGAGGAAGGAAGGGGTGAGGAGGTAGGTGATGGAAGGATGCTGAGGAGGAGGAAGGGAGAAGAATAGGTAGGAGGGAGGGGGTGAGGAGGGAGGTGATGGAGAGATGCTAAGAAGGGAGAAGGGAGGAAGGGAGAAGGACTAGGAGGAAGGAGGAAGGACTGAGAGGAAGGGTTAAGAGTCAGGGAGGAGGAGGGTGATGGAGGGATGGGGAGAAGGAAGAGGGGAGGAAGAGAGAGACGTAAGAGTTGGGAAGGGGGAGAGGGAGGGAGAGGAAAGGAGGTAATGGAGAGGGAAGGAGAGAGAAAGTGTAGAGAATAGTGATGGAGGAGAGAAATTTGCGAAGTGGTTTATTTCACAAGACAAATATAATCCCAACAACAACAACAACAGCAAATAAACAACGACATTAACAGTAAACAAATGCACTGTAAACAAAAACAAATAAACAGCGATAGAGAACAAGTGAAGTAGTAGTAGTAGTAGTAGTAATAGTAGTAGTAGTAGTAATAGTAGTAGTAGTAGTAGTAGTAAAGTGAAGTGAAAGAAACTGTGATATCCGTAGCAACAAGTAAATTCAGTGTAAACAAAAACAAAGTACAAAAACAACGAGAAAGAACACGTGCAAGAGTACCAACAAAAAACAAGCGAAATACAACAACAACAACAACCAATAGCAAATTCAAAGACAGAAACAACAAAAGCATTCAGACGAAGCCCTAGTGAGTCACAACAAAGACAACTGAATGACGAACAACAACAACAACAAGAGTAGCAGCAACAACAAAAACACAAACAGCAAGACAGCCAATAAAAGCAAAAGAACAACAAATCACAAAAGAAGAAAAATAACATCCTAGACCAATAACAACAACAACAAACCAAGAAAGAAAAACAAAAACAAGAACGAAAGAAAAACAAAAACAAATGATAATAACAGCACAATTAAAAAAAAATATATTAAAAAGTGAGCAGTAGTAACAACAGTAATAATTTTTTTGTAATGTGTCAGTCCTTGGGCATAGGATAGTCAGTCTTTCCCTAATTCACAGAGGAATGCATAGAACACAGTGAAACAATAGCACAGAGGCAGTACGAGTGGCAGTAGTGACAGGCTAAAGTTACAGAGGAGCAAAAACAAATTATAGTCACTGTTAATAGTAATAATAATAATAATAATAATGAGAGTAATAGTCTCTCTCTCTCTCTCTCTCTCTCTGCTTCTCATCCTTTTTTCTCTATCTTATTCCCTTTTCTTCTTTCCCATTCCTTCCTTCTCATCTCGTGTTCTTTCCTTTTGCTGTCTTTCTTCCTTTCCTGTCTTCTGTTTTCCATTTCCTTATTTTATCCCTCCCTCTGACCTCTTCACTTTATCATGGTCCTCGTTTTTTCCCCCGTCCGCCCTCTCCTCCCCCTCTTCACTTCTTTCCCTTCCTCCCCCCCCCCCCCGGTTTTGCATGAGACGAGAGAAAGAGAGAAGAGAGGAAAGGAGAAGAGAGAGAGAAGAAAAGAAAAGAAGGATATTTACTGAAAAGGGAATTGAAGAGAAGAGAATAAAAAGAGAGGGAAGGAAGACGAGGCGATAAGAGGGGAGGTGTTTTTGTCGAGAAAGAATGAGAAGAGAGGGTGAAAAGAGAGAAGAAGGTAATTTATTGAGAAGAGAGGGGAAAAGAGAGGAGAGGACGACTTAAAGAAGAGAAAAATGAGACGAAACTGAGGGTGACTTGAGAGAAAGAGGAAGCTCAAAGGAGGAAGTAAAAAAGGAGGAAAGAAAACAAGAGGTGTGATGTAAGGTGGAGAGAAAAAGAGGGGAAGGAGAGGGGAAATACGAGATGAGGGGACTTGGGTGGAGGGGAGGGAAAGGAAAGAAAGGAAGGACGGTGAGAGGGAGGGAGGGATCGAGGAATGGAAGGGAAGGAGGCGTGGGGGGTATGAAAAGATGGTAAGGAGAGGAGAGAAGAGGGGAAGAGAGGAGAAGGAAGAAGACAATAATAGTGGAGGAGGAGGAGGAGAAGATGAAAAGATTGGGAGAGGGTGGGGTTAGCCTGATGTGTGGGGAGAAGGGTGGTAGGGAGGAGAGGAGTCGATGGAGGGGGGGAGGAAGACGTGAAGGAAAGAAAAAGGAAGAAAAGAAATTGAAGGGAAGAACGGAAAAGGGAGAAGACTGAGTGTAGTTTGATATGAGAGAGAGAGAGTGAGAGAGAAAAAGATGAAAGTAGAGGGAAAGGGAGGAATGAGGGAGGAGAAAAGTGGTGAGAGGATGGGAATGAAGTTTAGGGGAGGAGGTGAGGTAGTGGAGAAGAAGAAGTCAGCGAAATAAAGAAAAAAAGACAGTAGGGGAAGAAGAGGGGAGAAAAGAATGCTTAGAGAAAGAGTGAGAAAAAAAGGAAGTTGCTAAGAGAATGGGGATGTAGTGTAGGGCGGGAGAGGGTAGGGGAAGGGGTGGGGTGGATAGAGAGGGGAGGATAAGGGGTAGGGTAAAGGTGGGGTGGATAGGGATAGGGGGTGGGATGGGATGGGATGGTGTGGCAGTGTCTGAGGCGACTACTGGGAAAGGTTTTCAGTGTGTGTGTTGGGAGGCTCCACCACCTGCCGTCCTGTCTATCGGAAACCACTCCACCACTACCACCTTACACCACACCACACTCCACCACACCACCTCACACCAATACCACACCACACCACACCATACCACACCACACCACTCCACGTTCTTTTTGTTCCATTCTTGTATCTCCTCTTTCCTTTTTTCTCTCCCTGTTCATTCTTTCCTCCCTGCCCCTGCCTTTCTCTTGTCACCGATCCTTCCCCCTTCCCCTCCCCTTCTCCTTCCCCTTCCCTCTTCTCCCCTTTCCCTCTCCCCTCCTCCTTCCCCTTCCCTCCTCCCTCCCTCCCCTCCTTCCCTTCCCTCTCTCCCTGCCTCTCTCTTAACTTCATTGATAATCACGTTTACCAAGTTAATCTCCCTCACTCACTTCCTCTCCCCTCACTCTCACCTCCCCTCACTCTTACTCTCTCACTTTCTTTACCTCGCTCACTGTCTCACTTCTTTTCTTATAGTTTTCTTTGCTGTTATTTTTCACTTTCATTCGTATACTGCTGTCTTTTTTCCCCCTCACTCTCACCCACTCCCCCTTTCTCACTTTCTTTTCTTTCACTCTCTCCCTCTCACTTCCCCTCACTTTCTTTTCCCCTACCCTATTTTTCATGTCATCACTTTCACTTTCTCTCTCTTCGCTCTCCTTTTCTTACTTCCACTCACTTTCTTTCCCTCACTATCCCGTCCTCACTTTCTCTTACGGTACTTCTTTTTCCCTTGCTTTCATTTTCATTTTTTCACCTTCATTCACTTCCTTTTCTCCCCCTCTCTCTCTCCCCTCCTCACTTTCACTCTTATCCATTCCCTTCTCTCTCTCTTTTCTCACTTTCACTCACTTCCTTTCCCTTCATGCCCTCGTTTTCTCACTGTCACTCCCCTCTTTCCCCTCTTCCTCACTTTCACTCAATTCCTTTCCCATCACCAGGATTGTCACTCACTCTCACTTTCCCTTCTGCTTCCCCTCATCCTCACTTCCTCTCCCCTTCTCTCCCCTCATTCTGTTACTGCTTTCTGTATTCTTCCCTCACTCTCCTCCCCTCAGGTACAATCTTCTCCCCTCATTCTCACTTCCCTTTCCCCCTCTCTGTATCTGTTTGTCCGTCTGTCTGTCTACCTGTCTATCTGTCGAACTAAAATGGTTTTTCAAAATAATAAAATCATCTTCCATTAGTGGGAATAAAAATACTGGATTCTACCGTTAGAGAGAGAGAGAGAGAGAGAGAGAGAGAGAGGTAAATTTAGTACAGGTAAGGGAGGAAGGATACTTTACCCTGATCATTAGCACCACATCTGAGTTGAGAGAGAGAGAGAGGCAGGTAGGTAGGCAGGTAGACAGGTAGACCTAATTTGATAGTATAATAATGTAGGCCTAAGGAAGTTGAGAATATGACCTGAGTAGGTAGTTCTGAAAGTAGATTAGGGTTGGTTAGTAGGTAGGTAGGTATGTAGGTAGGTGGGTAGGTAGGTAGGTAGAAAAGTACTTACATAAACGGTGGGAATGATATACTGTATGATGTAATAGGTAGAAAGGTAGATAGAATGGGTATCGGTAGTTAGGTAAGTAGAAATGTAGGTAGGCATGAAAGGTAAGTAGGTAGTGGAGTGAAGAGGTTGGGGGAAGACATGTTTGGGTCTCTCTCTCTCTCTCTCTCTCTCCTTTTGTCTTTTTTTCTCTCTTCCTGCTTTCTCTCCTTCCTCATCTTGCTTTCTCCCCTCACCTCCCTTCCTCCCTACCTCCCCGTCTCTCCTCCCTCCCTCATCTTTCTCTCCCTTGCTGCTGCCCTCTTCCCTCCCTCCTTCCCTCCTCCCTCTTCCCCTCCTCATCTTTCCTTCCATTCTCGTGTCGACCCTCCTTATCATCCAACATTCTTTCTTCCCTCCCTCATCTTTTTCTCTCCGACCCCTCCCTTCTTCATCTTTTTTCTCCTCCGTCATCCTCTTCTCTTCCCTCCCTCCCTCCTTCATATTTTTCTCTTCCCTCCCTCATCTTTCCCCTCCATCTTTTTATTTTCCTTCTCTTCCTGCCTCTCTACCTCCCTCCCTCCCTCCCATCCCCGTTCCCTAATCTTACCCCTCTTTTTCCTCCTCCTCACTCCTCTTCTGATGCAGCTTGTAAACTGCTGGAGTAAGGGCTAAGGGCAGGAGTAAGGGCTATTCTCTCTACTAAGGGCTGTGGTAAGGGCTTGTGTTTTGTGGTTAGGACAGGAAGTAAGAGCTAAAGGCAGGAGTTAGGACTATGATAGGGGCTGGAGTTAGAAATAAGGGCTGGAGTAAAGGCTAGGGACTGAAATAAGGGCTAAAGGGTGGAGTAAGGGCTGATTATGGGGTGAAGTTTATATCAAGTGTTTCTAGTAGGAGTAAGGGTAGTAGAGAGGTCAGGAGTAAGTAGATCCAAGTAGAAAAGTACTAAAATAAGGGCTAAGGGCTTGAGTAAGGGCTAGGGGGTGAAGTAGAGAGTAAGGGCTAAGGGGTGGAGTAAGGGCTAAGGGGTGTAGTAAGGGCTATGGGGTGGAGTAAGGGCTAGGGGGTGGAGTAAGGGGTGGGGGCGATAAAGTAAGCTGGCGGGGTCCACATTAAAGTAGCACTGTCTGCCGCCGCCCCCCACCCTTAGCCTTACCCTGCCCTCCACACCACACCACACCACACCACACCACACCAACCCAACCCAACCTTACCCTTCCCTACCTAACCCTACCCTATTATACCCTACCCTATTCTACGCCCTACCCTACCCTACCCAACCCAACCCAACCCAACCCAACCCAACCCAACCATACCCTACTCTACCCTACCCTACCCTACCCTACCCTACCCTACCCTACCCAACCCAACCCTACCCAACCCAACCCAACCCAACCCAACCCAATCTAACCCTACCGTACCCTACCCTACCCTACCCAACCCAACCCAATCTAACCCTACCGTACCGTACCCTACCCTACCCTACCGCTTACATCACACCACCGGTCCTTTATTTTGGGAGGTGGGGTGAGGGGGACGCTGATCCCCTTATTGTTGCTGGTGTCAGGGGGGGGGCATTGATACCTCTTAGTGTGGTAATCTGGTACCGTCAGCCAGTTTTATTTTTTATTTTTACTTTTTCTTTACTTATACCATTTTATCTTTATTGTGTCTTTATTTATTTATGTATTTGTTATATTTCTCGTTGTCTTGCTTGTTCGTAGGATATCCCTCATCCCTCTTCCGTCATCCCTCTTCCCTCATCCCTCTTCCCTCTTCCCTCATCCCTCTTCCCTCTTCCCTCATCCCTCTTCCCTCATCCCTCTTCCCTCATCCATCATCCCTCTTCCCTCATCCCTCATCCTTCATCCCTCTTCCCTCTTCCCTCATCTTTCATCCCTCTTCCCTCATTCCTCATCCTTCATCCCTCTTCCCTCATCCCTCATCCCTCATTCCTCTTCCCTCATTCCTCTTCCCTCATCCCTCATCCCTCATCCAGCAACCCACCATTCTCCGTTCTTGGTATAGGGAACTGTACTCCTTTTACCTTAACTTGGCCAGGATTTTTGTCATAGTTTATTTCACACATTGGCGTAAAAGGACATGGCTGTGCGTCACTCCACAGCACTTCTTCGTGACTAGCCTTATATTCTAGTGTTAATCTATTTTCACCACTAAATATTCAGTGAAGAAGGATGGTGATTTTAGGCCAAGTTGAAGGAAAAGGTGTATGGTTGAGGGACGTTTGTGTAACCAGGCACATGAGCTGGCCGGTTATATTGATGCCACCACGTGAAGGCCTCCCTCTCCACCAGCACACCATTGGATTGAAGGGATTGATAACAGAATGGGTCTTGTATTTGGCTCTGTTATTTTTTTTTTTACTTATTGGAGGGAACGTTCTTGCCGTCTTCTGGCCTTGGGTTCCTTCTTCCTTGCATAAAAAAAAATAACCAGCAGAGGGAGGGGAGTACGTGAGTTGAAATATATGATAGGGGAACTTTTGGTACGACTGTGCTGGTGCTCCTTCCCCCCCTCCCCCCCATCCCCTGTATCGTGTTCCCAATTAGGTCAAAGTCACGTGCTTGGACCCCCCCCACCCCCTCCTATGTAAATGTGGGAAATTGGGTTAGGGTGATGGTGGTGGTGGGGGTTGTGGTGGTGGTGGTGGTGGTGACATGGAGGCGATTTGTTTGTGGGTACTCCTTCTGAGATTAAGGCGTCTGACCCCACGCCATTTGACCTAAGCTGATGTGGGGCCATTTAGAGAGGAGATAGATCGATGGACACAAATATTACGATCTAAATGTAGAAAGTGTAGAGTAAATCTAATGAATAAATAAATAAATAAATAAATAATAAAGAATTGAGCTTAAATAAATAAAGGACAGCGAGCAATAAATTGAGTAAACGTGACATAACTAGACGCTACCCAGCCTGACCCGACCCCCACTCTGTTTGACCTAACCTGATTAAATTTGACCTAACCTGATCCCGCCACGTGCTCTCCTAACCGCCTGCTGGGGTACGCGGCATGACATTTGGCGTAGAAGGAAGGAGGGGGAGTTGGGAAGGCGCAGATGGTGAGGAAGGGAGTAGGAAACCAGCTGGGATGTTGTGGGATGTGCAGGAAGGAAGGGGAATGAGGAAGGAGTAGATGGTGAGGAGGTGAATAATAAGCGACGTGGAATGTTGTAGGGCTTGCCAATAAATCTAGGGGAAGGAGTGTTATGGCAGGGATGTAGAGTCGCTGCATTTGCCATATTCCACCTCTGAACTACGGGAAATAGGCTGCAGAATGAGCGAAAATCTGATCCGGAAGGTGAAGGAGTGTAATAGGGTGGTCTGATCAATTTAATAATGTATAGAAGCAGAAGTAATGCGATTGAAATAAGGTCCGCAGGGTGAAGTGGTGGTCTTAATTTGATACACCACAAGACCGGTCAATGAATCGTAAAAACACCTCTTTAATACCATCACACCAGGCCGGTATTATTAACTGGGAATTTGTTATCTGTCTGTAATTTTAATCTGTATCATTTTTGCTGCTTGTCTTATTGTCTGGATGTATTTAATTCACTGATCTGATTTGTCTTTCTGTAATTTTTTTTTATTACTCCTGTTTTGTCATGATTTTCCAATGTCTTTTCATTATCTGCTGTCTCTTTCCCTCCTTCTTTCCTTTCTTCCTCCCTCCATTCGTCCCTCCTTCTTCCTTTTCTTTCTCCCTACCTCCAGTCCTTCCTTCCTCCCTCTCTCTTTCCTTCCCACGTCTCTCTAATCCATCCATCCTTCCTACTTTCCTTCTTTTAGTCTTTCCTTTTGCTGTTCTCCTTTACTTTCCCTCCTCTCCTTCAATTTTCCCTTTCCTACCTCTCCTCTTTGTCTGTTTCCTTTTCTCTCCTTTCTTCCTTCCTCCTTATATTTTGCCTTCACCCTTTACTTCCTGTCTTTTGCTCTCTATCCTCATCTTCCTCTCATTACCTGTCCCTTTCTCCCTGCCATACGCTTTCATCTTTCTTTCCTTCTTCCATCCTTTATCATTTCCTTCCTTTTCCTTTTCTTTTTTGTTTTTGTTTTTGTTCTGCTGTTCTTCCTTATTTTTTTTCTCCCATTCCTATAATCTCCCCTCCTCCCACTTCTTCGTTTCTCTTTCCTTTCCTTCTTACCTCCCATCCTTTCCTCTCCCTTCCTCCTCAGTCTCCCTTCCGACTCTTCTTTTCCTTTATCCTCACCTCCTACTTCTTGCCTCTTTCATTCCTGCAAATGTGTGTACGTAAATACAGTGTGTGTGTGTGTGTGTGTGTGTGTGTGTGTGTGTGTGTGTGTGTGTGTGTGTGTGTGTGTGTGTACTCATGCCTCATTATGTAGAATTTGTTTTTACAATAACAGAACAGAGGAAGGAAAAATGAAAGAACTAAAAAATGTCTAATGTATGTAAAATGAACGTACGTATGGTGTTTGGTGTGTACACGTGTGCGTATGTGTGTGTCCCTTAATTGAAATTCCTTCAGTGATTCCATGACTCCCCTTCGCGGTCACCACCCCACCAGGAGGAGGAGGAGGAGAAAAGGGAGAAGGAAAGTGAGGATGAGGAGAAGAGGAGAAAAATGAGGGAAGGAAGGAAGGAAGGATGGATGGATGGATGGATGAATGGATGGATGGATGAATGGATGGGTGGATGGATGGATGGATGGAAGGAGGGAAGGAAAGAAGGAAGTAAGGAAGGAAAGAAGGAAGGAGAGTGGTGGTGGTGCTGACGATAATCATGATGTAAGAGGAGGAGGAGGAGGAACCAGAAAAATAATAATAATATTAATAATAATAATAATAATACAGTAATAATGATGATGATGATGATAAAGGAAGATAATAGGAGGAAGGGAAGAGGCGGAGGAGGTGAAAGAGAAGAGAAGACTTTAAGAATATGAAATTTAGAAGGAGGAAGAATGGAAAAGAGGAAGAGAGAAAATCAGGATTGAAGACGGAGGAGAAGAAGAAGAAGAAGAAGAAGAAGAAGAAGATATGCAGGAGGAGGAGGAGGAGGAGGAGATAAATAAAACATAAGTTAGACGTGAAAAAGGGGGTGAGGGATGAGGGAAGGGAAAAGAGGAGGAGGAGGAGGGAGAGGAAGAGGAGAGAGGTGAGAAGAGGAGAGGAGAAGTAGCATAGGGAGAGATTGAAGGATATGAGAAAAGGAGAGGAAGAGGATGAGGGAGAGAAAGAGAAGAGAGAAAGAAAGAGACAGGAAGAGGTGAAGGAACAGGAGGAGGAAGAGGAGGAGGAATGCGAAAGGAGAGGAAGCAGAACTAGATGGAAGAGGAAGAAGGGGAAGGGAAGAAGTAATTTGGAGAACAGGCGGAAGATGGAAAAAAAGAGAGACAAAGAGGAGGAGAAATTGGAACGAAGAGGAAGAGGGAGAGAGAGATCGGAGGGAAAAATGAGAGTAAGAGAAGAATAAGAATCAGAGTGAAAGAGTAAGAGAGGAGGAGGAGAAGTTGGAACGAAGAGAGAAGAGTCAAAGAGAGGAAGAGATAAGAGGGAATTGTGAGAGTAAGGGAAGAGTAAGAATAGAGAGAAAAAGTGTCAGAGAAGAGGTAGAAGAAGAGGGGGATGAATAAGGAGCGTTTCTTAGCACTCTTCCCTAGGCGATTTGTTTTTCATGTTACGTCTTAAAATTCTCCTTTATGTAACTTTAAATTGTCAGTAGCTTGCACCAGAGAGAGGATATCAAGGTGCAATGTGCGGACTAGATCGCTAAGGGAAATGTGTTGCGAAATCCCCAAATCCACTAAGAGTAGGATTTGAAGAAGCACGTGGGGAAAAAAGGGTAAGAGGAAGAACCAGGAGGGAAGAGGAAGAGAGATGGAGAAAGAAGATGAGGAAGAAGCGAGAGGAGGGAGGGAGTCTAACTTTTGAGCTGAAGATGCAAAGAAAATTAAATTCCGCGTTATGAAATGCACAGGTAAAAGTTGAGCAGGTAGGTAGGTAGGTAGGTAGGCAAGTAAGTAGGAAGGTAGAATAGTAAGTAGGTAGGTAGGTACTTAAGGAAGGTAGGCAGGAATTAAGGTATTTGGGTCGGTAGTAATGCTTTGAGATATGTGGGTAGGTAGGTAAGTTCATAGGCTAGTTGGTAAGTTGGTAGGTGGGTAGTTAGGTAAGTACTGAATAAGGTAATTGAGTAGGGTAGATTGAAGTAAGTAGGTAGGCGAGTTGGTAACGGTGTATGGGGGGGTGGTAAGTAGTGTAGGTAGAATGCTGGGTAGGAGAAAATGCAGGTAGGTAAGTAAGTAGACATGCTTGGACGTAGTTAGGTAGGCATGGGTATAGGTAGGTAGATAGGTAGGTATGCGTGTAGGTAGGTAGACACATAGGTAGGATGCATATAGTTAGGTAGATAGATATATATGCATAATTTGGTAGATAGGGAGGTATGCTTGGAGATTAGTAAGTAGGTAGGGTGTAAGTAGGAAGACAGGCAGGCAGGCAGGAAGGCATAAAAGCAGAAGAAGCAGGTGAGGAGAGTACAAAGAGACAGGTAAATAGACAGCAGACAGACAGGCAGGAGTTGGGGGGGCGGCGGCAGAGGGGTAGGGGAAAAAAAGGAAAGGTTTTTGTTAAGAGAGTTAGAGGAGGAGGGGGAGGGGGAGGAAGGAGAGAGAGAGAGAGAGAGAGAGAGAGAGAGAGAGAGGAAAAGGAAGGGAAGAGAAATTGATTATTGTAGAGGAGAGCAGGAGGGAACAGTAGATGAGAGGAGAAGAGAACGATGAAAAGTAGATAAGAGGAATTAGCCTGAATGAGATGAGATGAAGAGGAGGGTGAAGAGAGAAGAGAGGAAGAAGAGGAGGATGAAGAAAGAAGGGAAGAGGAGAGAGGACACTTAAAAGAAAGAAAGAAGGAAAAATAGAAGAGAAAGGAGAGAGTAAGAAAAGAAGAGAATGGAGGGGAAAGAAAGGAGTAAGAAGAGAGTGGAGAGGAAAGGAGAGTAAGATGAGAGGAGAGAGTAAGAGAAGAGGAGAGGAAAGGAGAGAAGGAAAGAAGGGTGCTGGCAAATATAGGCGAAGCACATGGACTTGAAGAGGATGGAACAGGTCGGTGGTGGTGGTGGTGTAGTTGGTTGCACACACCCATCCAGCCAGCCTCTTTAACACACTGCAGTTGCCAAGTAAACCCACGCACTCGCTCCACTACTCGCTCCACCCGTCAGCGAAGATAGAAGAGGGTATTAGTATTATCACTGTTACTCACCCACTCTCATCTTTAACACACCATTACCACCACTGCAGCAAGGTAACGTAAACACTCGCTTCACTCGCTCCCCTCGCCATCCGCTCGCTCCATTACTCGCGTCGTTGATTTTAACTAACTTCATCTCCTAGGTCATTCTTTTTTCGCTCACCACTTTTTCACTTTACCTCGCTCCACTTCACGCTCGCTCCACTTCACGCTCGCTCCACCATTCCCGTCGTTGATTTTAGCAGGATTCACCACTTGGTTAATTCATTTTGACACCGCTTATTCACTAACCTCGCACCACTCGCTCCACTACTCGCTCCAGTCATAATAACTCACAGTTCTCGCTTTTCTTAATGCCACTAGCTTCCTACATCTTCACACTCCGTTTCCACATCACAATCCTCACTCCATCCATTTTCACTCTCTCCATCTCCACACCTTGCACCTCTCACTACTCGCACCTCTCACTACTCGCACCACCCCTGGCTTCATTCACTCGCTCCACTACTTCTCATTTTATTATTATTATTATTATTGTTATTATTATTATTATTATTATTATTATTATTATTATTATTGTTAGTATTAGTATTATTATTGTTGTTGTCGTTATTGTGGTTTTTGTTATGATGATGATGATGATGATGATGGAGATTATTGTTATTATTATCATTTTTTCATCATTCTCATATATTATTATTATTATTATTATTATTTTTATTACTCCTGTACTCCCTCTTGCTCGGTAACACTCAATTCTCATCATTTCACTCTCGTTACTATACTCCTTTCACTATGAGTTGGCTTAAAATTGCCATCTTTCCATTATGAATGCTGTTGTAACACTAGAATACGAAGCTAGTCACGAAGAAGTGCTGTGTAAAGTAATATAGAGCCACAGCGTAATATTCCACCATTGAGCTACGTGAAATAAGCTGCAAGAGGATGGAAATTTTTTGGCTAAGTGAAAGAATGTAATTTCCATCTTTACTTCACCATTCATCCTTGTCATTTATTTTTTGCCTCTTTATTGTCATTACTCCTTCCATTATTCGCTTATTTATTCATTATCTTTATTCATTACCTTGTTTTTCACTTCATTACCCATCATTTCTTTTCTGATATGGTTCTCTCATCCTCTTTATTACTTGCGTCTCTCCTCAGCTTCCTTATCCTCACGTGTCTCCTCACCTTCCTCATCCTCACGTGTCTCCTCACCTTCCTTATCCCTCACGTGTCTCCTCACCTTCCTCATCCTCACGTGTCTCCTCACCTTCCTCATCCTCACGTGTCTCCTCACCTTCCTTATCCCTCACGTGTCTCCTCACCTTCCTCATCCTGCACGTGTCTCCTCACCTTCCTCATCCTGCACGTGTCTCCTCGCCTTCCTCATCCCGCACGTGTCTCCTCACCTTCCTCATCCCGCACGTGTCTCCTCACCTTCCTCATCCAGCACGTGTCTCCTCACCTTCCTCATCCCTCACGCCTCTCCTCACTACTCACTCTGACTCACTGGGATTTTCCATGTCACTCTGCCTCTTGCGTCACGTTAGGGCTGCCTGCGTGAAGACACATCCTCCGCTTCTACTGTATACGTAAATCTCTCTACCTGTCTATCAATATATATATCATCCTTCATACTACCTACCTACCTCTCTATCTACCTATCTATCTATCTATCTATCTGTATATATATCAACCTTCCTACCTGCCTACCGGTCTATCTACATCTCTCTCAATCTCTCTCTATATATATCAACCTTCCTGTCTACCTGCCTATCTACCTAGCTGCCTGTCTGTGTCTGTCTATCTGTCTATCTATTTATCTGTCTATCTGTATATACATCATGCTGCCTACCTATCTATTTATTTATCTATCTTATACCTGGGGTCATGTTCCCCTTTAGCCAGCGTTCTTCCTTGATTACTTCCATGTTTACAGTTTATATATTTACGGTGTTTCGGTATTTATTTTAGTATGATGAAAAGGACAGTGATACGTATTCCAGGTGACACAGGTGACTACGTTTCACCTGCGCCTAAGCGATTTATTCAGCACGTCACACCTGAACTCACCTTTGTTTAGTATTTACGTAATTTTAATATCGAATTAGTAGCCTGAATCATTGGGGAAACTAAAGACAGCTCTAAGTTGTAGCCCGAAATGTTAGAGAAAGTAAAGATAGTTCTAACCTGTAGCCTGAAACATAAGAGAGAGAGCTTTAACCAGTGTCTCTCTCCAATCAGGAACATTCACTAGGCTATTGAGGTGTAATATGGAGAATAAGTGGGTAAGGAAGAGATGTTGCGTAAGGTCCGGCAGACACTTTAAATACGACCGCTAGATGGAGATGGAGAGCGAGAGAGAGAGAGAGAGAGAGAGAGAGAGAGAGAGAGAGAGAGAGAGAGAGAGAGAGAGGTGAATAAAATCCTTCCACCTTTCTTTCTTTCATTCTTTATTATTGAGAACCGCCCCTTTAAGATAGATAAACGCCAGTCGACTCGATAGATAGACTGACAGACAGACAGATAGCTAGATAGATAGATAGACAGATAGATAACTAGATAGATAGATAGAAAGGCAGAGGTGTCAGTAAGCCGCTACATTTCAGAGAAGGATCACATTACCTTTTCTTGCTAAATCAATTGCGTGAGTTAGGATGCTGAGCTGTCCCCCCCCCTCTCTCTCTCTCGTCCTGCTGTCTTATTCTCTATTGTGCTTTCATTATCAGGCCTTAGTGAGAGAGAGAGAGAGCACAATCGATTGACCCCTTCCCCCCTTGACCCCTTGACCTGGAGAGCGCACCCTTATCTTTAACTCTGACCTCATGGCGTGACCTCTGACCTCACCTGACCTCCACTCACCTGGATCGCTACGGAATTACGTAACCATACCTGTACTGTGCCACCTGTACAATTACTGAACAACACAAAGTACTGATCTAAGCACAAATTCTGGTTTTACTTTATTTTTTCTTTCATTTTTTTTGTCTATTTCTCTTCTTTCTTTGTCGTTCGTTTTCCTTTGTCTTTATTTCGTTTCTTTGTCGTTCGTTTTCCTCTGTCTTTCTTTCCTTTTCTTTCTTTTTTTTCTTTGCATTTCTTTGTGTTTCTTTCTCTTGTCCTTTTTTCTTTGTCTTTCTTTCTTTCCTTTGCCATTCTTTCTTTTTCTTTCTTTCCCTTCTGTGTCTTTCTTTCCTTTCTGTGTCTTTCTTTCCTTTGCCTTTCTTTCCTTTGCCTTTCTTTCTTTCGTTTGACTTTCTTTCCTTTACTTTTCTTTCCTTTGTCCTTCATTCTTTCCTTTACTTTTCTTTCTTTCCTTTGTCGTTCTTTCTTTTCTTTGCCTTCCTTCTGCCTTTCTTTCCTTCCTTCCTTCCTTCCTTCGTGCCTTCCTTCCTTCCTTCGTGCCTTCCTTCCTTCCTCTATTTAATGTACAAACACGTACTTCATGTGGCCCCAGGGTCATCTGAAACGTGAACCCGGTGGACTGCAGGCTTAAGTTTCCCTCCTGCAGTCCACCATCGTCCTTTCCGGGGATAGGGTAGTAGATGAGGGATGTTTGTATAACCAGGCACTTCAGCTGACCGGTTATATCAGTGCCACCACGCGAAGGCCTCACCTGCATCACCTGTTAATCACTTCAGCACGTGGATGTAATTTTTTGGTGTATGCGTCCTGCTTGTAGATGACCTTTTTCTTTATTTTTTCTTAATTTCTCTTTACTTAATATTTTTGGTGATGAGAGGATGGAGGATTGGTGATTGGGAGTGTGTGAGGGAGGTGGAGGCAGAATAAGGTGGAGGGATGGGGTGGAGAGGTGGAAGGAAGCAGAATAGACGTAATAAGGAAGGAAATAAAAACGTTGTACTGTTTTGGAGATTAGTAAAGATAGAGCCGAACCCCATCACTACGAAACATCGCAATAACGCGGAATAAAATCGTCTGGCGGTAGAGAGAGAGAGGGGGGGGGGACCTGTTAACTCCTGACTCGACTCAAGACTGACCCTAAGTGCGAGTCAGTAAGTGAATGACTCCCTTTCACACCTCGCTAACTTTTAACCCGAGAGAGAGAGAGAGAGAGAGAGAGAGAGAGAGAGAGAGAGAGAGTGAGAGTTTAGATACAAAGGGACAGAGACAGAGGGAGGGAGTGAGGCGGGACAGCGAGACCTCTGGGTGACGTTCTCTCTGTAGGCAGGAGGCGCCAGAATAACACATTTCTCGGTGACAGGCGGACATAGAGAGAGAGAGAGAGAGAGAGAGAGAGTGAGGAAATATCACATAGACATGCAAAGATAAGAGATAATATGAATGACGGAAATGAGGAACGAGAGAGAGAGAGAGAGAGGGGGGGGGAGAGAGAGAATCTGGGGTGGATGCATTTTTTGTGGAGGACAGAGGAGGCAGAATTGGGAAGGAAAGTGTGGGAGATGCCTTGGTGGAATTAGAGGAGGGGAGGAGAGGAGAGGAGAGGGAGAGAAAAAAAGATGGGGATAAGAGAAGTGTAAAAAAAAGGAGAGGAATGAAGAGGACGGCGGGAGAGGGGAGAGGATGGGAGAGGGAAGAGAGAGAGAAGTAGGGAAGAATATGGGAATGGATGGTGATGGGAGCATAGCATACCACAGGAGGGGAGAAGAAGAGAGGAAAGGGGACGCTACGACAGGAGAAAGAGGGGAAGCAAGAAGGGGTAGGAAAGAGAGGATGTGAGAGAAGGGAAGGAAAAGAGAGGAGTGAAGGTTGGAGCCAAGAAGAGAAGAGAGGAGAGGAAAGGAAAGGAGAGAGGAGGGGAGAGAGATTGAGCTTTGAATACCTACATTGTGTTTGATGGAATGAGGAGAGAGGGAGGGAGGAATGGTAGGAATGGGGGTGGAAGAGAGAGAGAGAGAGAGAGAGAGAGAGAGAGACGCCTTCCCTTTCTCAACCCCCTTTCTCTTCCCCCACTCACCCTCCCTTTCAGTATTGTCTCCCTCCCCTCCTTCCCCACCCATTCCTCCCCCCCTTTTCTCCCCCACCCAGTGCTCCTCTCCAGTTCCCCTCCTTCTTCTCCTTCACTCTCCACATCATTCCCATTGCCCACATCCATATCCATGCGCTCGTCTCTCCTCTCCTCTCCTCTCCTCTCCTCTCTCCGTCCAATTATTCCCTCTGCCTATCTCGCCAGTCCTTCCCCTCTTTCCCTCTCCTCCTCCGTTTCACTTATCCCTCCTCATTCCCAACCTACTCTCACTCTGTTCCTCCTCCTCCTCCTCCTCCCCATGGGATTCTGCTCCCTAATAGAGTGTTGAGAACCAATTACCCTCATGAGAAGGCAATGGGGAGGGGAGGGAAGGGAAGGGAAGGGAAGCATTGAGGGAGGGGAGGGGAGGGGAGGAAAAGCATAGAGAGAGGGGAAGGGGAGAGAGGGAGGAGGAATAGAGAAGGGGAGGGGGAGTGGTGGTCGTGGAGGGGGGCAAAGGGGAGGAAGAGGGAGTGGGAGGGATGGGTTTTTGATGAGATTGGTTGGTGTTGGGGAGGGAGGGAGGGAGGGGGAGGAAGATGTTGAAGGAGGGAGCAAAGGGGGGATGTGAGGGAGGGAGGGGGAGGATATTGAAGAGGGAGGGAGGGAAGGAAAGGATAGTGAAGAGAGAGAGAGAGAGAGAGAGAGAGAGAGAGGGAGTATAATAGAAGGGAGGGGAAGGGAGGGAGGAGATTG
>NC_137051.1:1912500-1935000 GCF_032717465.1 Coenobita brevimanus
ATTGACAGACAGACATAGATAAATAAATAGATAGATGCAGATAGACAGAAATACGAGTCAGCAGGAGTGTTAGCGAATGTTACACGGGATCAGAACGTGTATTATCCGGCTCTCCCCCGCCCCCTGTCCCCCCCGCCTAGCCCCCCTGCATAATGACTGCGTTGGCTGGATGCAAAGTTGAATATATGGTTGTTAATCCGCAGAGTTATAGGTGTGGGATTAATTTATTGAAAACCCATTTGTTGTGTGCGCTTGGAGAGAGAGAGAGAGAGAGAGAGAGAGAGAGAGAGAGAGAGAGAGAAATAGAGAGAGAGAGACAGACAGACAGACAG
Organism: Coenobita brevimanus; assembly: GCF_032717465.1. Classification (NCBI taxonomy): domain Eukaryota; kingdom Metazoa; phylum Arthropoda; class Malacostraca; order Decapoda; family Coenobitidae; genus Coenobita; species Coenobita brevimanus. The sequence goes on from NC_137051.1 coordinate 1,912,833, forward strand.
ACAGACAGACAGAGAATGTAAAGTCGTACATCATCTCTATATGTCAATGTCTGCACACACACACACACACACACACACACACACACACACACACACACACACACACACACACACACACACACACACACACACACAAATAGATAGATATAGGTAGATAGGTAGAAATAGATAGATAAATAGATAGTTGGATAGATAGATAGATAGATCGATCGATAGATGGGTAGGTCTATTAACACTTTTGAGGTGATATCGCGGTGGTCAAACCCAGGGACGAAGCTAGACCATTGATTTCGGATCATGGCCAGATAATCGACGTCGTTATTGTCCTTGCCGTCACACACACACACACACACACACACACACACACACACACACACACACACACACACCATAAAAGTAACAGTGGCTGATGACGATGATGATGATGATGATATACTTGGTGTTTTTTTGTTTCCCTCGTACCTTAGTCGTGTTTAGATGTTGTTTTTCTTGTTTGTTTGTTTGTTACTTCGGTGACCTTGATATTGGTATACCCTGTTTACTCTGGCTACATGACCTTGCTTGACCTTGCTCCATTCCCCCTACTGTAGCGAGTGTGTGTGAGGTCAGAGAACTCTAGGCCTCAAAGGATATTGTATGGAATGGAGACAAGGCACAGAGGGTCATGTGCTATCAGTCTGTTTGTGCCTGTTAGCCTATGTGTTCATCTGTCTCTGTCTGTCTGCGTATCCGTCTGTCTGCCTGTCACGTCTGTAGTCTGTTTGTGTCTGTTTATGTGTCTGTATGTGATGTCTGTCTGTGTCTCCTGTTTGCTTATCACTTCCTATCAGTAGTAGTCTGTTTGTGTCTGTTGGCCTGTCCGTCCGTGTCTGTATAGGTTCTGTCTGTGTCTGTATAGGTTCTGTCTGTGTCTGTATAGGGTCTGTCTGTGTCTGTATAGGGTCTGTCTGTGTCTGTATAGGGTCTGTCTGTGTCTGTATAGGGTCTGTCTGTGTCTGTATAGGGTCTGTCTGTGTCTGTATAGGGTCTGTCTGTCTGTATAGGGTCTGTCTGTGTCTGTATAGGGTCTGTCTGTGTCTCCTGTCTGCTTATCACTTCCTATCGGTATTAGTCTGTCTGTAGGCCTGTCTGTTTTCACCTGTATATGTGTAAGTCTGTCTGTCTTCGTCTGTATATCACCCCACACCTCAACTTAAAGGATGACCTACCTCCGGAAACAGATATAACCCAACTTTATTTATTATTATTATTATTATTATTATTATTATTATTATTATTATTTTACAGTAAACTAGGCAGTGTATAATATATATAAGGAAAGTACGAGTATATCTATCGTGTAGGCTAGGCAGGTAGATAGAGAAGTTTATAGACTATGTAGGTATGTGCTTGTATGTATGTGTGTATGTATATGTGTGTATGAATGTACGTATGTGTATATATGTATGTATAGATATGATGAAGATGTATTATATATATTGAGATGGATATAACCCACATTTATAACTATACAAACGGCTGTGTGTTATATGCTATACATAAATACTGGGGCAGTGTATGGTATAGTGGTGATGTATAACAGTAGATTCACACCTACGTTTTTCTCATACATATACTGAGATGGATATAACGGACATTGTTCGTGTGTATAGCGGTAGTATATTTGGTGACGTGTGTATAGTGGTAGTATGCTTGGTGACGTGTGTATAGCGGTAGTATGCTTGATGACGTGTGTATAGCGGTAGTATGCTTGGTGACATGTGTATGGCGGTAGTATATGTGGTGACGTGTGTATAGCGGTAGTATATTTGATGACGTGTGTATAGCGGTAGTATATTTGATGACGTGTGTATAGCGGTAGTATATTGTGTGACGTGTGTATAGCGGTGGTATGTGACGTGTGTATAGCAGTAGTATACTTGGTGACGTGTGTATAGGTGTTTTTCGTCTATATACTGAGATGGATATATGGGTGTTGGCTAACTTTGTCCTATGGTCGTTTGTACGGCTCGTTAAGTTAGGGGGAATGACTCTCTCTCTCTCTCTCTCTCTCTCTCTCTCTCTCTCTCTCTCTCTCGTATCTCACCGTCATTTCCTCCTCCATTCTCGTTCCCTCATCATCTTATTTGCGTCATTTTTCTTGTCTTTCTGCCGATTCCTTCTTATATTAATCTTTTTATATTTCTTTCCCTTCTTCCTCTCCTTCCTCCTCCTCCTCCTCCTCCAAATTTTCTCTCATTTCCCTTCTCTTCCTTCCTTCCCATCGTACTTTTTCTCCTACCCCTCCTCCTCCTCCTCTTCTCCCCATCTCCCCTCCCTCCCTTCCTCTTCCCCTCTCCCTTCCCCTCCTCTCCTCCATTTACCACGCCTCCACACCCTCCTGGCTTCATCCCACCATCATTTCCTCCTCCATGTTCATTTCCATCATCATCATCTCACACAACGTAATCGCCTTTAGTCACGCTCTCTATTTAAGCTTTACTTCCTTTGTTTTTTCTTCTTCTTGCCTTTTCTTATTTGTTTTTCTTCTTGCATTGTTTTTTTTCATTATTTCTTCTTTCTCTTCCTTCTTTCGCCTTTGTTTCTTCTGTGTTTTGGTTTGTTTTGTTTATTGTTAACTTTTTCTTCGTCCTTCCTTCTCTTCTTTCCTTCCTTCCTTCCTTCTTTCCATGCCCTTCTTTCCGTCCTTCCATAATTCCTTCTTTCCTTCCTTCATTCCATACCCTTCTGTCCTTCCTTCTTTCCTTCCTTCTTTCCATACCCTTCTTTCCTTCATTCCATACGCTTCTGTCCTTCCATCTACGCTTCTTCCTTCTTTCTTTCCTCTCTCCCTCCTTTCCTCCATCCTTACTCCTCTCTCCCCACATTCCCTCCAACAATTTCCCTATCTACCCCTTCTCCCTCTCAGTCCTCCCCCCCATCACACTCTTCCTTCCCTCTCCTGCCCCCCTCTCTCACACTCTTCCTTCCCCCCCATCTCCTCCCCCCCTCCATCCCCCCACCCCCTCCTGGCCCCATCCCACCATCATTTCCTCCTCCATTCTCGTTTCCATCATCATCATCACCTCACACTTCGTAAATGCTTTTATCCACGCTCTTTATTTTCACTTTATTTGGTCTTTATTCGCTCTTTATTCCCTTTATGTTCTCTTTATTCTCTTTATTTGCTATTTATTCTCGTTATTCACCCTTTATTTGCTCTTTATCGCTCTTTATATTCTCTTTATTCGCTCTTTAATTCCTCATTGCTACGTTTGCTGTATTTGCTCCTTACTCACATTATTTGCTCTATTCGCTCTTTATTCGCTCTTTATTTGCTTTATTCGCTCTTTATTTGCTCTTTATTTCCTGTATTTTCTCAATTTTTTATTTGTTTCCTCTATTTACTCTTTATTGTCACTATTTCCTGTTTATTTCCTTTTCATTTTTTAATTTGCTCTTTATTTCCTCTATTTGCTCTTTATCTTCTCTTTATTTCGTCTGTTTTCTCTTTATTTCCTCCTTTTTTGCTTTTTACGCATTTTTTTGTCTATAATTGGTTTCTTCAGCTGTTTTCTTTTCTTCCTGTTTTCGTCTTCTTCCTTTTCTTTCTCATTTTTCTTCCTTGTCCTATGCTAAGCTCTTGCTATATTTTCCATCATCCTCTCATTTCACTCTCTTATTCTCCTCCTCTTCCTCATTTCCTTCCATTATATTCCTCCCCCCTCCTGTTTCCTTCCCTCCCTCCTTCCTCCTCCTCCTCCTCCCAGTCTCTTGCACCTCTTCTTTCTCCTCATCCCAATTTCCTCCTCCCCGTTCTTCATCTTCCTCTGCATAATTGCCTTATTCCATCCTTCATCACCCCTTTCCCAATTTGCTTCTCTCCTTCCTTCACCCTTTTCTCAGTTTCCTTCTCTCCTTCCTTCCTCTTCCTCATCCTCATTTCCTTCTCCTCTTCCTTCATCCTCCTCTTCCCAATTTCTTCCTCCTCTTCCCTCATCATCCTCTTCCCAATTTCCTTCTCCCCTTCCTTCATTCTTCTCTTCCCAATTTACTCCTCTCCTTCCTTCCTCCTCCTCCTCCTCCTCCTCCTCCTCCCCTTCCTTCATTCTTCTCTTCCCAATTTACTCCTCTCTGTCCTTCCTCCTCCCCTTCTTTCATTCTCCTCATCCCAATTTCCTCCACCCCTTCCATCCTCTTCCTCTTCCCAATTTACTCTTCTCTATCCTTCCTCCTCCTCCCCTTCCTTCATTCTTCTCTTCCCAATTTACTCCTGTCTCCTGCCTCCTCCTCCCCTTCCTTCATTTTTCTCTTCCCAATTTCCTCCACCCCTTCCATCCTCTTCCTCTTCCCAATTTACTCCTCTCTGTCCTTCCTCCTCCTCCTCCCCTTCCTTCATTCTTCTCATCCCAATTTACTCCTCTCTGTCCTTCCTCCTCCTCCCCTTCCTTCATTCTCCTCATCCCAGTTTCCTCCACCCCTTCCTTCCTCCTCCTCCCCTTCCTTCATTCTTCTCTTCCCAATTTACTCCTGTCTCCTGCCTCCTCCTCCCCTTCCTTCATCCTCCTCTTCCCAATTTCCTTCCTCTTCCTTCCTCTTTCTCATTCATTACTCCTTCCTTCATCCCTCCCTCACTGTCCCACAAGCCCCTTCACCTCCCCAAAGCACCGTCATACCACTTTGTAAACCATTTTCTCATACATGCAATTTTTCGAATTTAGCTTTCTTTTTTATGGCTTTCATTTCATAGCTTTCCTTTTTACAGCTTTCATTTTTATAGCTTTTTTACATCTTTTTTTTTGCTTTCTTTTTTATAGCTTTCTTTTTTATAGCTTTCTTTTTATAGCTTTCTTTTTTACAGCTTTCTTTTTTATAGCACTTTTTTATAGCTTTCTTTTTTATAGCTTTCTTTTTATAGCACTTTTTTACAGCTTTCTTTTTATAGCACTTTTTTACAGCTTTCTTTTTATAGCACTTTTTTATAGCTTTCTTTTTTAGCTTTCTTCTTTGCAGTTTTCTTTTTTACAGCTTTCTTCTTTACAGCTTTCTTTTTTATAGGTCTTTTTTATAGCTTCCTTTTTTAGCTTTCTTTTTTAGCTTTCTTTTTTATAGGTCTTTTTTATAGCTTCCTTTTTTAGCTTTCTTTTTTAGCTTTCTTTTTTATGGGTCTTTTTTATAGCTTCCTTTTTAGCTTTCTTTTTTATAGCTTTCTTTTTTAGTTTTTTTAGCCTTTTTTTTGTAATACTTTTTTTTATTCAGTGTTTTCGTCAAGACTTTTCTCGTTTTTTTTTTTTTTTTTTTCTTTTTTTTTTTTCATTGTAATACCTCTTTTGCTTCCAATTTTACGGGTGTGTGTGGTTCTTTTCATCCTTCCCGTCGTTCTGCATTTTCTTTCGTCCGTCGTCTTTTCCTCAATTATTTCCTTGCGTCTTTTTTTTCTTCGCTCAGTCGTTCATTCATTCGTTGTATCATTTTTCTCCTCTTCAGCCGCTTTTCGGAAATATAATCACAGTGAAGAATGAGGAGAAAGTTGAGTGGGAATACCAGAGGAGGAGGAGGAGGAGGAAGAGGGGGATAGAAGAGGAGGAGGAGGAAGAAAAGGAATAGGAGGAGGAGGGTGGGGAGAAGGAGGAGGAGGAGGAAGAAGAAAAAGAATAGGAGGAGGAGGGTGGGGAGAAGATGTAGTAGTAGGAGCAGGAGGGTGGGGAGAAGGAGGAGGAGGAGGAAGAAGAGGAGGAGGAGGAGGAAGAAAAAAAAGAATAGGAGGAGGAGGGTGGGGAGAAGATGTAGTAGTAGGAGCAGGAGGGTGGGGAGAAGGAGGAGGAGGAGGAGGAGGAGGAAGAAGAGGAGGAGGAGGAGTAATATTAAAGAGGTGTATTATCGATATTGCCTTCCTCCTGGCTACCTCAACATCTCATCCTTTATTGGTATTTTCTCCCTCCCTCCTTCCTTTACTTTGACTTGACTTATTACACCTTTCCTTCCTTCCTTTACTTTGACTTTACTTATTACACCTTTCCTTCCTTCCTTTACTTTGACTTTACTTATTACACCTTTCCTTCCTTCCTTTACTTTGACTTTATCGCTCCTTTCCCTCCTTCTTTTACTCTTTATTACTCCTTTCTCTCCTTCCTTTACTTTTACTTTACTTATTACTCCTTGTTTTCCTACTCCTTTATTTTTACCTGTTTCCCTTAGCACTTTCCTTTGGTTTCCTTATTCTTTTCTTTTTCTTTTTTTACTTTTCATGTACTCTCTCTCTCTCTCTCTCTCACACACACACACACACACACACACACACACACACACACACACACACACACACACACACACACACACACACACACACACACACACACACACACACACACACACACACACACACACATTAACAGCATTTTTCTCCTCCCTTCCACCCTCCTTCACGTTTCCTGCCCACTCCCACACCTGCCACACCTGTTAATTACATGGACACACCTGTAATCAGCAGCCACTCACAGTCCCAGGTGCATGTCCCTCCCTCCCCCCCCTTTCCTCCCAGCGTGTCTACCTACCTACCTACTTACCTGCTTGTTCACATTCATTTTTCTTCCTACCTCATTCATTCTCCTTTCAGTCTCATTCATTCTACTTTTACCTTTATTTATTCCGCTTCCAAACTCCCTACCTCCCCTCCCTTCCTTCCTCGCCTCCAATTCTTTCTTCCTTCCTCCTCATTCTTCCTTCCTTCCCTCCCTTTCTTCCTCCCTTCCTCGTTCATTCCCAGTGCCTCCCTCACTTTACATTTATTTAATTTCGTCGTCTCTCCCACAACACCTTCCTCTCATGTCTTCCTCTTTTCTCTCTCCCTCTCCCCTCTTCACCTCTACCCCATACCTCCCTCCTTTCCTTCCCCTCTCTCCCCTTCGCTTTCCCCTCTTCCTTCTTCCTTCCTACGTTACCTTCACCCATATCCCTTTTCTCCTCCTTACCTCCCTCGTTCTTCCTTTTTTTCTTCGCCCTCCTTTTCTTCGTCTCGCATACTTTTTCCCTAATTCTTTCCTTCCTTTCTTCTTCTAGTGTTTTGTTTTTCCCACTTTTTCCGATAATCTTTTCCTCACTGCTTTTCCTCCTTCCCTCCTTCCTTTCCTTTCTTCCCTCGTTTTCCCCTCAAGTGTTTTTCCCATTTCTCTCTTCCTTTGTGCTCTTTCTCGCTCCATCTCTTTCTTTTCTCTTTTTTTCCTTCTCTTCCATCCTTTCTCCTCTTCCTCCCTCCCTCTTTTCCTTTCCCGTCTTCCTCCTTCTCTCTCCTTCTTCCCTTTCCCTCTTCCTCCCTTCTTTCCTCTCTTCCTCCCCCCATATCTTCATTTCCCGTCTTCCTCCTTCCCTTGCTTTCTTTCCCCTCTTCCTCCCTCCCTCTCTTCCTTTCCCCTCTTCCTCCCTTTCTCTTCGTCCTTTACCCACTTTCTCCCTCCCTCTCTTCCTTTCCTTTCTTCCTCCTTTCACTTCCTCCTCCCTCCGCTTCCTCCCACCATTTCTTCCTTTTCTCCCTCATTCCCTCTTTTCCTCTCCCCTCTTTCCTTCCTCCGCCCCTTTCCCCTCTTCAGCCCACACTTCTGACACTCATTCATTCGTTTTCTATTCTCGCCCCTCCCCCTCCCCTCCCCTCCCCTCCCCTTCCCTGCTATCTCTTTCTTCTTCCCCTTTGTTCCTTCTTGCCTTCCCCTCCCTCCCCCTTCCCTCTCCTCTCTTAGCCATTTTTCCCCTCATTCCTTGTTTCAGTTTAGTTTCTCTCTCTCTCTCTCTCTCTCTCTCTCTCTCTCTCTCTCTCTCTCTCTCTCTCATTTTTAAGCCCATAGCCTCGTGTATCTACTGACATTCTCCTTTTTAATTTTCTTCCAGCTTATTCTTTCTCTCCAGACGATTTTATTCAGCGTTGGCCTCGTACTCAAGGGGTTAGGCGCGGCTCCTACTAACCCCCTGCACCGCGAGATAGCTTTCCTGCGAACACTGAAAATCGTCTGGGGAGAGCAAGCATAAGAGGAAAATATATGTTAATGGGATAGGTCAGTGTCATGCCAGAAGCAGGGGATTTTGATGGTGGTGTGGTGTGGTGGTGGTGATTATGATGGCGGTGGGTGAGGAGGTTGACTTTCAGTATTGAGAGAGAGAGAGAGAGAGAGAGAGAGAGAGAGAGAGAGAGAGAAAGCATATCTGTGTAACTTTCCTTCCAACCCCTCCAGTTTCCTTCCTTCATTTCGTCTCATTTCTACTCCTCCACCTCCTCCTCTTCTCCAGATACTTTCTTTCCTCCTTTTTCTTTATCTTCCATTTCCCTCCCATCCACCTCCACTTCTTTCCTCTCCTCCACTTCCTTCCTCTCTTCCACTTCCTTCCTCTCTTCCACTTCCTTCCTCTCTCCTCTCATCCTTCCCACGTTAGCCATCCTCACCTTGCAACCTTTCCCCTTCTTCCTCCCACGCCTCTCCGTTAATTACCTGTGCACACCTGTAATGAAGACACACACACACACACACACACACACACACACACACACACACACACACACACACACACACACACACACACACACACACACACACAAATGGAACTAGGGGAAGGGGGAAGCAAAAGATGGAGGAATAGGCAGGGGAGGGAGAGGAATAAAGAGAAGATCGGGTGGGGGAGGGGAGGGGAAGAGGAAGGAAGGGCAAAAAGGGGAGAGAGAAAGAGCAGAAGGGGAGGAGAGGGGATGTGGAGGAGTAAAGTAGGTAGATATGGAGGTGGAGGTGGAGATAGAGAGAAGAGGTCAAGGGGTTGAGAGAGAGAGAGAGAGAGAGAGAGAGGTGGGGAGGAGAGGGAGGGAGAGAGACGATAGGTTAGACGGTTAAAGGGGAGGAAAGGGAAGGGGTGCGGGGGTGGAGATGGAGGAGGGAAATTGATATGGAGGTGTGGGAGGAGAGAGAGTGAGAAGGGAGAATGGCGTGGTTAAAGAGAGAGAGAGAGAGAGAGAGAGAGAGAGAGAGAGAGAGAGAGATGATAGGTTAGGGAGGGAGGTGGGGTAGGTAGCGAAATATTAGGATGAGGGAGAAAGGAGGGAGAGATGCAGGTAGGGAGGAACAGGTAAGGGCTGGAGGGAGATGGAGAGAAATAACGAGGGAATGAAGGCAGAGATCAAGCACACAGAACCCGACCTATTGCCTTTCCATGCTGTTTGGTGTAGATTTTTGTTATGGTTCGAATGATAAGATTAACAGAAAAAATTATTGCCTTTCTTCCCTCCACTCCGTCCATAGCCACAAGACCTCCTAGATACCGACGGGAAAAAGGGAAAAATGGGAAATAAGGAAAAACATGAGGAAGAAATGGAAAAAGGAAAAACATCAGTAAAAAATGGGAAAACGGGAAAAACACCAGGAAAAATGGGAAAAAAAGGGGAAAACATCAGTAAGAAATGGGAAAAACATCAGGAAAAAAGGGGAAATAAGGGAAAAACATCAATAAAAACTGGGAAAAACATCAGGAAAAATGGAAAAAAAGGGGAAAAACATCAGTCAAAATGGGAAAAAGGGAAAAACACCAGGAAAAAGGGGAAAAAAAGGGGAAAACATCAGTAAGAAATGGGAAAAACATCAGGAAAAATGGGAAAAAGGGATAAACCAGGGAAAAAGGGAAAAAATCAGGAAAAATGGGAAAAACATGAGAAAAAATTGGGAAAAAATGGGAAAAACATCAGGAAAAATGGGGGGGGAAATCAGTAAAAAATGGGGAAAAAGGGAAAAAGGGGAAAACATGAGGAAAAAATAGGCACCTTGTATTCCACTTTGCATTTTAGTGTTCAGGTGTGCGATCATCAGTTTCCCATCACCGTCTGCCACATCGCCAGGTAGTTCACAGATTTATTGAAGACGTAGTTGGTTAAAGAGACGGAAAACTTTGTCGGTATTTACAGAGCGGTTACCTCGAGTGTAATACGATCATCTTGAAGTATTTTCTAGTTGCTGTATGTCCTTCTAAAATATTTAATAATAATTGGAATGCATTGTGATAAAATTTGCACTTTAATAATTATGTTTTATTTTTGAAGCTTATGTTGTTACTAGTTGGAATTTTTTGTCATTATTTTTTGGTGCTCTCTCCACTTTTACCATATTAATGTCGAACTGAATACGGTACATACTCCATGTGTGGGTGTAATTATTATTATTATTATTATTATTATTATTATTATTATTATTTAGTAGTAGTAGTAGTAGTAATAGTAGTAGTAGTAGTAATGGTAGTACAGTAATAGTAGTAGTGGTAGTATAGGAGTTGTAGTAGTAGTAGTAGTGGTTCCAACTGTAGCTACATCTGAACGGAACCCAGTGGACTACAGGCCAGAGCTAGCCCACTGCACTCCATCACCTTCCTGCTAGGGGATAGGGAGGAGACTTAAACGTTTGTAAGACCTGGTGGCAGCTTCTCCGGTCGGTCGTATGTGTCACCACCTGAAGGCGACCCTCTCCAGCATCTTATGTGGATGATATATATTGATTTCCATTTTGTGTGACGAGCAGAGATGAAAGTGAGGGAGAGGGAAGGAAGATAGGAGGGAGAGAGGAAGAGGAGCAGGTGGGAAGAGGAAGTGATAAGGGAGGGAGGATGTGTGTGTGTGTGTGTGAGAGAGAGAGAGAGAGAGAGACGGCAGGTGTGTATGTATGGGCCTTACCTGCCAGCCATGCGGTACCTGATATCCCTTATGGAGTCCCTCACACCTGTCGAGATAGATGGACAGGTGTGAGGGGGGAGAGGAGAGGAGAGAGGAGGTAGGAAGAGAGAGGAGAGAGGAGGTAGAGGAGAGAGAGAGAGAGAGAGAGAGAGAGAGAGAGAGAGAGAGGAGGGGAAGAGGAGGAAAGAGAGAGGAAAAGGAGAGGAAGGGAGATAGGAGGTAGGGAGGGGGAGGAAGGGAGGTGAAGAGAAAGGAGGAGAGGAGGAAAGGCGAGGGGAAACAGGGAAAGATATGAGGGGAGGGAAAAAGGAAATAAGAAGATGTGGTTGAGGGAGGGGAAATGAGAGAGAGAGAGAGAGAAAGAGAGAGGGAGAGAGAGACCTAGACGTGAAGTTGTTATCTGTTTAGGGATTGTATGTTTTATTTTTTTTTATAGTACCCAAACCTACATATCAATATACCAATAACGAAATACGGGGTAAATAAGTATACAGTATATCCTCATTAACTGTAACCTTCAACTTCAGTATTATCATCATCATCATCATCATCAATCAATCAGTTTAACTTTGCATCATCAGTATCTTTCTAACATCATCATCATCATCATCATCATCATCATCATCATCATCATCATCATCAATCAATCAGTTTAACTTTGCATCATCAATATCTTTCGAACATCATCATCATCATCATCATCATCATCATCATCATCATCAACCAGTTTAACTTTGCATCATCAGTATCTTTCTAACATCATCATCATCATCATCATCTCTCCTTACTCTGATGACCTAGTAATTATAAAACACCGCCATTACCTGTTCACACCTGATCCATTCTTTCTCCCTTAGGTATGGACAGTGGGCCTTGGTGCATGTTGGGTGACGCGTATGGTATGTAGAACCCCGTCTGTTGCAGGATGAACAGTAGTATGGGCCTGGGAAAGTCTCTTGTGTTTATATGAAGTTGGGAATTCTTAACAACTTCTCCTTGGCGATTTGGTGTGATTATTCCGCCGTAAATGCTTTCTCCTGTTAACCTTTATTTATTTATTTATTTATTTACCTATGTTAATTTGGGACAGGTGATAATTTAGGGTAGGTTTCTCGTATTAAAGGGGTTTGGATGAGTATGGGAAAAAAAAAATATTGGAGATGCAGTGCTTTTAAATTATTGACCGTTTGTGTGTAAAAAGATAAACAAAAAATAAATGAATAAATAGATAGATAAATAGATAGATAAACTGGTATAAAATAAATGAACAAATAGATAAATGAGTAGATAACCTGGTAAAATAAATGAATAAATAAACATAAATAGATAAACTGCTATAAAAGTAAATTAATAAATAGATAAATAGATAGATAACCTAGTATAAAAATAACTGAATAAATAAACACATAAGTATATTGAAGGATAAACCAGTAAAGAAAAGGTGCTTGGGGAGTCTCATGGGCTGACGAGAATGCGTTCCGCCGTTTTGTATTTTGTATTCCGTATTTTGTATTTTGCATTCTCGTTGGTTAAGCTCCCTGACACATTTTCCTAAGCGGTTTATTTTGTTTATTACACCTGACTGTCCGCGTCTGTTTTATAAATCCTTCAAACATGGCCATACTTTACATAAATAACGTACAGGATATTAGCCAGCCGTATCTAATAATAAATCGATAAGGAAGAGGTGTTAGGGAGCTTCCGTAACCGACGAGGATGCGAGACGTAGAATAGGATGCAGGAAGGAGAAAATTAGGAAGGAGGAGGAGGAGGAAGTTACTGATGAAGAGAAGAGGAGGAGAGAGTGAGAATAGGGACATGAAGAAGAGAGGAGAGAAAGGTTGGTGTTGATCCAAAGGGAAGGAGAGGAGGGAAGAAGAGACGAAAGGAGGAAGAGAAAAGGTGGAGGGAAGTGTAAGTGGAGGAGGAAGAAGGAATAACATTAGACGCGGGAGGGAGGAGAGAAACTGAGTGCTGATAAAAAGGAAAGAAGGAAAGGAGAAGAGGGAATGAGAGGAGGCGAAGGAGGAAGAGGAAAGGTAGATAAAAAGGAAAGGAGAAGAGGGAATAAGAGGAAACGAAAGGAGGAAGAGGAAAGAGGACTGTAAATTCGGTACAATAGAAGGTTGAGTGAAGAAAAGTGAGAAAGTGAATGATGATGAAATTGGAGGAGGGGAAGAGAAGAGAGAAAAAGGTAGACGAGTGAGGAAGGAGAGAGGATGGGTATTGATGGAAGAGGAGGGAAAGAAGAGGGAGTAAGTATAGATGGATGAGAGAGAGAGAGAGAATAGAAGAGAGGAAGACTGAGGGAGAGAATATGTGTATAGGAGGAGGAGGAAGAGAAAGACAGAAGAGAGTAATAGGAAACCATGACGAAAGAAAAAAGTGATAAAAGAAAATGGGAGTCAAGAAATGAGTGAAGATGAAGGGAGAAAGATAGGGGTGATGAGGGGGTGAGGAGGGTAGGGTGCGGGTGAGGGAGAGAGGCAGGGAGTGGGGGAGAGAGATGAATGGATGAAGTTGATGGGTGGGAGAGAAGATTAGTGGAGTGAATGAAGTGGTGGATGTAGAGGAATGAAAGGGGAATGTGGATGGAAATGAAGAGGGAAGGGAGGGAAGGAGAGAGGGAGGGTGGTAAGGAGAGGGAACGATGGGAGGATGGATAAAGAGGGAGACGGAAGAAGTGGTGGAGATGAGGGAGGGAGGGGAAATGAGGGAGGGTGTAGGTGAGAGAGGGAGGGAGGGAGGGAAGGAGAGGTGAGAGTGGGTGTAGGTGGGAGAGGGAGAGAGGGAGGGGAAGTGAGGGAGGGTGTAGGTGAGAGAGGGAGGGAGGGAGGGAGGGAGGGAAGGAGAGGTGAGGGTGGGTGTAGGTGGGAGAGGGAGGGAGGGAGGGAGAGGAAGCGAGGGAGGGTGTAGGTGAGAGAGGGAGGGAAGTGTTATCAACCTTGGTACCTGCCTGCTCTGCTGTCAATCATAGAGAGAGAGAAAGAGAGAGAGAGAGGGAGATGGTGATGAAAAGAAAGAGGAATTGGGAGAGGGCGAAGGAGAAGATGGAAAGAGACGGAAGAATATTACAGAGAAAGAGAAGGAAGAGGAGATAGGATGAGGGAAGGAAGAGGAGGAGGAGTAAGTGGGAGGAGAGAAAACAGGAAGAGAGAAGTGAGGAGAAAAAGAGGGAAACAAGGAAATGGGGAGGGAAGGAGGGACAGGGAGAGGGAAAGAGGAAATGGAAGAATTTTTGATAGGAAAGATGAATGAAGGAAAGGATGAGAGAGAGAGAGAGAGAGAGAGAGAGAGAGAGAGAGAGACGGGTTGTGGGGAGAGAGAAGATGGGGAAAGGTCAGAAAGGCAGCTGAAATAGAAGAGAGAGAGAGAGAGAATTTTTTGGTTCCTATTAAGTGGTCCGGCATTGATATTTGGAAGATTCATTTGTTCTTTAAATGTATTTCATAGACAAGAAAAGCAAAGGCAGGGCGAGGCAGGGTAAGGTAGGGTAGGTAGGGAGAGGCAGGGTTAGGCAGGAAGGGAGGCAGGGTGATTAGGGTGAGGCAGGGCAGGAAAGTACAAGGGGGTGTGCCTGTCCCCGTACTTAACCTTCCCTTCCTCCCCCTCCCCTCCCCTCCCCTCCCCTCCCCTCCCCTCCTCTCTCCTCCCCTCCCCTCCCCTCCAACACAATAGCAGCCTTTACATAAGCTAACACCCTTACCCCCCCTCCTCTCTCTCTCTCTCTCTCTCTCTCTCTCTCTCTCTCGCTATCTTTCTCGATGCCTCTTCACCTTTCCTTCCTTACCTACTTCCTTTTGTTTTTCCATCCTTCCTGTCTGTCTGCTTCCTTCCTTCCTTCCTTCCTTCCTCTCCTTCCTCCACCTCCTCCCTTGCCTGCCGTCCTTCCACCCACCCTGCCTACCCCTTAGCTACCTAGCCACCCTCGCCCTGTGCCTTGCCTCCTTCCTGCCTATCACCCTGCCTACTCCCTGCCACCCTGCTACCCTGCCTACCACCCTACCTACTCTCTGCCTCCCTAATACTCTGTCACCCTGCTTACCACCCTACCTGTACACCTGCCTCCCATCCTACCACCCTGCGTGACTACCATCCTACCATCTTGCCTGCCTGGTGCCTGGTGGTGGGTGAGGCAGAGTGTTAAGGCAGGCCCCGTGACGGCTCCGGTTAGCTGGCCCTTCCTGCCTCTATCTCTCACTGCCTCACCCTCTGCCTCACTGCCTCACCTTTCCCTCTCTGCTTCACCCTCTCCCTCTCCCTCACTTCCTCACTCTCACCGCCTCACCCTCACTGCCTCACCCTCTCTCACTCCCTCATCCTCACCCTCACTTCCATCCTCCACTCCTTCAGTGCACTCACCCTTGCTCCATCCCTCACTTCCTTCTTCACTGCCTTTCTCACCGTAACGCACCCTTCCACACTCACCGTAACGCACCCTTCCACACTCACCGTAACGCACCCTTCCACACTCACCGTAACGCACCCTTCCACACTCACCGTAACGCACCCTTCCTCACTCACCGTAACGCACCCTTCCACACTCACCGTAACGCACCCTTCCACACTCACCGTAACGCACCCTTCCACACTCACCGTAACGCACCCTTCCACACTCGCTCACCGTCGCTCCATCCTTGCTCTCCCTCATCCTCATCGCCTCTCTCTCTCTCTCTCTCTCTCTCTCTCTCTCTCTCTCTCTCTCTCTCTCTCTCACCCAGTCACCCATCAGAAACTTAATGAAATATCAACCTCCATGTATTTTTCTATGTATTTAGCGCCCACACCCACAAGAGTCACTTTTGAGAGAGAGAGAGTATGGAAGTGTATATTGTTCCTCTCACCTGTATTAATCCTCTTGATGGTAAGGAGGACGCGATACGAAGAGGACATACTCGTACTGAAGGGATGAAGGTGACAGGACAGCATCTGGCCCCTAACACATTTTCCTAAGCGATTTATTTTGCTTATTACATCTTACTGTCCTATTCTTTTATATAAATCCACATGACACCTTTTCCTAAGTGATTTTTTCTTTGCTTATTACACCCTACTGTCCTGTTCTCTTAAGTAAATCCATCTGACACCTTTTCCTAAGCGATTTATTTTCCCTATTGTCCTGTTCTCACATAAATAATCCTGACACCTTTTCCTGAGCGATTCATTTTTTTTTATTACATCTTACTGTCATATTCCCTTACTTAAATCATCGTTACACCTTTTCCTAAGCGATTTTGTTTGCTTATTACACCTTACTGCCCTGTTTTGTGTTAAATAAATCCTTCCAGTATCGCCAAACTCTGCTTAAATAACGTACAATAGGACATCAACCAGCCATATCCAAGAATAAATAGCTAAGGAAGAGGTGTTAGGGAGCTTCTTTAACCAACGAGAATACGTGCTGTAGATATGAATTTCAGTCCGGGGAAAAAAAATGGCGGGGGACAGGGCGACATGGAGGCCATTTGTTTGTGGCCACCCCCTACGGGATTAAGGCGTCTGGCAACAGATAGATAGATAGATAGATAGAAAAAATCATTAAATAAACTCCCTGTAATGGACAAGTTCCGGACACGCATTCCAATAATACAGGTAAATATACAGGTAATAATACAGGTAAGGTCAGGACAGGTGCGGTAATAAAGGCAGTCAGATGGGGTGGTTGTTCCGGGTTGTGCCTTGTGATCACGGAAGAGACACCCCAATGCCACACCCTCCAGGGATTAGTCAATTCTGGAGGCGGGTTGGGATTTGCGGGAGGAGAGCGTCGCGTGCTTAGTTTATGACACCTGTGCTTGCGAAGGAGGACCGGGCGTAATGTTTTGATTGGTGTGTGTGTGTGTGTGTGTGTGTGTGTGTGTGTGTGTGTGTGTGTGTGTGTAAAAAAATAATTAGATTGAAGGCATTATCAGACCCGAATCGGATGACAAGGGTCGCATATCTACTCGTAAAAGTTGCGGGTTGTGCAAGTGATGAGTCTCTTGCATTATCTCTGCCTTTCCTCTCGTGTTGCAAAGTGTGTGGGAGGTGATTGCAAGAAGGGTGTGTGGTCTCGTGTTTGGGGGTCGTGTTGCAGTGAGAGAGAGAGAGAGAGAGAGAGAGAGAGAGAGAGAGAGAGTAATGGGTCAAGGTCAAGATAACATTGTGACAGTTTGTATGACCCCTTACCTGCCTGCCTGCCTAGCTGGTTACATACATACATACATACATACGTACATATATAAAGTCCTTATTTACTTGCACGGTACATTCATATATTGACACACACACACACACACACACACACACACACACACACACACACACACACACACACACACACACACACACACACACACACATATTGTTTGTGTCCCGTTTATATACCCATTTATGCATGCACACGCGGGGTTAAGGTAGATTGGAAGCTCCAGGTACACAAGTATATCCCCTTCTCGTGGCGTGGGAGGTACGGGGCTGCTTGCAACACACGTGGTAGGCGGTAGGGGCGACATCACTGTACGTCCACTGAGGGAGCCATTCTCACCACCCTCCCCCTCTTTTTTATGCCAGTCATTTCTATTTGTAAGTGAAATGTGGAGAGTCTGTACCGAAGACTTTTATGTACCTTAACGTTTAAATGTACTGTAACAAGCTTTCCCTTTAATTGTTAAATAGATTGCGTGATGATGATGATGATGGTGATGGCGATGGTGATGGTGATGATGATGATGATGATGATGATGGTGGTGGTGGTGATGATGTTGATGATGATAATGATGATGATGATGATGATGAAACCTACTTAGAGGAGGGTCAGGTACGGTATATTGTTGTTTATTGTGCAAGTTCTTGTGGTGTTCTGACGGGAGGGGAGGGGGTCAGGCCGGGGGAGGAGGAGGGCTTGGAGAGAGGGGGGGAATAGGAAAAGGGAGAAAGTAGGTAGGGGAGAGAATGGGTGAAGATATGAAGATATTGTAGGGAGGAGAGGAAGAGAGGGGAGAAGAGGAGAGAGAGAGAGGAGTGGGGGAGAGGAGGAACTAGCAGGGAGGGGAAGAGAGGGTGGAGGAAAAGGAAGACTGAGAGAGGGAGAGAGAGAGAGAGAGAGAGAGCTAATATGAAGTTTGTTATGGCTAGTGAGAAATTATTCGACCCAGGGGAGAGAGCCAGGTCACTCTCTGTGGAGGGTGAGGGGAGGGGAGGGGAGAGGGGGAAGGGGAGGGAGGGAAGGGAAGGGAAGGGTGTAGAGTAGGCGAAGGAGAAAGGGGGAGGGGAAAAAGGGGTAGAGTAGGGGAGAAGGAAGGGAGGGGAGAAGAGAAAGATAAAACAAAAGGGCATGAGGTGAGAGAGAGAGAGAGAGAGAGAGAGAAAGCTGGCTATTAAAAAGATTGGAGGCAGGTTTAGATAGGTCAGGGGAAAAAGGAAGGGAGGGAGGGAGGGAAGGGAGGAAGAATGGGCAGGGAGGAAAAATGGGTAGGGACGAAAGGGCAGGCGGAGAATTGGAGGGAGGGAAGGAGGGGGAGGGAAAGAGAGTTAAAGGGTAAAATAGGGAGGGAAGTAGTAGGGAGTACATGGATAGGAAAGCAGGAAGAGGAAAGGGAAGGAGGAGGGGAAGGAGAAAAATAGGGAGGGGGAGGAGACTGAGGGAGTAGGGAGGGAGAGAGAGAGAATGGAGAGGGAGGGAGGGATCGAAGAATGGCTGGAAGGAGAAATAGGGAAGATTGAAGGAATGAAGAGGGAAGGAGAGGGGGAGGGAGGGAGGGAGTAGCAGGTGCAGAATGGGGAGGGGGGAAAGGGAGGGAGGGAGAGGAAAAATATTTAGGGAGGAAGGAAGGGGGAGGTGATGAATGGGAAGGAAAGGAGGGGGGGAAGGGGGAGGGGAAGATGAAGAATGAGGAGGGGGGAAGGTGAGAGGAGAACCTGAGAAAGGGAGAGAAGATTGGAGAGAGAGAGAGAGGGAAGGGAAGGGAGTGGGGAGGGAGAGGGAGGGAGGAAGGGACGATGAATGGGATAGGATGAAAAGAATGGATAGGGAGTGAATTAAAGAGAGAGGGGGGGGGAGAATGGATTGGGATGGGAGGGAGGGAGGGAGGGAGAGGAGAGAAAAGGGTAGAGGTTGGAGGAAAGAGGAAGAAAGTACAGGATGAAAGAGATGAAGGGGAGGAGAGGAGGGAAGGAGAAGGGGGGGGAGGGATGATAGAGAAGAATGGAGGGAAGGAGGAGAGGGATAGAGAGGTAAGTAGGGAGGGAGAGAAAGAGGGAGGGAAAGAGATAAATAGGAAGGAGGGAGGGGAGAGAGAAGGAAAGAGAGAAAAAAGGGAGAGAGGAAAGCATTAAAGAAAGAGAAGAAATAAGTTTGTTAGACTGAGAGAGAGAGAGAGAGAGAGAGAGAGAGAGAAATCAATGCAGACAGCAGCACCACCAGGCCTGCCCCCTCCTTAATGACCCCCTCCCCATCCCTCTCCCCTAGGTGGTAGGGGGAGGGAAGGTGAGAAAGGGAGAGAGGGAGGGAGAAAGGGAGGCAAGACTGGAGAAAGAATAGACGGGAGGAATGGAGGGAGGGAGGGTAGGAGGGTGAACTTAAAAAAGGAAGAGAAGTGGAGGAAGGAAGGAAGAATATGGGAGGGAGGGAGTAATTAGGGTGAAGGGAAGGTGAGAAAGGGTGGAGGGGAGGGGGGAGAGGGAGAATAGGGGAAAGGGAGAGAGGGAGGGAGAGAAAAGGGTGAGAGAAGGCTAAAGTAATGGGAATGCAGAAGGAAAAGAGAAGGAAGAGAGGAGAGGAAAGAAAAGAGGGAGTGAGGGAGGGGTCCAAGGGAGGGAGGGAGAAGAAATAGGGAGAAAGGGAGAGAGAGGAGCGGAAGCAGAGACACAGATGAGATGTAGAGGAGAGAAGGAGAAAGGTAATGAGGAAGGGAGGGAGTGACGATGGGAGGGAGAATAAGAGAAAAGGAGAGGGAGATGATGATGGGATGGAAGGAAGGGATGGAGGGATGGGAGGGAGGGAAGGTAGGAGACAGATGGTGTGTAAAGAAGGGAGGTAGAGGAGGGAGAAAGGGTGGATGGGTGGATAGGAGGAGGAGAGAGGGTGAAAAAAGGGGAGGAAGAGAAGAAGAGGAAGGATGGAGGGAAGATGTGGAGAGAACGCAGTGAGGGAGAAAGTTTGGAAAGGATGCGAAGGGAGGGAGGGAAGGAAGGGAGGAAGGAAGGAAGGAAGGAGAAAGATGGGATTGAGAGTACGCAATGGGGGTGAGAGTAGCTTTGAGGAGGGAGGGAGGGAGGGAAGAAAGGCCGATAAGGAGAAGGGGAGGGGGGAGGGAGAGAGGGAAGGAAGTTGAAGTAGAAGATGAGGGGGAAGGGGAAGGAGGGAGAGATGAAGATGAGGTAGAAGAGGAAGAAGGAGAAGGGGGGAGGGAAGGAAGAAAGAGGTGGTAGGAACGTAGAGGGGGACAGAGGGAGGGAGGAAAGAAGGAAGGTAGAAAAATTAGAGGGAGGGAAATTGGGAGGGAGAAGATGGAGAAAAATGAGATTGAAAGAATATAGGGAGGAAGGAGGGGAAGGGAGGTGGAGAGAGGAGGGGTAGAAGGGAGGAAAGGGGGGAGGAGGTAGAGGGAGAAGATAGGGTGAGAGGGAGGGAGGAGGTATGGGAATAGTAGGGAGGGAGGAAGGGTAGGAAAAAAAAATGGGAGGGAAGGAAGAAGGATGTTATTAGGATGGAGGGGAAGGGAGGAAAAGGATGAGGGAGGGAAAGGGAGGGAGGGGGATGGATGGAGAAGAGAATAAGGAAATGCAAAATGGTAAATAAGGAAAGAAAACGTAAGAAAATGAAGACACGAAAGGTAGCAACAACGACAACAAAAACGGGAGTAAACAAAACCACACATCACACCACACCACACCACACCACATCACACCATACCACACCGCACCACACCACACCACACCACACCACACCACACCACACACCACACCACACCGCATCACACCACACCACACCACACCACACCACACCACACCACACCGCATCACACCACACCACACCACACCACATCACACCACACCACACCACACCACACCACACCACACCACACACCACACCACACCGCATCACACCACACCACACCACACCACACCACACCACACCACACCGCATCACACCACACCACACCACACCACACCACACCACACCACACCACACCACACCACACCGCATCACACCACACCGCATCACACCACACCACACCACACCACACCACACCGCATCACACCACACCACCACACCACACCACACCGCATCACACCACACCGCATCACACCACACCACACCACACCACACCACACCACACCACACCACACCACACCACACCACACCACACCACACCGCATCACACCACACCACACCACACCACACCACACCGCATCACACCACACCACCACACCACACCATACCACACCACACCACACCACCACACCACACCACACCACACCATACCACACCACACCACACCACACCACCACACCACACCGCATCACACCACACCACACCACACCACCAGACCACACCACACCGCATCACACCACACCACACCACACCATACCACACCACACCACACCACACCACACCACACCACCACACCACAGCACACCACACCACCACACCACACCACACCACACCGCATCACACCACACCACACCACACCGCATCACACCACACCACACCACACCGCATCACACCACACCACACCACACCACACCACCACACCACACCACACCACACCACCACACCACACCACACCACATCACCACACCACACCACACCACACCGCATCACACCGCCACACCACACCACCACACCACACCACACCGCACCACACCACCACACCACACCGCACCACACCACCACACCACATCACACCACAACACCACACCGCACCACACCACACCACCACACCACACCACACCACACCACACCACACCACACCACACCACCAACAACGTGTGACCTTCCCGTACCCAGCAGGTGAACAATGCAGGCTATTCATAAGATTTTTTTTTTTTTCATTTTCTTTCGTTCAACGGGGCCGGGCAATTTCACATTCGTTTCGCTCGAGTCTCGCTTTACGGGTCGCTATATTAAGTTCTTTGGCCCATTCAGTACGATGACACGTTGCTATTATATCGTGGTGATTGGAGGAAGGCGGAGAAAGACGAGAAAGAGGAGGAAGGAGTGAAGGAAGTGAAAAGGAAGAGGAGGAAGCAGTGAAAGAAGGGAAATGAAGAGTAAGAGGAGGACACGGTGAAGGAAGAGAAGTGAAGAGGAAGAGGAGGAAATGGTGAAGGAAGAGAAATGAAGAGGAGGAGGAAGTAGTGAAGGAAGAGAAGTGAAGAGGAAGAGGAGGAAAGAGTGAAGGAAGAGAAGTGAAGAGGAAGAGGAGGCAGTTGTGAAGGAGAAGAAATGGAGAGGAAGAGGGGGAACTAGTGAAGGAGAAGAAGAAATGAAGAGGAAGAGGATGAAGTAGTGAA
>NC_137051.1:1940000-1942500 GCF_032717465.1 Coenobita brevimanus
AGGAGGGAGGGAAGGAGAGGTGATTGTGGAGGAAGGAAGGAAATGGAGGAAGGTAGTGGAGCGATGAGGTGAGGAAGGAAGAAATGAAAATAGTGAAGGAAGGAAGGAGGTCAAGAAGAAAGTGAGAGACAAACAGTATATAGGGAGGAAGAGGTAGGAAGGAAAGGAAGGAGTGAAAGTAGGGAGGGAAGGGAGTGATGAAGGAAGGAGATAGTTTAGGAAGGAATGAAGGTTTGAATAATGAAACAAATAATATGTGAAGTTTTGAAGGAAATCGGGAAGTACTGGAGAATGGAATGAATGGATGAAGGAAGGAAGGAGGGAATCACGCAAGGAAGAAAGTGTTGCTGGAAGAAATGAAGGAAGGAGTTAGTGAAGGAAAGACATAATGAAGGAAGGTGTGAAGGAAAGAAATAATGAAGGAAGGTGTGAAGGAAGGAAAAGAGGTAGGAGTTTGTGAAGGAAGTAATATAAATTGAATGAAAGAAGAATGCAAGGAGTGAATACAGGAAAGAAATATGAAAGAAAGAAGGAAGGATTAGAGAAGGAAATGCGAAGGAGTTAATGAAGGAAGGAAGGATTTGAGAAGGAAGTACTGAAGGAGCTAGTGAAGGAAGGAAGAATTAGGGAAGGAAATACTGAAGGAGTTAGTGAAGGAAGGAAGGAAGGAAAGGCGAGCATTTACCAATATCTCGAATTGTAAAAAATAATTACTTTTTCACCGAAGTATAAGTTTGGTGCTCAGTGTAATGGTTCTCCTTCCTCCTTCCTTCCTTCCTTCCTTCCTTCCCTCCTTCCTTCCTTCAGTTTCATTCATTTTTCTATTCGCTTGTGTTCCCTTGCTTCCTTCTCCTTCCTTTCCTTACCTTCTTTCGTTTCTTCTTTCCTTCTTACCTTTTCTTCATCTTTCCCTCCTTCATTTCTTGCCCCTTCCATCTTTCCTTTCTTCCTTTCCCGTCTTTCCTTCCCCCGTTCCTTCCTTTTTTCCTTCTCTCCTTTCCTACACCCTTCATTTCTTTTTTCCTTCTCACCGTCCCTTCTCCCCTTCCTTCCTTCCCTTCTCGCCTTCCTTCCTTCCCTTCTTCCTTCGCTCCGTTCGTCTCTTCTCCTATACGTCTTCATCACTCACGTTTCTTACTCTTTCCTTCACTCATCTTTCCTTCTTACCTTCCCTGTTCTTTCCTTTCTTTTTCCTCCTTTACCCTTTCCAGTTTTCTCTTCCTGTCTCTTTTTCGTCCTGTTCATCACTATAGTTTCTCTCTCTCTCTCTCTCTCTCTCTCTCTCTCTCTCTCTCTCTCTCTCTCTCTCCTCCATTCTTCCTTCGTGTTCTCCTTCCCTTGTGATCATCTTTCTTTCTGTCTTTCCTTCCTTCCTTCTCTTTTCTTCTTCCTTCCTTCATGCTCTCCTTCCCTTGTGTTTTTTCTTTCATTTCCTTCTCTACCCTTTCTCCTTCCTTCCTTCGTGTTCTCCTTCGCTTGTGTTCTCCTCCTTGTTCATGTTCTCCTTCCTTCATGTACACCTGTTCACTTTCCTTTATATACAGGTACGCGTTTATGTACTTTCCTAATTAGTGTTTCTCTCTACAGGTAAGGAGTACTGGAGGAAGAGGAGAAGGAAGGAGAAGGTGGAGGAGTTAAGGTAAGGTGGAGGAGGGTAGGAAGAAAGGAGGAGTGGAGTAGGAGGAGAAGGGAAGAGGAAGTAGAAGAGGGTAAGGAGAAAAGAGGAGGAAGTGGAACAGGGGGAGAAGGAAAGGTAATGAGGAGGAGGAGGAAAAAGATGATGATGAAGATGAAGTAGGAGGTAAAAGATGATGGAGGAGGAGGAGGATCTAGGAAGAAGTTGTAAGGAGGAGGAGAAGGAGGATTAGGAGGAGGAAGAGAGGAGGAGGAGGAGGATTAGGAGGAGGAAGAGAGGAGGAGGAGGAGGACGAGAAGAAGGAAGAGGAGGAGCTAGGGAGATGCGAAGAGGAGAGAGGAGAAAGAGGAGGCAGAGAAAGAGGAATACAGAAGGAAGGAGAGGAAAGGGAAAAAAATAACACTGCAGGAATGTAATATAAAATTGAAAAGAAGGAACGTAAGAGAATATAAACACGAAGGATGCAAGAAAGAGCGAAAGAAATGGAAATTGCTGAGAAACGTAATTGAAGATGAAGGAAGTGAACGAAGATGAAAGAAAGAGGTAAAGAAAGGAAGACAAAAGAAGAAAATGAAGGAAGGAAATGTGAGAGAGAAAGAGAGAGAGAGAGAGAGAGAGAGAGAGAGAGAGAGAGAGGAGCAATAGATATTCACGAAATTTCAAATAGACAAAGAGAAATCGCCAACTTAATGGATTTGCAGTGGATTAATTGACCAAGAGCTGATTAGGATTTAGCATCATTTACACCCCCAAGGTTGTGGATTAGCTGGCCCAGGTGGGATTAGGCGGATTAGGGCTAGAGATTTACGCGTCTTGAGAATCAGAGTTAATCAAGCAATATTAAATCCTGCTTGGTGATTGATA
>NC_137051.1:1945000-1955000 GCF_032717465.1 Coenobita brevimanus
CCCCCTCCCCCTCCCCTCCAAGATACATGCTTCCCCCTCCTTTCCCCCTTCTTACCCTTTCCCCCTTTTCTCCCCTTTCCCCAGTTTACCTCCCCTTCCTTCATTCCTCCCTTTCTAGAGACTGTATTACCCTTCCCTCCATCACCTACTTCCCCTCCCTCTCCACTCCCCTCCTACTCTCACCCTTCCCTCACTCCACCAAGTTATACCTCCTCCTTCCCTTCCCCCTCTCCTCCACGTCCTTCCCTCCCTCTCTGCTCCTCCCTTCCCTCTCTCCTTCCTTTCCTTCTCTCCTCCCCGTCCTTCCCTCTCTCCCTCTTCTGTCCCCTCCTTTTCCTCTTCCTCCCTCTTCCTTCTTCCCTCCCTCATTCCCTTCCTCTCCCTCTCACCTTTCCTCCCTTCTCCCTTCTTCCATTCCTTCTGTTCCCTGCCTCCCTCCTTCCCTTCCTTTCCTTCTGTTCCCTCCCTCCCTCCCTCCCTTCCTTCCTTCCTTCCCTCCCCATCCAAGATATACTGTATACCTCCCTTCCCTCCCCCTCCTCCCTCCCCATGGTGATAACGGGAGGGATCACTGGTGGATACTGCTCTCCTTATCCCTCCCTCCCTCCCTCACACCTTCCACCCTTCTACTTTTCTCCCTCTATTTCCTTTTTCCTCCCTCTCTCCCTTTTTCTTTCCTTCCTTCCTTCATTCATTTTTTCCTTCCTTCTTACCCTCCCGCATACCTATCTACCTACCTACCTGCCCATTTATTTACTTACCGACCTACCTACCTACCTGTCTCTTCCCTGCCTTATCTCCCTTTTTCATACTTTCTTCTCTCCTTTCCTAACTCCTTCCCTCCCTTAATTCACACCTTCCCTCTCCCTCGTGTCCTTTCTTTCCTCCCTTCCTCCCCAAACTTCCTATCTTCTTGCTCCCTCCTGACTCTCCTCCCTCCCTCCCTCCTGATTCTCTTCTCTCCCTCCCTCCTCTCCTTCCCTCCTGATCTCCTTCACACTTTCATAATCCTCCCTCCCCTCTTCCTCTCATTCCTCCTCCGTTCCTCTTGCCTCTCTCACTCTCTCTCTCTCTCTCTCTCTCTCTCTCTCTCTCTTCTCAACCTTCCTGACATTCATTCTTCCTTCCTTCCTTCCTTCTCCTCTTCCTTCCTTCATTTTGTATTTCCTTCTTTCATCCTCACACATCCATACTTTTTTCAGTCCTTCTTCCTTCTTTGTCGTCTGTCACCCTAGATAGATAGATAGATAGATAGATAAATAGATAGATGGGTAGATAGATAATCGTGTATGTATCTATGTATCCTCTCTCACTTTCGTTTTTCTTTTCTTTACTCTCTTTTTTCCTCTCTACTCTTCTTCCTTTTCTCTCTCTGTAACTACCTTCCATATTTTCATTTTATCCTCTTAATCCTCTCTCTCTCTCTCTCTCTCTCTCTCTCTCTCTCTCTCTCTCTCTCACAATGTTTTCCCAGACATAACCAGACATGAATAGATAGACAGATAGACTCATAAACAGATAGATAGATAGATAGATAAAGTGGGTGAAAGGAGTTTATATATACAGTAGTTTCTTTATTCCCACAGCCACATAAATAAATAAATAAATAAATAAATGAGTGTTTAGTAATAGCAAAGTTCAGTGACTCAACACACGAGTTTTGCGTCATGGCGTGGAAGTTATTTTTGGCCTGTGTGTGTGTGTGTGTGTGTGTGTGTGTGTGTGTGTGTGTGTGTGTGTGTGTGTGTGTGTTTTAATTGTGGAGTGTGTAGGTGGGATTTTTTGTCTGGTGGGAGGATGAGTGTGTAGAGGAGGGAAAGCAATGTGTGTGTGTGTGTGTGTGTGTGTGTGTGTGTGTGTGTGTGTGTGTGTGTGTTCTAATAGTTGAGTATGTAGATTTGGTTTTGTGTGTGGTTGTGTGGTGGGAAGATGTGTGTTTGTAAAGGAGGGAAGGCAGTGTGTGTGTGTGTGTGTGTGTGTGTGTACGCAACGTCGCTGCAGTACTGCCCAATTCACTCAAATTTCTCTAGAGCATACCACGACCCTAGTGCTGCATCACACACACACACACACACACACACACACACACACACACACACACACACACACACACACACACACACACACACACACACACACACACACACACACACACACACACACACACACACACACACACACACACACACACACACACACACACACACACACACACACACAGCCTTCCCTCCTCTACAAACACACTCATCCTCCCACCACACAACCACACACAAAACCAAATCTACATACTCAACTATCAAAACACACACACACACACACACACACACACACACACACACACACACACACACACACACGTACTGTATAGGGGACAGCATTGCGACAAAGGCTACAATGAACTAAGTATTTCCCCCTACCCCTCTTCCCCTTCCCTTCCCCTCCCTCCTTCTCTCCCTCCCTTCCCCTCCCTCCTTCTCTCCTTCCCTCTCCCTCCTTCTCCTCTCTCTCTCTCTCTCTCTCTCTCTCTCTCTCTCTCCTTTTCTACTTACCCCTCCATCCCTTCACTCTTTCCCCCTACTCCTCCCCCCTCCCCTTGGGTCCCCCTTCCCCTTCTTGTATTTCTCATATACCCCTCCATTTCTTCCCCTCACTTCCCTCTTCCCTTTCCCCTCCCCTTCTCTCTCAATTTCCCCTTTCCCTCTCTCCCCATTCTTTTTCCCTTTCCCTCCCTCTTTTCTCCTCCCTTCTTTCTGCCTTTCCTCCCCCTACCTTTCACCTCTCCCTTTCCTCCCTCTAACCTCTCCCTCTCCTCCCTCTCACCTCTCCCTCTCCTCCTTCTCACCTCTCCCACTCCTCACTCTCACCTCTCCCTCTCCTCCCTCTCACCTCTCCCTCTCCTCCCTCTCACCTCTCCCTCTCCTCCCTCTCACCTCTCCTTCCCCTCCCTCTCACCTCTCCTTCCCCTCCCTCTCACCTCTCCCTCTCACCACTCCCTCTCCTCCCTCACTCTCACCCTTGCGAATGCGTTTATGGATTTGCACACCTGTTTGTATTGAAAGGCACAATGTCAGGTTTTCTGTGTAATTGGATCTTTTTTGCATGTAATTTTATCTGTCTGGCTGTCTGTGTCTGTCTCTGTATCTGTCTGTCTGTCTGTCTGGCCTTTCCTGTCTGTCTGTGTCTGTCTGTGTGTCTCTGTCAGTCTCCCTGTCTCTCTGTCGGTGTGTTTGATCGTGTCTGTGTCTGTGTACGTGTTTGCGTCTGCCTTCTTGCTTGCCTGTCTGTCTGTCCGTCTGTCTGTGCCTACCATGATCTGTCTGTCTAAATGTCTGTTTTGGCGTCTGTCTGTCTGTCTGTTTATCAGATGTTTATTTGTGTGTCTGTCTTGCCTGGCCGGGTCCAATAAGGCTGAGTTTCCAATAAGAATCCCCTCAAGAATGTCCATCCCGACCTAACCCCGACCCTTCTTCCCCCACCACCCATTACCCCCTCCACTACCCCCCATTACCCCCACCAAAACCACCCATTAACCCCTCCACTACCACCCCGCCCATTCCCCCACCACAACCACGCCTCTCCCCCTACATAATTGCCGTCCTAGGGGTCAACAGCAGCAATTCACCACTCGTTACTGTAAGGGGTTAGTGGATGGGGTTTTTATTCTGTTGAAACGTGGGATGGGTTTAGTCCTTGTGGTGCTGGTGAGATGCCTTCGTGTGGTGGCGCTGATATAACTAGGTAGTGGAGCTGCCCGGTTCATACAAGCATCTTTTAAGTCCCTCTGCCCCCCCTTCCCCCAAGGAGGCTGGTGGACTGCAGGAGGAGGGGAACTTCAGCCTGCAGTCCACTGGGTTCACGTATGAGCCTGGGGTTAACAAACATTATTACTGGTATTATTATTATTATTATTATTATTATTATTATTATTATTATTACTACTACTACGACTACTGCTACTACTACTACTACTACTACTAAATTGGCAATTCCCTGTAAAACAACCCCTGATTTGCAAAGTAATTGATGAAGGCAGTATAGAATAGTCTCCCCTAAACAAAGTAAAAGTAAGCAACAAAGATAAAGGCCATCGTACTGAAGGGGCTAATACAGAACATTAATACAGACTTTGAACATAGACAGAATCTCTCTCTTTTGTATTTTTCCATCAGTCATAAAAATCATACATAAAATAAATAAATAAATAAATAAATGTCTCCCGTAAGTAAACTCCCTCTTGTATTTCCCATTTTCTTGTATTTCCCATTTTCTTATATTTCCCATTTTCTGTCCGTCTTTTGTAATTGTTTTGGGTGTATGTAATTAAAGTTAATGGAGTATAATTATGGAAAAAAAGGTTACATCGAGGACCAGTGCACTTGACCTAGATATTGGATGACCCGGGTGTGACGTCACGGAGAGGGGAGGGGAGGGGAGGGGAGGGGAGGGGGATAAAAGGGAGAAGTAGAGTGGGCAGGGAGAGGGGGGAAGGGAGGGAGAAGTAGAGTGAGCAGGGAGGGAGAAGGGATGGAAGAGGTAGATGGGGGAGGTGAGAGGGAGAAAAAGGGAAGGGAAGGAGAGAGTGAGAAAGTAAGAAAGGGAAAGGAGGGAGAGAGGGAGAAAGGAAAAGGGTGGGAGAGGGAGAAAGAATGGGAAAGGAGGGAGAGAGGGAGGAAGGGAAAAGGAGGGTGAGAGAGAGGGAGGAGGAATTTGTGGGGCCAGGAAGGGAGTTTTAAGGAATGAGGAATGGAAAGAATGGAGGGATGCAGGGAGGGGAAGGGGGGAGGGATGGGGGATGGAGTGAGGGGAGGGAGGAGGGATGGGGGGATGGAGTGAGGGAAGGAAGGAGGGATGGAGAGGAAGAGGAAAAGAAAGGAGGGACGAAAAGGAGAGGGAGTGAGGAAGGAGAGGAGGAGGAGGAGGAGGGAAGGAAGAAAGGAACGGAGGAAGGGAGAAGAGAAATGAGTGAGAGGAGAGAGAAAGGAGTGGGGAGGGGGAGAGAACTGAAGGAGCAGAGGAGAGAAGGAGGAAGAGGAGTGAAGGAAGGACGGGAGTGGAGGGAGGAAGCGAGAAGTGAGAGGGGAGACTGAATGAGAGAGGGAGAAAGAAAGAAGACAATTAGAGAGAGAGAGAGAGAGGGGCCAATGTGTCACCATATAAGAAGCTGGTCTTGGCGTCGCCTCGAGAACTTAACTTTTCTCACACTCAGATTGGCATCGTAAGTTTTTTCCCTCATCCTTCACTTATTTCCTTCCCTCATTCTGTTTCTCCATCTCCTCACTCTTTTTTTTTCATTCTGTTTCCTTCCTTCATTTCCTTTTTTTCCATCCCCTCATTCTCTCTTCCTTCAGCTTATTTCCTTCCTTCTTTCTAGTTTTCCTTAATCATTCCATTCTTTCTCATTCTGTTCTTCCATCTCCTCCGTTATCCCTGTCCTCGCTTCATTCTTTTCCCTATTTCCTCTTCATTCCTTTCTTTCTATTCCCTCATCACTTCTTCCTCTCTCTCTCTCTCTCTTTCATTCCATTCTCCTTTCCCGTTTTCCTTTTTTGTATTTCATTTATTCCTGTCTTCCTTTCCCTATTTTCCGTTTTTCATTCCCTTCTTTCACCACCTTTTTCCTCCCCATCCCCTCATCATTCCACCCCCCCCCCTCCTCTTTCTCACTCCTTTCATCCTTCTTCTCCTTTCAGTCATTCCTTCATTCCTGTCGTCCTTTCTTACTTGCTTTGTTTTGTTTTGTTCACCCTCATTCATTCCTTTTTCTTCCTTTTTTTTTGTTTGTACTTTCTCTTTTCCTTCCTCTCCTTCATTCAGTCCCTTTTCCTTCTCTGTTGCTTTTCGTTCCTTCCTTCCTTCCTTCCTTCCTTCTTTCTTTCCTCCCTTTTCTTCCTCCTTTCCTTCTATACTTTTCTTATGCTTATGAAAAAGACGTAAAATTAGAGTTGGATTTCCTACTAATTACTCTGTCCCTGTCTCTCTCTCTCTCTCTCTCTCTCTCTCGTCACCCATCCCTCCCTTTAACCTTGAAGATAATTGAAGGGAAAAATGCACGGAGAGAGAGAGAGGGAGAGGGAGAGGGAGAGAGGACCATTGAAAGGACGGAGGAAAACGATGGGAGAAATGGAGGAGGAGGAGGAGTGTGTAAGTGGATGGTGTGGGGAAAGAGAGAGAGAGAGAGAGAGAGAGAGAGAGAGAGAGAGAGAGAATGGTAGCCGATCGTCAGTTTCTTAGTTTCAAAAAATAACTTTCATGGCGCCTCCAGACCCCCCCTCTCTCTCTCTCTCTCTCTCTCTCTCTCAAAAAATTGCCATGTATGTAATGTTGACTGAAAGGATGCTAATTCCACAAGGCTGATAGCTGTTTTGAAGTGGTGGTAGTTGTGGTGGCAATGGTGGTAGTTGTGGTAGAAATGGTGGTAGTTGTGGTGGAAATTGTGGTAATTATGATGAGAATGGTGGTGGTGGTGGAAATGTTGGCAGTCGTGGTGGAAATATTGACAGTTGTAATGTTGGCAGTTGTGGTGGTAATATTGGTAGTTGTGGTGGTAATGTTGGTAGTTGTGGTGACGATGTTGGTAGTCGTGGTGGCGATGTTGGTAGTCGTGGTGGAAGTGTTGGTAGTTGTGGTTGCATTGTTGGTAGCTGTATTGGTAATGTTGGTAGTTGTGGTAGTGATGTTGGTAGTCGTGGCAGTGTTCGTAGTTGTGGTAGTAATATTTGTGGTTGTGGTAGTAATGTTGGTAGTTGTGGTAGTAATGTTGGTAGTTGTGGTAGTGATGTTGGTAGTTGTGGTAGTGATATTGGTAGTTGTGGTAGTAATGTTGGTAGTGGTGGTGGCCCTACTTATCCACGTCATTACTGTGGCGGACGTTTATTGCTGTCTACAGCTGTCTCCATCTTCCTCCCTACCCCTTTGTCTCCCTTTCCTCTTATCTCCCCTCTCTCCCCCTCTTCCCATCCTCCCCTACCCTCTCTTTCCTCCCTCCTTCTCTCTTTTCTCCCTCCCTCTTCTCTCTTTACCCCTGTCCTCCTCCCCTTCTCCTCTTTCCCCTTTTCCCCCCTCCCTCTTCTTCCCCTCCCCTTCTCTCCCTCCATATCCCTCATCCCTCCCCTCTTCATTCCCCCTCTCCCACTTCTTCCTTTCCCCCTTTTTATTCCACCCCGCATCTCTCTCCTTCCTCTTTTTCTCTCTCCATTTCCCTCCCATGCCTTCCTTCCCTCCATCCCTCCCCCTCTTTCTATTAGTTGGCTGTCTCCACTTTCTTTAATACTGTCTTTATTTTAGTGGTGCTGTCAGGGGGGGGGGAGGGGGCTGTTGCTATCAGTGGGTTGGCTTGATATTGCGGTCTCTTTATAGCGCTTCTTTTTTTCTTTTTCTTGGTGTGTGTGTGTGTGTGTGTGTGTGTGTGTGTGTGTGTGGGTGGTGCTGTTTAACATATGTCCAGTTAATCTCTATGTTAATGCATGCAGTGACAATCAACTGCAGTAATAATAACAACAACAACTACAATAACAACCACACCACACCACACCACACCACGCCACACCAAACTACCAGACCACACACAATACCACACCATACCACACCACACCACACAGAAACAACAACAACAACATCATTAACAGCAACAGCGACTATATTACTGTAGTTTTTGACCGTTTTTATTGCTGTGCTTGTGCGTGCCTGCATGTGTGTGTGTGTGTGTGTGTGTGTGTGTGTGTGTGAGAGAGAGAGAGAGAGAGAGAGAAAGTGAGTTTGCTGATCATGTGCATTTTTGTGCGCTGTTTATTATTGTCTCCTTGTACGAGCTTTTCATGTGTTTTATGAATATGTATGTGTGTGTGTGTGTGTGTGTTTACGTGATTGTGGTTGTACGTGTGTATGTGCATGTATGTATTTGTGTGTCGCGTGTGTGTGTGTGTGTGTGTGTGTGTGTTATGTATGTGGCTGAGATGGATATGTATATATGTGTATGTATGTGCTTGCGCGTGTGTATGCCTACAGTTTGTGCGTGTACGCTTATATGTGTTTCTAATGTGAAGGTGGCTGTGTGTGTGTGTGTGTGTGTGTGTGTGTGTGTGTGTATGTGTGTGTGTGTGTGTGGCTTCGTGTGAAGCATTCCACGTCGTTTTTTCACCTTCCTCAAGACTTTTCCCGCCTAGATGCTGCCGGGGTGGGGTGAGGGGTGGGGGAACTGGCTTGCATACGGATGAGTCTTACCCCACCCCACCCCATCCCACCCAGCCCCCTCATTCCCACTCATCCCTGCTCTCTCTCGCCCCACCCTCTCTCACTTAACCAACAATTCCCCATCCACCCCCACCCCACACCTCTCCATCTACCCCACCCCACCCCACCTTTTCCCCATTTTCCCACCCTCACTACCCCACTCGTCCCATGTTACCCCCCTTTCTTATCCCACTCCCACTCTCCCGTTCATCCCCACTCAGTCCTTCCCCTTACCCTGTTTATGCTTCCAACTTCATCCTGCCACCCCACTCTTCCCCACCCTCTCATCCCCACTCCACCCTGCCTCACCCTACCTTCTGATTTCCATTTTCTTTCCACCCTACCCCACCCTGCTGTTCTCTCTCTACCACACCCTGCCTTAAGGTACCCTGTCAACCTTACCTTAGCCTACCCTACACTAACGTAACATACCTTTCTTGACTACCCTACCCTACCCTACCTTACCTTACCTTACCTTACCTTACCTTACCTTACCTTACCTTACCTTACCTTACTTTACCTCACCTTACCTTACCTTACCTTACCGTACAATACTTACCTTACCTTACCCTACCCTACCCTACCCTACCCTACCCTACCTTACCTTACCTTATTCTTCATTGCATCCCATCCCATCCTGTCCCCCTTTCCCTACCCTATCGTACCTTATCGTACCATGCCGTGCTCCTTTCATGTACCCCGCTCAGCACCTATCTCCCCATTCAGTTCAGCTTCTCACCCCACTCGTTCTCTTCCCACCCACTCCCACCGGATCCCTCTCCCCGCTTCACCAAACACCCCACGCCTCTCAGCGTTTCTCACCCCACTCCACTCCCTTTATTCCCTCTCTTTCACTCCCACCCCATCTCCCTCCGCATTCCACTAAACTCCCCACCCCACATACTCCCCACCCAACACACTCCCACCCCATCCCTCTCCCCGCTCCACTTAACCTTGCACCCCACTTCCTTTCTTCCCCCACTCAGGTCTCTACTCCCCCTCCCGGAATTATTCATTACCTTCTTTAACTACTACACATCCCCCTCCCCCCATTCCCGTTTTCTGAGGGCAAGGGGGGAGGGGAGGGATGACTTGTGTAATACTCGTTTGATGGGCTTTGCGGGGGGAGGGGAAGGGGAGGAAGGAGGGGGAGGGGGAAGGGGAAGAAGACGTGCTGGGGAGAGATGTACTTGGTTTCTCTTCTCTTGTTCATTCTCCCTTTTTATTTTTCTCCCCTTTTATTTTTCTCCCCTTTTATTTTTCTCCCCTTTTATTTTTCTCCCCTTTTATTTTTCTCCCCTTTTATTTTTCTGCCCTTTTATTTTTCTCCCCATTTATTTTTCTCCCCATTTATTTTTCTCCCCTTTTATTTTTCTCCCCATTTATTTTTCTGCCCTTTTATTTTTCTCCCCATTTATTTTTCTCCCCATTTATTTTTCTCCCCTTTTATTTTTCTCCCTTTTATTTTTCTCCCTTTTTATTTTTCTCCCTTTTATTTTTCTCCCTTTTTATTTTTCTCCTCTTTTATTTTTCTTCGCCCCTTTTCACCCTTCCTCCTCTGCCCCTTTCCTCTTCCTCCTTTTTTTCCTTTACCCTTTCCTCTTCCTCTTATTTTCTTTATTTTTTCCATTCCTCCCTTCCTCCCCTTCCCTCTTTCTCTTCCTCTTCCTGATATCCTGTGCCCCATCCCTCTTCCTCTTTATCGTTCCTCTTTCCCCTTCTTTTTTCCTCTTCCCCTTCTACTTCCCTCTCTCCTCCTCATCTCCTCTTC
>NC_137051.1:1960000-1965000 GCF_032717465.1 Coenobita brevimanus
GAGAGAGAGAGAGAGAGAGAGAGAGAGAGAGCATAATTAAAAGTTCAGGGTGGAGAGAGAAATAAATAGGCATCTCAGAAGACGTGCGAGATTGGCCAAGGGTAAGATTGTCCTTCGTTTTATTATTCTCTTTGTGTGTGTGTGTGTGTGTGTGTGTGTGTGTGTGTGTGTGTGTGTGTGTGTGTGTGTGTATTTTT
This sequence comes from Coenobita brevimanus, assembly GCF_032717465.1. Classification (NCBI taxonomy): domain Eukaryota; kingdom Metazoa; phylum Arthropoda; class Malacostraca; order Decapoda; family Coenobitidae; genus Coenobita; species Coenobita brevimanus. The sequence continues at coordinate 1,960,198 of NC_137051.1, forward strand.
CCTTATATTGCCTTTTATTCTCACGCTGTCTTGGAGAAGGTCAGGATGATGATGATGATGGTGATGATGATGATGGTGATGATGATGATGTTGATGATAATGGTGATGATGATGATGATAATGGTGATGATGATGATGATAATGGTGTGTCGTGTTGTGTTACTCTTTTTATTTCGTTTCCCTTTTTATTACTCTTCTTTTTTTTTCATTCATTATTTCTCTCTTTTCTTCCTTTCACTTTTTCCTCCTGATATATATCTACCAATATTTTCACTCTTATTTTCAGCCCTTCTCTGGACCTTCTTTGTTCATTTTTATTTTTTTTTCTGAGTATTTGTGTTTTATTTTCCTCATCTTTCGTGTTTCTTGTTTTGTCTTCATTTGTTTCTTTTATTTTTCATCTATTTAGTCCTATTTTTTTTTTTTTTTAGTTACGATAATTTTGATCCTCATATTCCCCCCCCCCCTCGCTCTTCCTTCAATTATTTTTTTCATTTTTGTTGTTTTTCTTCATTTTCTGTTTTCGTTTTTCCTGTTTTGCCTTTTCATCTTCTATATCATTCAGTCTCTTTTTTTTTTTAAACCATTTATTTTAGTTTCTCAGCCTTTTATTTTTCCCTCCTCGCGTTTCATTCAAATATTTTCTCGTGTTTCTGTTGCTTCTCTTCCTGTTTTCTCTTCCTTGTAAGTTTTCTCCTGTTTTTCCTTCTCTCTTAATTTCCTCTTTCGTGTTGTCCTCTTAATGTTTCCTCTTGGTTTTTGTTATCTTGGGAGTGTCTTCCTGTGGCCTAAGATTCACACTAGCGCCTCTTCCTCGACCACCGTATTTTCTCTTCAGAGGGAGAGTGATAGCCTTACTTAACCATACTCCATGCTGGCGAAGTACAGTATGATCCTGTTATGAGTGATTTTTTTTTTTTTTTTACCTGTGCGCACCTGCCATATGCCAGTATCAATAAGCCAGATATTTTCTTGTATAAAAGATCTTCAAAGTGCCATATAATTTCTTGTATAATTGTGAAAAAAGAAAAATTGTTTATATTTCTGCCAAAAGTCGTAAATTTTCGTTTGTAATATTCATGTGAACAACAAATTTTCTTGAATATTTCTGGAAAGCTTTAAATAATCTCTGTGTTTTTTTTGTGGTTCTACTTAAAGCCTTAATATTTCCTGTATAAAATTTTCCCCCAAAGCCATAATCTTCTTTAATTTCATCTAAAAGACATAAATTTCCCTGTATAATATTTCTGGATGTGCCTTAAGTATTTTCTCTGGTTCTGCCAAAAGCCATAATTTTTATTGTATAAAAATTGTGCAGACAGCCATAATCTTATTTAATTTCTGCAGAAAGACATAAATTTCCTTGTACAGGATAATATTTCTACAAAAAGACATTATCTTGTAAAGTTGTACAATGATAAAACCGTAAAATCTGTAGTATATTAATTTCTACAAACTAAATACACTTCAGAAAGTCCCAAGGAGTCCACGCAAGAACAATAAACGTGTAATTTAAGTTTCATCTCTATATTAAGTTTTATTAGTGATCCTCCCGAAGGCTGCTCAGTCCCAGGTGGTGATTTTATCCTTGGCTTCTGCCCTTCGTAAGTTTGTTGTGTTTTTTTTTTCCCCTTCTCTATTAAGTTTCCTTCCAAGGCCTGTTCTTGCCTCGGCTCTGCGTTCTCTCGTCCGGAAATCTAATTCGCTGTCGCCCTCTCTCCTGCCACCTGCTGTTTTCGGGTATCAGGTTTCTGTTTTTTAGCTGTTGGAATTTACCTGTGAAGTGTTCCGTCATATCATCGTCGTTATTATCCTACATCATGCCTAATTAAATGACGTAGAGGAATAAACTGTTCTTTACTCGGAACATGAGAGAGAGAGAGAGAGAAACAGACAGACAGACAGAGAATAGTATCCTTCCTGCTAGAATGATGAGGAAGGATTAAGGGAGAGACGAAGGAAGAAAAAAATAAATAAAAAATGGAAGAGGCAGAAGCGACGACGACGATGATGATAATGATGATGAAACCAGCTAATTAGGTAGGGATGTAGGTTGGTGTATATAGGTATGAAGGAGAAGGAGAACGAGGGTGAGGGACTGGTATGTTGGGTTGTGAGAGAGACATCAGGTTTTAGAGAAAATGTGTTAAAGAAGTTGGTAAAGAAAGCACGTTTGGGGTTCTTTGTGTGTGTGTGTGTGTGTGTGTGTGTGTGTGTGTGTGTGTGTATGCGCCAGTTAAGTGTGGGCCTACTGTGGTTAAGTATGACGTATGTTTGTGGATTATGGGATGTGTGTATTATGGGGTGTTTGGTTGTGAATGTATGTATGAACACCTGTACAGAATGGCTCGTCCCATAGCATCACTTAGCATTTAGGAACATGGACGATAAGCTGTGTGTGTGTGTGTGTGTGTGTGTGTGTGTGTGTGTGTGTAAGGTAAATAATTTGACCCATACAGTGTCTGGAGTGTGGGCGGGTGTGGAGGTGGAGGGGAAGGGGAGAGGAGGAATGGAGAGAGAGAGAGAGGGAGGGGAAGTATGGGGGAGGGGTGGGAAGGAGGGGGATGAGTGGATGGGGGAGAAGGAATGGAGAGGAGGGGGGAGGGAGGGGTGAGGGGAGAGGAGAGTAGTGGAAGGGAGGACGGGGTGAGAAAGAGGGTATATGGGGCGTGAGAAGAGGGAAATATCACAGTAGCTTCCCCTTCTTTCCCCTCCCCCTCCCCCTCCCCCTCCCCCACCATACTCTTCCCCTCCCCTTTTCTCACTAGGGTTGTGAATTTTGGCAGTCTTCCAACTTCAGGGGAGGGAGGGGAGGGGAGGGGAGGGGGAGGTTAAGAGGCGGGGGAGGAAGAAGTTCGGGAGGGGGAGGAGAAGAAGGGGAGGGGGTTTTGGTGCCTCGGTGGCGGAGATGGTCGACGCGTTGAGGAGGGGGAAGAGGGGGAGGGGGAGGAGAAGGGGGAGGGGGAGAAACGACAGAAGGAGAGAGATTGGGAGAAAGAGGGAAGGGGTGGGTAGGAGGCAGACACCGAGATAGAGGGATGGGAGGAAGAGGAAAGGAGAGAAGAAGAAGAGAGAGAGAGAGAGTAAGAAAAAGTAAGAAAGCGCGAAAGGAAATTGAAAAGGGATAGAATACAGGATTGGAAGTAAACAGACTAATAAAAATGCAAGAAGGAAGAGACTAGTATCAGTAAAGGAGAATAAAAAAATGGAAAGTAAAGGAAGAAAATAGGAATGGGAGGGAGAGAGAGATGGGAGGAAGGAGATAGGAGTGAGAGAGAGAAATGGGAGGGAGGGGAAAGTAAGAGAGAGAGAAATGGGAGGGAGGGGAAAAGAGTGAGAGAGAGAAATGGGAGGAAGGAGAAAGGAGTGAGAGAGAGAAATGGGAGGAAGGAGAAAGTAAGAGAGAGAGAAATGGGAGGAAGGAGCGAGGAGTGAGAGAGAGAAGTGGGAGGAAGGAGAAAGGAATTAGAGAGAGAGAAATGGGAGGAAGGAGAAAGTAAGAGAGAGAGAGAGAGAAATGGGAAGAAAAACCTAGGAAATAAATACACGAATTGAAAAAGAAGAATGGATATAAGAGAGGTAATTGAGATGGAAGAGAGAAAAGAAGAAGAAGAGAAGAGAAAGGAATAGAGAGAAGAATGGATGAGAGAAAGAAAGGAATAGGGAACACGAAAGGAAATAAAATAAAAGAGAGGAGAGAAAGAAAAAAAATGAGGATAGAAGAGAGTAAAGAAAGAGAAAAGAAAGATAATGAGAAAATAAAATCAGGGAATGGGTTAATGGAGAGGAAGAAGAAGCCAGGGTTGTGGAAGAGTCAGAAATGATGATGATGATGATGATGGTAATGATGATGGTGGTGGTGATGATGATGGTGAAGGAAATGATGATGGACTGTATTAAAAAGTGAATAAGTGTGATGATTTAGGAGCTTGTAGTAGTAGTAGAAGGGGAGGAGGGATAGTTAGGGTGGTAGTTGTGATTGTTATAGTTGCAGGTGTGGTAGGTGATTGTGGTAGTTGTGGTAGGGGCAGTTATGTAGTGGTAGTTGGGATTGTGGTAGTTATATGGTGGTGTTGGTAGTGATTGTGGTGATGCTTGTGGTAGTGGTAGTTGTGATTGTGGTGGTGAATGATAATTTGACTGGTTGAGAGAGAAGAAATTTGGGTGATTCTCTCTCTCTCTCTCTCATTTACACACACACAACCTTTTATCTCAGCTCGAATGTGAAGGTATTTGTGTTCAGCCGTGTCGCCGTGTACGTAAAAAAGTGCACATGTACGCTTTTGTGTGTACTTCGGGACTGGACGATGATGATAAAAAGTAATGTGTGTGTGTGTGTGTGTGTGTGTGTGTGTGTGTGTGTGTGTGTGTGTGTGTGTGTGTGTATTTAGATGATGCTTTGTGTGTAATATTGCTGTTGCTGTGATTATTATTATTATTATTATTGTTATTATTATTATCATTATTATTATTATTATTATTATTATTATTATTATTATTATTATTATTATTATATTTTTATAAATATTTATGCTATGCCGTGACCCTGACCTGACCAGCTTAGAGAGGGGGGGGAGGGGGATGTAGGCAGGTAGGTGTGAGAGCCTAAAGGTGAGAGAGAGAGAGAGAGAGAGAGAGAGAGAGAGAGAGAGAGAGGGAGAGATAATAGAGGGGTTGCGATACAGCCTTGACCCATATCGTAAATCAGATGGTCATGGTGAGAGAGAGAGAGAGAGAGAGAGAGAGAGAGAGAGAGAGAGAGAGAGAGATGTGAACTTGAAAGAGAGACTTGGAGGGAGGGAG
>NC_137051.1:1970000-1982500 GCF_032717465.1 Coenobita brevimanus
TCTCCTCTTTCCCTGTGCTGTCTTCATCGTACTTTCTCCTTCTCTTCCTTTTTCCTCTCTTCTCCACCCTCCTTTCGTCCTTACCGCTCACTCCTTTCTATCCCTGTCAGTTATAACCTTCTTTATACCAGACAGCCACGACAGGACCAAGAGGGCTGTTGCTGTTGCTGCTGGCTTTCCTTTGTACATTTGGACCTTCCTTGTATCTCCCAAGTTCCTTCATTTTCTTCTTCCCCTCCTTATTAATCTTCATTGCTTCTACTCTCATTCCCCACCCCCCCTCCCCTCTGCCACTCCTTCCTTCCTCCCTCCTTCCTGTCCCCCCCCATATCCTCCTCTCTTTCGCCTCCTTCCCCCCCTAAATTTTGCATCCTCGCTCTCCCACTCTTTCTTCCCATTCCGTTCTTTTCATTTCTTACTCTCCTCTCTCCTTCTCTTCTTTCTCCCCGTTCTCTTTTTCTCCATCCTCCATCCATTCCCTCTTCCTCCATCCCTCACCTCCTCCCGTCTTGCTACATCCAGCTCCCTCCTCCTCTCCCTCATCTCTTTTCCTCTCCCCCTCCTTCCCCACTTCCTCCTCCCTAATCCCCCCCATCTCATCCTATTCCCCACCCTCACGTATATCTCCCTGTTTCCTACTCCCTCTTCAGTCTTCCATCCCACTATCATCCTTCTCTTCCTCCTCCCTCTCCCTCTCCCTTTCCCTCCCCCTCCTCCACTTCTCCCCCTTCCTCTTATCTCCCTATTCCCGTCCCCTCCCCGCTCCGTTCCCCTTCCCCCTACCCCGTGTCTTCTCCACTCTCCCTGCCTTTTTCCACTCCATCCTCTTTCTTTCCCTCCCCCCTCCCTGCCCCTCTTCCCCCTCCCTGCCCCTCTTCCCCCTCCCTGCCCCTCCCCTTCATCATGGTTTAACAAGCGTCAGTTTATATTTTAGATTATTTTTTGCGTCACAGTTTTCCACCAATATTTTTTACTCAGTTTAATCAATTTTTTTTTGTCGCCATTTTTCGAGGGAGGGTACAAGGCAATATTTTTTTTAATGCCGTTTTTTTACTTTTTTTTTCATCATGGCGAAAAATTTTTAAAAACGAATGATGAGTGAATGGAAAGGTGGCCCATTTTTTACAAGGCTCTCTCTGAAAGTTTAGTTCTTTTGTTTTCATCTGACGGAACTGGGCTGCCTGAGTCTCCTTGGTTACTAGTCAAATTAACCCTCCAGTCTGACTACACGTGGACGTCAGGTGAGGCGGAAGGGTTAGGGATCTTTGCCAGGTAAATTGACATCTAGTATAGTGTCGTTTGGTTTCGTGTTTTTTTTGTTTTTTTATTTGTTTATTTGTTGATGATGGTGACAAGATGATGATGATGATGATGACGGTGATGATGGTGATGATGATGATGGTGGTAGTGGTGGTGGTGGTGGTGGTGATGGTGATGACGATGATGGTGATGGTGATGATAATGATGATTTTGTTTACATTTGTGCATGGTAGGTAGGGATGGTGATGATGATGATGATGATGATGATGATGATGACTTCGACGAACATTTACATCATTGCCTGGCCTTTTAAGGATGACGGTGACGAGATAATAATAATAATAATAATAATAATAAAAATGATAATAATGGTATTTTTCTTCTCATGGCGTATTAAAGATGGGGTGGGAGGGATGTATGTCTTTATTTATATATATTTTTATTTTTTTCTCCTGTAATGGTGGCGTTTTTTTTTTTTTTTTTTTTTTTTTTTTTTTTTTGTGTCATGTTACAAGCACGGCGACAAGGTAATGTGTGTGTGTGTGTGTGTGTGTGTGTGTGTGTGAACGTCTCAGCAAGTCAGATTCGTCCTTTTACTACTTCGCACACCTACAAACAACTTCCTTTTAGCGATTTATTCTCATCGTCACTCCCACAGAAAGCAAGAGAGGACCAGACATGTATGCAACAGTAGCCTATTACTTCCTTTCAAAACTGTGGGATTTTATTATTATTAGAAGTAAAGGGTGGCAATTTTTTACTGTTTTACTTTGCATAATTAGTTTTATTTTTACATTATCACGTGTTTCGTTTTAGTGTCATATTATTTTGTGTTTTTTTTGTGTGTATTTTTATTATGAACTTATTTTTCCTGTGTGTCATGCTGTATCAGGGTGCTTCCTCCCTGATCCGCTTCCTCCTCCTAACCCTCTCCCCCACGATACTCCTCCCTCACCCTTTGTATCACCCTCACCCTGGCACACCCTCACCCTTCCTCTGATCCCTTACCCTGTCTGCCAAATGGACTTACTTCCTGTGAACGATACAGGAGAGATTCCCTATCCACCCCCCTCCCTCACACCCTATCCACCCCCTCCCTCACACCCTATCCACCCCCTCCCTCACACCCTATCCACCCCCTCCCCTCCCCCTATTCACTCCCACACACATCCTTGTCTCCTACCCACCCCCTCCCCTCCCCCTATTCACCCCCACACACATCCTTGTCTCCTGCCCACCCCCTTCTCTCCCCTTACCCACCCCACACACATCTTTGTCTCTTCCTATCCACTCCCTTCCCTCTCCCTACTCACCTCTACGCACACTCTTCTCCCCTACCCACCTCTTCCACCCCTTCTCTCCCCTACCCACCCCCGTTTCTCCCCCATCCTGCCCCTTTCTCTACCTCTACCCACCCCCTTATCTCCCTCTACCTCCCCCTACTCACCCCCTGATGATGATGATGATGATGATGATGATGAATGTTAAGAAATACTTTGGTTTGCCTGAGTGATAACGCAGGGATTAAAATATAAGAGAGAGAGAGAGAGAGAGAGAGAGAGAGAGAGAGAGAGAGAGAGAGAGAGAGATATAAACGGCCAAGACAGAGGGATCAGGTGGTGAGGACATGATGGTACCCCCCTCCTCCCCCCCCGACCCCCCTCCCATTCGCCCTCCCCCTCCCCCTCCCCCTCTCCCCTTCCAGTCCAAATAGCATCCGTCCATCTCGTGTTTGTCCCCAGCCCACACCACACCAACCACACCCACACCACACCAGCCACACAAATAAACCGCTCTCTCTCTCTCTCTCTCTCTCTCTCTCTCTCTCTCTCTCTCCACCTATCAGCATTCCATTACTCCCCTCATACCCTGCTCCTCTCCCCTTCAATCTCTGTCCACCACATCCACCTCATTTCATCCTTCCCCCCCTTCTCTCCCCTCCACCTTTCTCCCCGTCCTCTCTGTCTTCCTCCCTTCCTCTCTACTTTCCTCCCCTCCTCTCTTCCTTCCTCTTCTCCCCTCCCCTCTGCCATCCTCCACTCCTCTCTACCTTCCTCCCCTCCTATCTCCCCACCCCTTCCGATACCCCATCCCCCTTTCCCCTTTTCCCGCCTCTCCCCCTAACCCCTCCTCCCCATCCCAATTTCCCTCCCCCAATCCATCTTGTGTTTACCCTCAGCCCACGCCACACCCACGCCAAGATAATCCCAGGAATAAACCCACCATCTTCTTCGATTTTGACCTCGTAAAAAAAAAAAAAAAAAAAAAAAAAAAAGAGAGAGAGAGAGAGAGAGAGAGAGAGAGAGAGAGAGAGAAACGTGGAAATATATGTATAAGAAAAAGAAAAGGACTGTAAGGAAGAATTTTTTTTTTTATTTTTCTTACTTTCTCGACCCTTTTTTTTTTTTGGAGGGGGGGGGTAGACATCAAAATTAGCCTCTATTATGAAAACGACTTTATTTTTATTTTTTATTTCATTTTTTTAGTGGCTGGTTTATTTTCCGTTTATCGTTGCTGAGTTCCGAAAATGTCTTGATAGTTATTTGTCGATTCAGCCCCTCACAGGATGCAGCGTCGGGCAGCAGCTGTTAAAAATAAAGGAAAAGAAAAAGAAATAGACTGTTGATTGCTGGTCCTGTCATAGTCACAGATATTACGGTGAAAATTAGGAAGGAAAGCTGGTGTTTGGTGTTTTGTCTTTGTTACTCTTGTTTTTGTATCCTCTTCCCTCCCCTTCCCTCCCTCCCCCTCCCCTATCCTGCCCCCCTCTCTCCATCCCCCCTCCTTCTGTCCCCCTTCTCTCTTTTTCCCCTCCTCCTCCTCCTCCCTATCACGTCTCCCATGTCCCTCCTTCTCCTTACCTCTCTCTCTTACCTTCCCTCCTCTTCTCTCCCCCTTACCCCCTCATCCCCCCTCTTCTCCCACCCTTTCACCCCTCCCCCCTACTCTTTGACCTCACCCTTTCAACCCTCCCCCTTTCAACTCTCCCCCTTTCAACTCTCCCCCCACCCTTTCACCTCTCCCCTACCCTTTCACCTCCCCTCATCACTTCCACCTCCCCTCTCCATTCCGCTCCTCCTTCCACCTCTCTTCCTTCCTTCCCCCCCTCACCTCCCACTCCTTCCGTCCACCTCCCACTCCTTTTCCCCCAATCTTCGCCAACCTTATATTTTCCCTTCTCCCTCCCCACTTTTTCCCCCTCCCTTCTTCCCCCCTTCCCTTTTCCCCCTTCCCTCTCCATTCATTCTCTCTTTCCCCCTTCCCCTTACCTTCCCTCTCCCATCTCTTTCTCCCTTCTCACCCTCCTCTCTCCCCATCCCTCTCCTTCCCTAACCCCCGTCCCCCTCCATCCCCCCCATCCATACTCTTTCATTACAGAATAACTACCACTAAGGCTTCCTGTGTGGGAGGCCAATTAATCCCACTATGTCCACTCATGATTTTATTTTTAATCCCGTAAATAACATGCATATCCACGGAGGGGGGAATTGGTACCCACGTATTCTCAGCGTGGCGTATAAAAAACACTGAAGTGGTTGGGATGAGGGGACAGTAAATATCATCTTTCTTTTTTTATTTTACCTTAGCCCAGATTATTTTTCATTTTATCACTTTTTTCCACATAGTTCAGTGACAGAAAAAGGGTGATGCTACAGCACTATTGGCTTTCCATAGCACGTCTTCGTGATTAGCACCATAGTCTAGTGTTAATATATTGTTATAGGTCATCATTCGAGATAGAGAGATGGTTAGGCCAAGTAAGAGTGAAAGGAGTATAGTGGTGATAATTGTAACCCCAGGCCCATCTGACACCTGAACCCAGTCGACTGCAGGCTGAAGTTGTCCTCATCCCGCAGTCCACCACCATCCTTTCGGGGGATAGGGAAGTTAAAACCCTCCCTCCTGTTGTTAAACCCCCCTTTTAAACCCTTCTCCCCTCTTGTTAAACCCCTCTCCCCTTTTGTTAAACCCCTCTCCCCTCATGTGTACCTCCCTTGTTAAAACCCCTCTCCCCCTCCTGTAAACCCCTCCCCCCTCCTGTAAACCCCTCCCCCCTCCTGTAAACCCCTCCCCCGCCTCCTTTGCTAAACCAGATGCCTTGTTGAACTGCCTGTTATGCCAGCTTCCCTCCCTGCACCAGCTCCTACTCTTGTGCTTTGGCTAGAAGTTGTATATACATTTTTCTGTGATGCTGATGAGGTTTGTGATGATGATGATGATGATGAAAGTAGTTGGTGATGTAGTAGAAGTAGTAGTAATTCAGGTAACAATCAGCTACCCTCTATTACTACCAGTTGTACCGATAGTGTGATTCAGTAGTATGAAAATTTTAGTCATCATCATCATCATCATCATCATCATCATCACCACCACCACCACCACCACCACCACCACCACCACCACCACCACCACCACCACCACCACCACCACCATTCATCATGATCACCCTCAGCATCACCATCACCATTATAAGTAAAACCATCTTCAAGTAAACCAGAAGACGGAAAAACCAAAGCAAGGAAGGAAGGGAAGGGGGAGGGAAGGAAGGAACGGAGGGAAGGAAGGAAGTTAAGAAGGGATGGGGGGAGAGAAGGAAGGAAGTTAGGAATGGAAGGGGGGAGGGAAGGGAGGAAGGAATGGAGGGAAGGAAGGAAGGAAAGGAAGAGAAGGGGGAGGGAAGGAAGGAAGGAAGGGAAGGGGGAAGAGAAGGAAGGAAGGAGGGGGAAGGATTATATAAAGACTGAGCGTGTGGTTTATTTCCAAGTAATAGGTGGGCAAAGACTATATTTTTTTTCCTTTTGTTTTTCTTTTTTTTTTGAAGCTGCGACGGGGTTTAGGTGAAGGAAGAAGGGGTCAGGTCAGGCAGATAATGTTGAAGGTTTTGTAATGTTGAAGGTTTAAAAGGTAATAGAGGTTTATATAACGATGAGAGGAGTGGGTTTAGAAGGACTGGTTGATGTTAATGTGTTGTGTGTGATTGGCGGTATTGGTGGTTTAACAATGGGAGGAATGTTTATAGAAAATGTGTATTGGTTTAATGTTAACTTTGTGCTTAAACTACATCAAAGGTGATTTAGCAGTTATTATTATTATTATTGTTATTATCATTATTATTATTATTGTTGTTGTTGTTGTAATTTATTGGTTTTTGTAATTATTTTCTGTAGGACTCAATTTTATATTGAGAGAAGAGAGAGAGAGAGAGAGAGAGAGAGAGAGAGAGAGAGAGAGACTCCCCCATAATCACCATAAACAACAAAGATTACACCCCCCCCCGTCCCTGGCTAATCCCACCCTTAATCTAATACACCTGGTTAATCTCATCTACCTGTGTTAATTTAATCTACCTATGTTTGTTAATCTATCGACGTTTGGTTAAAGTAATATATCGATGTTAATATTGTAATCTACTGTTTTATGTTTGTTTTTCCTCGAGTTTTGCGTTTTTACGGTGTGTGTGTGTGTGTGTGTGTGTGTGTGTGTGTGTGTGTGTGTGTGTATGTATGTGTGTGTGTGTGTGTGTGTATGTATGTATGTATGTGTGTATGTATGTATGTGTGTGTGTGTATGTGTGTATGTATGTATGTGTGTGTGTGTGTGTGTGTGTGTGTGTATGTGTGTGTGTGTGTGTGTGTGTGTGTGTGTGTGTGTGTGTGTGTGTGGAAGTTTACATAGTTGTTTGCTTTTGTTTGTATATTTTGTGTTACTTAGGTTGGTTGTTGCTTAGGCTTGCTTCCCTGTTTGTTTCCTTGTAATATGTGTACTGTCTCTTCCTGTACACCCTCAGTGGTCATTAACGAGTAATTAGGGCAGGCTAATGAGGTGCGGAGAGGGCTTGCTGTGCCTGGTTTACTGCCGGGTCGGTTTAATCACCTGGTTGGGTTTAATGAGGGTGGTTTGTGTGGTGGTTTATGCTTGTTAGACTCGTTAAGTGTGTGTATAATTGGGTAGTTATGTTAGAGGGTGGTTTGCCTGAGTTTTATTGTGGCTGACCGTGTTTTAATTGCCCTGTTGGGGTTAATGATCGTTAGTGGGTTGCGTTTATGTCGTTTAGGCTTGTTAGGGTGGTACCTTGGTTTACTATAATGGTTTAATGTGGTTGTTAGAGGGTGTTAGGCATGGTTTTCTTCTTTGTCGTTTGAATGGCCGGGTTTAGACGATGGTTATGGTTGGATTTTGTGGTGGTTTATGTTCAGGTGAATGTTGTTTGTTTCGGGTTTAATTAGGTGGGTTGTTAAAGGTCGCTAGGCGTGTTTTAACTGCCTTGCCGGTTTAATTGCCTTGTTTAGAGTTCATTAGGGTGATTTGTGTGTGGGTTTTTACAAGGGTTTATGATTGTTAGGTTGAGACGTGGTTTATTTTGGGTTGAATTGGGTTGTTAGGGTCCTAGGGCCATTTTTGGAGGGTTTATCTTGTTTTATATGGGTTTATTTGTGTGTATTCTAACCACCTTGTGTGTGAATAGACGGGATGATGATGATGATGATGATGATGATGGTGGTGGTGGTGGTGGTGGTGATGCTGCTGCTGGTGGTGGTGGTGATGGTGATGATGATGATGGTGGTGCAGATGATGGTGATGATGATGATGGTGGTGGTGGTGCAGATGATGATGATGGTGGTGGTGGTGGTGGTGGTGATGATGGTGATGGTAGTGATGATGATAATGATTATGAGTTTGATGGTAATGACGATAATGATGATAATGGTTGCTAATTTTGCTTGACTTATAATCCTGCGAATAGTCTTCCTGATAATGCGCTTATTTTTCTTTGCTGATACCATCCACTCACCTGATGAAGTACACAGTAGTTCCTGGGTGGGGTAATTAAGTGGGGGTGGGGGATAATGAGCTTTGTTATCAGCCCGTGGTGGGGGTAATTATGGTTTTATTAATTCATGGGATTGTGTCATTAGGATTATTATTATCCCGTCACAACCATGGCCAACTTTCATTTACTTATTCCTTCTTCTCTTCCCTCTTCCTCTTCCTCTTCCTCTTCCTCTCCTCTCCTCTCCCTCGCCCTCTTCCTCTTCCTCTTCCTCTCCTCCTCCTGGCCTCTCCTCTCCTCTCCTCTCCTCTCCTCCAATATATCTAAATATTTCCATTCTTGAAAGGGTTTAAAAAAAAAATCATCATTCCACTGCGATGCCAGATTATCGTCTTTATTCCAGTTATTTTCTTCACCACTTTTTTTTTTTTAGGATAGACAAGACTTACCTAAATTAAGGAGTTTTGCTGTGACCTTTTTTTATTTTTATTTTTAGGTATTTGTGGAGTTAATTGATTTTTTTTTTGGATGGTATGTGGTTTTAAAAACGGTGTTAATATTCTCTAGAGTTGTATTTAGAGAGAGAGAGAGAGAGAGAGGATAGTGTTTGTGTGTGTGTGTGTGTGTGTGTGTGTGTGTGTGTGTGTGTGTGTGTGTGTGCGCGTGTGTGTGTTGGGTACAATGGGGGTACTGAAATAGTGCGAGGCTGGTGTTTTATGACGTGGCAGTGTTATTTATAGCTCCTACAGTAAGTGCCGCACACACACACACACACACACACACACACACACACACACACACACACACACACACACTGGGATACACAAATCTACGAGCACACGTAAAAACCAGCGAGTGAACAAATTTGCCAAGTTTTCGTTTACTCGAAATCTCCAGACGTCATTTATTTATTTATTTATACATTTATCAATTTATTTTAACCATGAGAAGCTACACAGAGTCTTTACTAGCCCCTTTACTACTAGACGGCTCTCCTAAATTAAAGGAAAATCACCTGAAGACAAGAGAAAGAGACGGGGAAACAAGGGATGGGGGGGGGGAAGAAGAGAGGACGAGAAAGAGAGGGGAAGGAGAGAAGGAATAAAAGAGGGAATGAGAGATGACGAAAAAGAGGAGAGAGACCGGGAAGTAAGAGGGAAAAAAGAGAGAAAAAAAAGAGGGATGGGAATAGGAATGGAGGAGGAAAAAGGAAAGAGAAGACTGGAGGAATAATGCATACAAAGAATTACGTCACGGAGGAGGAGGAGGAGGAGGAGGAGGAGCAAGAGGTAGAGGAGGGGCCCTGAAAGAGAACAGTAGGGGAGAGGGATCTGGGAGGGGATGATGAGGAAGGAAGGAAGGAAGGATGGAAGGAAGGGAGTGACGGGATGATGGGGAGAATGGATGATTGAGAGGGAAGCAGTAGGGGGTTAAGAAGGGGGAGAATTGGACGGGGAAGGGGAGTGGGAGGGAGGGGAAGAGGAGGAAAGAGTAAGGGGGAGGGGGAGAGGAGGAAAGTGGAGGAAGGCAAATTTGGGGAGAGATGAGAAGGGAATAATGGAGAAATGAAAGGAAAAAAGGCAGAGAGAGAGAGAGAGAGAGAGAGAGAGAATGGGGGGTAGGGTAAGGAAAGGATGAAGGACGAGAAGAGTTGATGGGAAAGAGGTAAGGGAAAGGAAAGAAAAATGGAGGATGGGGAAGGAAAAGGAAGGGAGGGGGACGGGGAGGGGGAGGGGAAGAGGGAGGGGGAGGGGGAGGGGACAACACGTAAGGAATGTGAGAGGAGACAGGAATGTGATGAAAGACGGTGAAAGGATATGCAGTGTGGGAAGGCGGGGAGGGAGAGAGAGAGAGAGAGAGAGAGAGAGAGAGAGAGAGAGAGATCCACTAATGGAGGCAAACCCCTGAGATGAGCAGTGGATCATCTTGCGCTCCACCAGAAATACCATCACTCATCTCCTTTCAACACTCATACATTCACACACATACGTACACATTCATTTACACACACACACACACACACACACACACACACACACACACACACACACACACACACACACACACACACACACACACACACACACACACATACAACCTCCCCAGCAAAATGAGGTAGACAGAGGAAGAGAAGGTGCGAGTGAGGCAAGGTGTATAACCAGACAGGGGGTAATGAAGAGCCCATGGAGGTGAACGGAGTGGGGTAAATCACAGATGAGGAAGGAAGGAAGGAGGGAAGGAAGGAAGGAAGGAGGGAAGGAAGGAAGAAAGGCAGATGTAGATTTGTTTTTCCGTGTGTGTGTGTGTGTGTGTGTGTGTGTGTTATTCGTTCGATTTTGAAATTTTTTATAGCAAATGCCACCTAACTTCCTCCTCAAACCAGTTAACAAAGGAAACGGCATATACATTTATTTTTATCAGTACTCCCCATTGGAAGTTAAGTTTTTCCTTATCTTGTGGGACTGCGGCTGGAAAATTCGAGAAACTAGGTCGCCAGATTGAGGTGGTTTAGACGAATTACCCTGCTGTTTTTACTCTGAATATTTTCCTCCCTTTGCAGCTTATTTCACGTAGATCAGTGGCCAAAAAAGGACGCTACTACTTCCCTGCATCCTAAGGCTTCTGGCAATAGATAGATTGATAGGTAGGTAAGTAGGTAGGTAGATAATAGATAACTAGGTAGAGAGGTAGGTAGATTGATAGGTAGATGGGTAAATAGTAGTACCTGTTGGAAGAGAATTGTGGTGTTGTTTAGACTTAATGTATATGAATGGTCACTGATTTTTCTTTCTTTCTCTTTGCAGTGAAAAGGGCAAACTTGAGCGGATCCCAAGGTAAGCTAATTAGTCTTGTACCTGTCTTTTGTTTTTTTTATTCTTGGCTTATGACAGGTGGATTATAGTTAATTGTATTTTTTTTCTCAGCATTAGAATTTTTGAAGATGTTTGCTTTTATCTTTTGTAATTTATTTGTTTGCTTATTTCGTTTCCCAATATTTTATCTCCTTTATTTTTACGTTTTATTAAATCTTTTCAGAAAATTTAAATCAGGAATATTTCGTTTCCATTCCTACCTGTTTGTAAATTTATTAGTTCTCTTAGTTCTGTTTATGATGTGGTGATTGTTTACTTATTTGTTTGTGTTGTGCTCTGATTATTTATTTGTTTATTTTGTTGTGTTCTGATTGTTTACATATTTGTTTTTGTTTTGATTATTTACTTATTTGTTTGTGTTGTTTTGATTATTTACTTATTTGTTTGTGTTGTTTTGATTATTTACTTATTTGTTTTTGTTGTTTTGATTATTTACTTATTTGTTTGTGTTGTTTTGATTATTTACTTATTTGTTTGTGTTGTTTTGATTATTTACTTATTTGTTTTTGTTGTTTTCCCCTTATGTTCATGGCAGGGAAGCGAGGGGAGGGGTGTGACAAGGCCAGGGATCAACCAAAGAAGACAGCCAGGAGCAAAGGTGTGTTTTGAGCTCACCAGCAGTACTGTGACTTGGAGATACTTAGAGGTACTTAGGAGATAAATGGGAGATACTTAGAGAGACTTAGATACTTGGGAGATACTTGGGAGATACTTGAGAAATACTTAAGATATTATTAGTAGTAGCAGTAGTAGTCGTAGTTCCGTATTACATTACTCTTATTACTGTATGATTATTATTATTATTATTATTATTATTATTATTTGATTACGAGAGAGCTTTAGTGATGAAGTTATCCCACTCACTCCATGTTATCTTATTTTTAGTTCCCTTAGTCTGTTTTATGCAGTGGAAATCAGACTTCCAGCAGTCAAGGGGGAAGTGACAGGCTTGGGAAATTAACAGGAAAATAACAGGCTTGGGGATATAACAGGCTTAGGGAAATAACAGGGAAATAACAGGCTTGGGGAAATAACAGGCCTGGGAAATAACAGGCTTGGGAAATAATAGGGAAATAACAGCTCCCTTATCATACATATAAATTCTCGTTTTCTATATTTCACCCCAGACTGAAATAAAGCCTCGGACGGAAGAAAAAAATAGAATATAAAAAAATGGAAGGTAAATAGAGATTAATTGAATACGTCATCGGTGTGAAGGGGTGAAGGGTAGTCGCCATAACCCCTTCAGTACGATTATGCTTTTTTTTTTTTTTTTTTTTTTTTTTTTTTAGTGATGAGGGTAAAATTAATTGCCATGAATCCCTGTGAAATAGAAGGATGTATTGTGTGTGTGTGTGTGTGTGTGTGTGTGTGTGTGGTCCTGTTTTAATTACCTTCAGGGCTGGTGATTAGTCCTTATTAGACTAATGAGATACACACACACACACACACACACACACACATTCTCTCTCTCTCTCTCTCTCTAAAATTGGAAATACCGAAATACACTCGAAACAAAAACATTCAGGAGCCAAATGCTAATCTCCCGCCGAAATATGTTGTTTCCTAAGGTACAAGTTGCCTACAAACCAAAA
>NC_137051.1:1987500-1990000 GCF_032717465.1 Coenobita brevimanus
GTACTTTCTCCATAATTTTCCGATTATACTTTTTTCAATTTTTTCTTCATATATTTTCATGCTTCTTTTTTTTCTTCATGTTTTTTTTCTTAAATTTGCGTTTTTTTTTTTTTTCCTTCATTGGTTTTCATAAATTTGTGTTTCTGTTTTTTTTTTCATGTTTCCTTCATTTTTTTTTTTGGATTTTTGTGTTTATATGTGTTTGATATGAATAGTTGGTGATAATGATGATGATGATGATGATGATGGTAATGATGAAGGGAATGATGATGATGGTAGTGATGAAGGGAATAATGATGATGGTAGTGATGAAGGTAATGATGATGATGGTAATGAAAGTAATGATGATGATAGTAATGATGATGGTAATGAAAGTAATAATGATGATGATGGTAATTATGAAAGTAATGATGATGGTAATGAAAGTAATAATGATGATGGTAATGATGAAGGGAATGATGATGATGGTAGTGATGAAGGTAATGATGATGCTAATGATGAAAGTAATGATGATGATAGTAATGATGATGGTAATGAAAGTAATAATGATGATGATGGTAGTGATGAAGGTAATGATGATGGTAATGATGAAAGTAATGATGATGATGGTAATGAAAGTAATAATGATGATAGTAATGATGATGGTAATGAAAGTAATAATGATGATGATGGTAATAATGAAAGTAATGATGATGGTAATGAAAGTAATGATGATGATGATGGTAATGATGAAAGTAATGATTATGATGGTAATGATGAAAGTAATGATGATGATGATAATAATAATAATAATGATGATGATGATAAACCTTTCTATCTATCTGTGTGTATCTATCACATTCCACAGATTCATCATTTGACTCTCAACTCTAAATTTTCCATAAATAAAAAAAAAAAAAAAAATGTGGTTAATTGTGAGCAAAAAAAGATAATTTTTTTTTTCTTTCTCTAGGCTAACCTTTTTTTTTTTTTCGGTAGTTTTCAATTTCAAGTTTGGTTATTTGGTGGCGGAGTCTTTAATTAACTTGCTTTGTGTGTGTGTGTGTGTGTGTGTGTATGTGTGTGTGTGTGTGTGTGTGTGTGTGTGTGTGTGTGTGTATTTGCTTTTTGTCAATGTATTTTCCTGTGTGGGTGGGTGGGTGTTTGGGTGTGGGTGTGGGTGTGTGTGGGTGTGGGTGTGAATTCGAGTTAAATCACATCTCATCAGGAAATATATTAATCCGTCAATTTTTTTTTATTTACTTTTATACCTGTACAGTAAGCTTATAAGTATCTACTCCTATCTATCTACTTATTATCTCTACTTAACGGCCTTGTCTAATGATATATTGTACTGGTAATGAAGGGTGGTAATGATGTAAGTAAGGGTAATGAGTAATAGTAATGGGTAATACAAGAGGCAATTAGGCAAGTCATTTCTAAAGTCACTAAGTACCCAGTAATTATTGAAGTGCTTCTGATGTGTAATTAACCTTATACTCTTGTAATAGGTCATAGGTAACTAGCAGTACAAATTACCCCATTAGGCAAGCAATAAAATCAAACCAAAATCTTAGTAACCATTAATTTGGTAAGTGCTTCGGATGTACAAATTGTTCAAAAGTACTTAATATGAGAACAGGTCCCATTAAGCACGTAATTAAGCCTGGATCTTAGCACATGGTAATTACATAAGTACTTTTGCTGTATAATTAACCTGTTTTATTGAAAGATAATTATACTCATTATCGTAACTTGGCCCAAAATGTTCATCTCTTACTTGCTGAGATGTAGATATATTTTAGCACTAGAATATGATGCTAGTCACGATGAAGTGCTGTGGAGAGGGAGCCGTAGCCTTGTCTTATTCTGCCCCTGAGCTACGGGAAATGAGCAGCAGAAGGACAAATATCTAGGCCGGGTAAAGGTGAAAGGAGTATAGTAGAAAAAGATCTGAAAGTCAGATTTAAGTACAGTATTGGTATAAGTGAAATGGCGGGGGACAGGGCGACGTGGAGGAGATTTGTTTGTGGCCCCCCTTTACGGGATTAAGGCATCTGGCAATAGATAGATAGATTGGTATAAGTGGTTTTGTGGTGTTAGTTTAATGTAATCTAAGTACAGTAATTACATGAGTGGTTTTGTAATTGTTTTTGTATGTTAGTTCAAAGATAAGCAAATGTAAGTAGGCTACAGTAATTATATAAGTGGTTTTGTAGTGTAGTTGTGCTTGTGTTCAAAGGTAATAAAGTAATCTAAGGACAGTAATTATGTAAGTGATCCTGTAGTGTAATTGTGGTTGTGTTCAAAGGTAATTAAGTAATCTAAGTACAGTAATGACATAAGTGATTTTGTAGTGTAATTAAGGTTCGGTTCAAAGGTAATAAAGTAATGTAAGTACAGTAATTATGTCATTTCGTTGTGTAATTATGGTAGTGCTCAAAAGTAATAAAGTAAATCTAAGTACAGTAATTACATAAGTGCTTTTGTAGTGTAATTGTGTTTGTATTCGTTGCAGCGG
>NC_137051.1:1992500-1995000 GCF_032717465.1 Coenobita brevimanus
CCCCTCCTTACCCCTGCCCCCTTCCCTCCCTTCCTCCACCTTTTTTTTTTCCTCTATGCCTCCCCTCACCATATCTCTCCTGCATTCCTCTTCAGTTCTTTCCCTCGTCCGTTCCTTCTTTCCTCCCCTTCTCCCCCTGTCTTTCCTCTCCCTCTCCAGTTCCTTTTTTCCAATTTTCTCCATCCTTTCCTCCTCTCTTCTCATTCTCCATCCTTTATTTTTCTCATTTTCCCTTCCATCTCCTTTCTCCCACTTTCCTCTCTACTAACCTATTATCATTTTCTATCGTATGTCTTCTCCCTCTTTCCTCTTTTCCTCCTCCATTCCTCCTTTCTCGAATTTTCTTGTCTTGATTCTTATTCTGTTTTCCTGACTTGCTTATTATTTTCTTCTCTTTTTCTTTGATTTTCTTTCTTGCTCTCTTTTGTTTTTCCAATTATCTTTACTTCTCTTCTTTCTGATTTGATTTTCTTCCCCTCCCCCCTTTCTCTTTTTCCATTTTTCTTGTCTCTCTTCATCCTGCTCTTTTCTTCCTTCTGCTTCCCTCTCTTTTCTTCTCTTTCATTTATTCCTCTTTTATTCTCTGTTATTATCATCTCTCTCTCTCTCTCTCTCTCTCTCTCTCTCTCTCTCTCTCTCTCTCTCTCTCTCTCTCTCCCCTCTTTCCCCTCGCCGTCTCCTGCTGTCCTCCCTTTCTCCTGCTGCTGTTTTTTTTCTCTCTCTTCTGTCTGTCTCCTGTTCCCTCTCCCTTAACAGCTGTCTTTTATTGAATTAGGCTCCTTGATTCCTCCTCCGCTGTCTCCTTTTGCCTTCTTGCTGTCTCGTCTTGTAGTCTCTCTCTCTCTCTCTCTCTCTCTCTATCTATCTATCTCTATCTATCTATCTATTCCTTCGACTCCTTTAACTTCTCTCTTATTTTTCTTCTCCACTCATCTCCACCCTCCTCCAATTTCCTCCACCCTCCTCCACTTTCCTCCACCACCACCATTCTCCTCCCTCATTTCCTCCAGCCTCTCCTTATCTCCACCCATCTCCACCCTCCACCCTCCTCCACCGTCTCCTTGCCTCCTCCTCCTCCACCCTGTCTCCAGTCTTCTCGTTACGGTCCGGTCTTTGCCTCTACCAGTGTCCAATTTTCTCCCTCCCTCCCTCCCTCTAATACTTCCCTCTCCCTCCCTCCCTCTAGTACCTCCCTTCCCTCCTCCTCCCTCCTCTCTCTTCTAGTACCTCCCTTCCCTCTCTCTCCCTCCCTACATTCTTTTATCTTCCCCATTCCTTTTCCTTCCTTCATTCCTTCCTTCTTTGCTTCAGTGTCTTCTTTCACTCACATTCTCCATCAGTTTTCCCTCCTCCTCCTTTTAATCTTTTTATTATCAAGTTTCTCTCTCTCTCTTTCTCTCTCTCTCTCTCTCACACACACACACACACACACACACACACACACACACACACACACACACACACACACACACACACACACACATTATTATATTCTTCCCTCCTTGCTTCCTGCCTCCGTCCCATCCTCTCTGCTTTTCCCTCCCCTGTGCCTCCTCCTTCACCATCCATCTTCCTCTGCTTTCCTTGTCTTCCTCGTCTCTTGATTCTTTCCGGACCTCTCTTGATAATTACCCTTTCACTCACATTTTTCTCATTATCCGCATTCTTCTCCTGTTTTCATTTTTCACTTCTCTTTCCACTCTTTTATTTCTCTTCCTATATCTTCGTCATTCATTTTCCCTCTTTCTTCATCTTCTATGTCTCTTTTTCCCATTTCCTGCCGCCCTTTTTTCTCTTTTCCATTATTTTGTTCTTTTCTTCATCTTTCATTTCCAGTTTGATCGTCCATCTTTACCGTATAGACTCAATTTTTTCCTTCTTCCTAGCACTTTTCAATTTATTCCATCATTTCTTCACAAACTCACTTCAAACTTGGAAAAATTATACCTTGGCCTAATACCCCTAGACACATTTTTTTTTTTTTCGACATTTTTCAAGGGCGTACGGGGTCAAAGGTCAAAGCATACAAATCCATAATAGTGAAATGTGGCAACACGAATCCGTAGATTTTAGCAACTTTTGCGATAAAAATAGGTCGGGACAAGCACGTCTTCGAGTTTTATTTATTTATTTATTCATTTATATTTATTTTACTATCCTGCACTCCCTTGGGAATGTTAGCAGTCTTTTAAGATATGGTTCCTATATTCTCTCACTGTCTCCATTCCCTTACGTCCTTTACCATATCGTTCATTTTTCCTTTATATGTACCTTATTTTTTTTTTTTTTTATCTTCTCCAGTATTATTTTACCCCTTCACTCCGATGACATATTTTGCTTTATTTTCGTTGACTAGCTTTTTTTTTTTTTTCTTTTTTTTTTTAGAGAGAAATTTTAAGACTGGAAAAGTTAGATGTAGAGCCCTCATTAACCCCTTTATTAATAGCGATCCTGTCTATCTATCTATCTGTCTGTCTATTGCCAGTCATCCCAATCCCTT